>NC_143476.1:38753050-39056080 GCF_987193195.1 Phasianus colchicus | reverse complement strand
TTGATGCACATTTTTGGCAGTTGAGATGCTACCTAGCTAAAAATGGAGACTGAGGAACTTAAGATATCTAATTAGTTATTCTGTCCATGCCTCACCATATTTGATCTCATGCATGCATGGGAGGATGAGAGCAGGTCTACGCACTGAACTGAGTGGGCAATACAGCACTGAAATCGGACAAAAGAGGGGAGTTTGCTTTGGATTATGCTGGGCAGCAGCCCTAGAAATGACTTCATTATAATCCTTTAATATTTTGAATCAACTCTCAACAGGAGGTTAAATACGTAATGTAGATTATGTTGGCACAGACATTTCCCCTCTTGTCTGTGAAAAGTGAATGTGTGTCAGTATGCTGACAATGACAAGGTGCCTATGATGCTAAGGATGCTAAGAACTTGACTGCCTATGCTCCATTTTTACTGTGCTGATGTTGGAGGCGGGATTCTTTATTTACACCCATGAGACAGGAGTACAAGTGAGTCTTCACCAGGAGCTAAGGCCCATGCAAGGAGGGGAAAGCACTTCTTCGAATGGGGTATCTGAGCACTTCTACACTCGGAAGTATTATTTTAAATAGCAGTTAAGTGAGTGCAGTTAGAATGCTATTGTGCTTTAAATCCCTGGAGGGAAGAAGGTGATTAGACTTAGTTGCTATTTTTTCCGTAATATTTTTGAATAGAATATGTTAGTTGCACACACTGCAGAAGCTGAGCATAAATTGCCTCACTAAGCTCTATTATTCCAAGGAACAGTGAGAATAACAAGCTGAGACACTGATGAACTCAGAGAAATATGAATAACACATTGACGTTCAGGCTGTATCAATAGCATGCTGACTGACACTGGGGACGCACTTCTTGAGGATGCGAGGGATTGCAAGAATGAGTCTCCAAAATCAGGCGTGGAGATAGGAGATTTTCACCACCACTTCTGATGGCTCTAGGGAAGACCGATTCAGCTGCAGGGGGTAAGAAATCTTGCCAATGAAAAACAAAAGGGGCTGTCTCTCAAATATCATTAGACTCCATGCAGAAGCTGGGGAGATGCTAAGCAGGAGGAGTGCTTTTTATTTTTACACACAGCGAACACAGTATGGGGATGTTTATGGTACTCAGCTGATTATATCTCAGGCTTACCGCTCTTCCAACCTAATTTCCAGCCTAAAACTCAGGAGAGTGTGATGCATGAGAGAGTTTCAGGGGAGGGAGGGTGAGATGCTGAAGAAAAATTCCTCAGTTGGCCTTATTATAAGATATCACAGAGCTATATAGTCAGTGCAGTTTGCGTAGAATTCCAGGCACAATAAACAAATAAATAAACAGCAGCAACAATAAATGCATTCTTTATTGAGAAACATAAGGGTGCGCAAAGAGGATTTTTTTTTTTAAATTTCAAGAGAATCTTTTTGTCTGTGTTTGGTGCAGTGTGCTGGAATAACAGCCCTTAGACCAAAAGTCCTCTTAGCAGGCAGAAAGCAGCCTGCTCCTTTTCTTGAGTGATGAGCCCTTGAACCATCAGTGCTTAGCTCTATCTCTCAAGTGACAGTCTTTTCTTCTAAAATTGCCCAGCAGGATTCAGCAGTAGCTGGACTAAGAACACCAGCTTAAATCGCAGAGCTTATAAAATAGCTACAATAACGCCAGCTTTGTCACTTTCAGCCCATCTGCAGCTCACTCTTTGATTAAGGAGGAACTTGCAAAATTAAAGGACTGAATAGGTATGCTAGTGGAAATTTAAGATGCTATACGCTGTAATTTGCCGTTGATTATAATCAATCAGAGAAAATTCAGATCAGTTTCTACACTTGATCATTGTTGAAAGCTACACTTTCAACATAGCAATCTGAGAAAATACAGAAGGAGAGCAATTGGAAATTATACTGTACTTCACTGTCTCAGGGTAACAATTTAAGGAATCCAGTAGGAGCCAATAAATTCATCGCTTTGATGTAGTTATTAACCTGGTTGCAGTTCAAGAATTCCAGGATTATGAAAAGCCTATTCAGCTGCATGTTAGTGAACCATCACTGTGAAAGAAAGTGCTGCTATAACTCATATTTCTATTTAATTAGAAATTAATTGCTTCTATATCATAAATTATTATTTCGAAGACACAAAGAATTCTGCACATAGAAGCAGGCACAGCAGTTTTGTAGCTTCAGAAATAAGAAGAAAGAGAATGTGAAATATTGGAGCATCCTGGGAATAGGGTGCTGCCTCCTCAAGCTATAAATTTAGGGTCTTCTGGATTTGCCTCTGGCGTGATTGTCAGTAAATTAAAGCCAAGTTTCACGGCCTCATTTCAGTGTCTTGGTGCTTCCCACAAAGACTGTGTGGCCAAAGGAAAATGTCTCTCAATATTTTTGGTGTTACCAACTCAGAACTGTAAGAGTGAAAGTGTCTATTACCAGTGCCACCTGGAAGTTCTCTATTTCTTGGCAAATTAAATAGCCAGTACTTTCTAGGTTATTCTCAGACCCCTCCTAATGCTGCAGAGTCTGGAAAAAAATATTACAGAGGGGTATAATTAAGTAACAGCAAAAAAAAATGCAAAGCAAAAATATGATTATAGCAAGTGTTCAGAAACATGACAAAGGAAACAGTTGCTTGACTTACTTTAGATTAGTTAGTGATGGTGGCAAGAGCTTTGGAGCCTAAGCTATAAATTAGAAAGACAAAAATCAAGTTTGACAAGTAGTTATTTACAAACACGGTACAGCTAGCTTCAGGGTGGTGACTGTGTGCACCTGAGTTCTTGATTTCAGAGCAGCTCAGTCAGCTATTGGCAGAGATAAGACAGTGATTGGTGACAATAGACCTACTTAGAACTGGGCAACTAACTGAACCAACACAAAGATTTATTTGACTGACTGTTAGAGAGGCCCTGCAGGTGGAAATTTCAGGCAGGTCTCAAGATTTTCCTTGAGCAAGTTCCTGATATGTCTACTCTAGCATGTATGCTTGAGTACTCTCTGGGTGAAGTGAAACAAAGACTCCCGTAAGCTATTCCTCCTGCAGAAGTGATCAAATTACTGTAAATAGTCATATAAACTCTTCCTTCAGAAGTGGCCAGACAGTCTTTCATACCCAGTTGAGATAATCTGTGATGACTGAGATCAACGGCAATGGAGAATAAACTGCTGGTGTGCTTTTGTAGATCCATGGCAAGCTGCCTTCAATGAACCATGCAGAACAGAGGTTTGGGGAGCATCTCCTGATCCAGCTGAAGACATCTCTATGCAATGCAATGCAGTGCATCCCTACGAGTAATGGAGACCCCTATAACCCGCAAGCAGTGAATGGCTGTCTTGCTCAGAAATGACTGCATGTCAGGGTCTTAATACATTAGGGTTTATTATTTCTATCCCCTTTCTATCAAACACTCTAATCTGCCTTATTCACATTTCAGACTAGAAAGACAAGCTAGTAAAAAGGACAAGTCACATACATATCATAGCGATGGTCTGGCTCTTGGATGAGGTATTTTCTAAATGCAGTGCCTATGAATGGAGACACTAAGTAATTTTTGAACTACTCTCTTAGCTATGACAGCTGAGCCAAGTGGCTCTTACTTCAAGAATATACTGCTTTGAAGTGGACTTTGTCCTGTGGTAAATCCCTCTGTTACATTTCCCTTGAAGTGTCAACCTATCCATAGTTATCCTTGTAAATCTCAATAACTTAGCTTACCTCATATATTCAGATGTATAATGGTGCTTTTAAGAGGCAACATATATATGTTGAGTGAGCAGACTTAAAATTAGCTGTAAAAGAAGCAGTTAATTAATGTGACATGAATGAACTTCTTCCCAGCAACTGGTGTAGGCCCCAAGTTCTTCTGAATTGACCCAGAGATGTAACTTCAATACAAAAATAAGTAGTTAGAGGAACATGTATTATGCTGATTTGTAACAAGAACAGGAGCGCTATAAATGCCTAGTTCTTGCTGAAAGAATCTGTGAATTCATTTAAATGAATAATGCTGAATTTTTCAAGGACTGACTTGCTTCAGGACAGACTGGGAAGATTGAACAGGCATTCCTCTGGTGTATCAGTTTGCACACTGAAAACATTTTAAATTTCTGGGGTGAGGTTGATCTGATCATGTGTTGTTTGTGGTTGTTCTACTGCATAGTCTACATAGGCTATATTCTTCTGGGTGTTCCACTCCACCACTGAGTTAAATACCATTAACAGAGCTAATTATTTGTTTTTTAAATTCAGAAGTTGAGATCAGAAGTCTAAGCACTGATGCTACTCTATAAGTATTTATGCATCTTCTACTGATGCTGAATTTCCAATTGACACTGCTGTCTTTTGAGATTTCTGTTAAGCAGAAGTTGCATGGAATGGCTGGGTGGCCTCTCCTGCAAGTTCTCTCTGTCTCCAAAGAGATGCTTTGTCACTGAAAGCACTTCTGCTTCCCTGATGCTTTATCTCATGTCAGTTGTGTTAATTTAGGGAATGATGTAGTAGCACAGCAGTTTAGCATGCTACAGGTACAAGTATTTCAAACATGGTACTCTCAGTTATGATGAAGGAGTAGAAATCTCTATGAAGATCTGCCTTTACTTACCAGCAAGATTTGAAGTGTGAGGAAAGCAGTATCATGTATTAAGAAATACCTTGTTGAGGACAGCAAATGCTTCCATTCATTATGGATTAATTAGAAAAGGAGCCCCATGCAGGAATTGTTTATTTGAATAGTTTTCAAGCAAACTACTGTGTTTCAACTGGATACTAATTGTGCCTGATGGACCCATTACTTTATAACCAGAGCAGCATTCTAACATTTTCCCCAATGATTAATTAAACTGATTAGATAGTGCCTAAATCTTGCAACCAAGGAAGAACAGTTGAAATTTTCACCATCTCTGCCAGAGGCATTACTCAGAATCTGGATAATGTTCAAAACTGTTAGGTTTTTCTACCCCTTGCTTGGTTATAGTTCCAAGACAGTCCAAAAGTGGTGAGCATCTTTCTTCCCCACCATGACTTGACCGTGCAGTTGCTCTCAGAAGATCTCATAAGGCTCTGGAAACTTCAACTGCTTTTTGGTTAGGCTTATTTCCTACAAAGGTTGTTTTCAGAGCAAGGTTAAATGTGCAGCACTGTGTCTGTCGCCAAGAGCACTTAAAAGACAGGTAAACTGTGCTTAACCACTGTCCACTTCAGAAAGTCCAAAGGGAAGCAGGAAACCAAAATGAATGGTAAAGTGATTGCATCTTGTACAGTTTTCTTTTCACTGCTGCAAAAGCTTCTGCCATCTGATCTGACCTTATATGACCGTATATAGATTTGATCTTTTTGTCTCATTTTAATGCTGAATATTTCTGTAACAGGGTCATCAGACAAAATTTGATTGTGTATGTGCAGCAGATAGAGGAGAGAAAGGGATCTACTTGAAGAGCAGCTGAAGTTCTAAAGCAGTAGGACAATTGGGAATACAATAATTATTTAAAGGCTGCTCTGTGGCTCTGAGAAGTGGCTTTCAGTATATTGCTGAAATGAAATGATGAACATTTGTGCTATTTGGGTTCCTAGTGAGAAGCTAATATACCTGCAGTCTTTAACTGGATTTGTTACAGTATTTGAGATGAACTGGTATGTTTCCATCATCTGTTTGTGCGGAACGATGTATGACATTGTCCATACTCCGCCCACGCTTGCCATAGCCCAAGTTATGAATATCTTTGCATTCCTGGGGTGTTGGATTTATTTTCACTGCAGATGCAGAAAGAACTGTCTGTGAGGTCCTATTGTTTAAGCACATTTCTCTTTGTAAACATGCCCCCCCGATCAACAAAGCATTAAACAAAGTCTGTACTCACTCACTTCACAGTGAAGCTGATGAAGACAAAAGTCTGTTTGGCCAACTGATCAGTGCTACATGCAGCTGTATTTGCTGAGTCCAGGCCCTTGGTTCACTGAACAGTGAGTTAAGAAATTCTCACACCTCTTTCTTTTCCTTGTGATTTTCCACCAAATCCCAGAACACAAAGTGGAATGAATCTGAGATTACACACCCACTGTGTCCTGCAGTGCTTTATAAAACTTACTTAGTACTTATAGAGCTCCATGTTTACACATCTGCTCTGCTTTCACAGGTCTGAAACTACATACAGGCTCATTATCATGCAGCTTCACTCTGCTATGGGCTGCCATGGTGCTCATTTACTTATGTTCCAGAGGGCACTTCTGGGATTAAATAAAGAGAAAAAACAGCATCGTGGGAAATGTTTTCTCTCTTGTTTGCATTGCACAATGGAGCCATAAAAACTACAGGTGGGAGAAAGCCTTATCAATGATTAAGATTCTTGCTGTCGGCTGAAAAAAAGGATCTTGAAAGCATTTTTAATTACTCTGAATTTTTTTCCAGAAAGCTTTGTTTTTTTAAAAAAAAAGATTTCACAGAAATGATTATCTCTTATACAGAACTCTGATATCGGAGACCACTTCTGCAGTTTTGTGTGCTTGTTCCTTTGGGATAATGGAAGGCTGTGCAGATCTTTCTCTCATAGCACAACCCCAGCTGGTTGGTGGTCTGCTGAGATGGGAATCCAGCAACTGCCTCCTGGGTGGGTGGGGAAATGAGTCCTGTGAGTTGTGCCAGCAAGCAGGGCATGGCTCGTGAACTGCCAGCTTGCTGGTCCTTTCTGCATGCACTGGCAGAGGAGCAACAATCTGAGTGGTATCAGGCAGTCAGCCTACTACTGTTTCCTGACTGATGAGCATACCTTTTATTAGCCCTGCTCATAACCTCAAAAGGAAAGGCATTGCTTGCATAACTCTTCCCTGCAGCTGTAAGGAGCTCAAAATGCTCTCTTCTTCTTTTACATAATTTTAAAAATTATTGATTAAATTTGTTCTCTTTATCCCACCTTTTTTTTTTTTTTAGTTTGTTTGCTGTTTATGATTGAAATGTTTGTGGGTGCAATTGCAATGCCCACAGAACTGCAAAATCTGTAACTTCATAGTGTATTCCAGGTCTCTCTTCATTTATTGGATTTGGGCTGTGGTTTAGGCAATAGTTTCTCCATACTGTACAAAACTGGACGAGCAGCTGAGACTGAGAATCTTGAAGCATGTTTGTTGGGTGCCAGTCTACCCAAGTACTCTTTGCCCACCTGATGAGTAGATAGAGAACCAGGCTTGCAGATGGGGAACTCAGAGTGTGGTGAGGCCCCGGCACTGCTGTCCAGAGAAGCTGTGGATGCCCCATCTGTGGAGGTGTTCAAGGCCAGGTTGGATGGGGCCCATCCAGGATGGATGAGCAGCCTGATCCAGTGAGTGGCAACTAGACCATGGCAGGAGGTTGGAACTGTATGATCTTTATGGCTTTCCAACCCAAGCCATACTATGATTCTATGATTCTGTGACTCTCCCATTTTCCCATTTCTCCATATTCATGGCTATTTGTGTCTCTTGTTATGGTTCAGAAAACTAAGACATCTCCTTCTGTGATCTTAGTTAACTTCATATGAGGAGCCTTCAATACTGCAGAAGGCCTAGGCAACATTTTCCTATTTTCTGTTGGTATTGCTGCCTCTAATCATGCCCTCCTCACTCCCTGCATTCTTGGTCATCTGCTGTCTTTGGATCCTAGTTGCCTGTCTCCGTAAGAATGCTGGCTGTGATTCTCTGAAATGATCTGAATTTTAACTGGGAAATATTCATTCCACTGAAACCCAAGACAAGTTTTCATGTTTGTCAAAAAGTGTAATTGCAGAAAGATTGAGATTTTAAGAACATGGAATTTTGATCAACCCTTGTATTTGATTATAGTGGTGGGACCCTCTTTCTCCCTGGAATGATTGCCAAGTGTAAATGAAATTTTAATTCCAAACCTCTATGTTACTACTTCTTTAGCAAGTTTGGATGGAAAAAAAAAAAAAAAAAAAAAAAAAAGAATGCCTAGTCATTCTAGTCTCTTCAAAATCAATTATTGCAATTCAAGGTTGTAGTGGATGCATGACGAGAAAGAGTACAAAATGCTTTAGAAATATTGCAACCAGCAGTGAAAGTCAAAGTGCAATAACCAAATGTCCCTTAGAAATGGAAGCACTTGCTTCCTCTTTCTTTCTGAGCTCTCTCAGAAGAGCTAATGGCAGGTTGCTTTAAATTATTCATAGAAATGGACAGAGGAAATATTGCTACAGTCCTCATGAGAGGATGTGGGGGCTGAACTTATCAGATGTTGTTTGCTGGTTTAGAAAAAAATTAATCATGACAAAAAATTCTGACATCCTAAAATTCTTGGAAGTGATAAATGAATCATGTTAACTGGCTGGATCTGATAACAGTAATTCATCTTGAAAAATCTGAATTAAGAAACTCAAAGGAGTTTTACAAGGAGGTTTGAGCACTGATTTGCCAGTCAGATCTGCTAAATTTGCAGCCCCACACTTGACACAGAACAGGGGAGCAGAAGTCCTGCATTACAGTACACAGGTGTAAGAAATATTTCTACATTTATACTGAATGGTTGAATAGTGTCTCTTTCCCCTTCTGAAGTGTATGCTTTACACACAGTAATAGCATTTGAAACAAATTATTTTTGAAGCAGCCTCACATCACAGAAGTAGGAATGAGCAAAGTATTATTAGATGAAACATGACAGTAAGTTCAGAACAGAAGTGTCTTTGTTTTTGTCCTAGTGTTTTTAAGGAATAATATACTGACTGCATAGAGAATCATTCTCAACTTTTGGCACATGAGACTTGGGGGACTACATGTCAGAAAGGTTCAATTAAACAAAATGTTAGTGCTCATAGATGCTTGATTTAATTGCTAATATTCTTGAAATTGTAAAGGAGGTAAAATACATTTCACTATTTTCAGTATGTGAGCTACAATACCTTAGAGGGAACAATGACACAAAGAATTGCAGTTTAAGAACATGGCTGATTTTTTATGAAAGAAGTAAAGAGGCAGCAGTGTGCCTAAATTGCCTAAAATTTGACAGCTGTAGAGCCTTCTGAAGATAGTTTGGTTATTCTTTGTTTTTCAGAAGACGTACTTTCACTATTAACTACGATATGACCTGGAGTCATCTCATCTTGCTGAAAGTGGAGTTGAAAAATTTGGGTTTGGTCTGTTCTTGTTCAGATATGTGAGCCGCTCTGAAAGTAATGCCTCCTATTTATTTCCACAGAAACTACAACAGATACAAAGAGCACAATAACACTGTTTGAATGAGCAAATTTTCAGCTACAAAATGCAGTTTTCCAGCATAGTCATCACCGTTAGCTATGCATTTTTTGCCAGCAATTTACAAGAGCCTGCATGCTGCACTCACGACAATCTGTGCCAGTGAAGGTGGCCACTGTCAGCACTTCTGAAATGCACCAATTGTTTCACTGTGTTCACATCCACTGTTTGTTCTCCCTAAACTTTTTAAAGTATCAATGAATGTCAGCAGGTTCCATTTTTTCCTCACAGAGGAATTCGGTTCGATCCTTCTGCTTCATCCACTTCCACTTCAGATACCATTCTGTCAGACTGCCCCTCTGCTGCCATCTGTAACACAGCAGCAAAATGCCAATATTATTGGCAGTGTTCAAACTCTACTGCCATACCACCAAAATCTGCCTCTGATGGCGCAGGCTGACATCATAAAATAGGAGGCATTACTTTCCAAGCAGCCCTCAGATGGGAAACCTTTGGAAACCGCGAGTAAAGCTTAGTGGCTTGATATATTTTCTCCTATCTTGAAAAGTCTGTGTTACTAGAACTTGGCATATGAATTTCCTAGGTACACTTACATAATACAAGCAGGGAGACAGAAGTGTGTCTGTGTATCCAATACTCAGACATCCAGTCATCAGCAAATTGGTAATGCTGTTATTGTTCCCATCTTACAAATGATACCAGACCGCCCAGCACAAACATTGAAAAATCTAGATCAGAAGCTTAGGTGTTCTGAGATTCTGCACACCATCAAGGAAAAAAATTGCACACTAGTTAAAGCCAAACTGTGGTGCCCAGCTATGATTCAGGAGAGGCCTATCTGGATGCTGAGATAAAATCTCCTCCAGGGGAAGACCTATATTGTACCTATATAAAGACTCAAAACTAGAAAGAAAACAGTGAAGGACTGGGGCAGATACATGTGAAACACAGGAAAAAAATTCTTGCTGTCTGCACTGAGCAAGTAGAGCTGTGATTGTGGTGTATTTATGGAATATACCACAGGGCTTTCTCAGTGCTCCTGTCCAAGTGTAACTCTCCATGGCATCTGCTGCTTTCAGCGGTGTTCAGTTCAGTCTTGTAGCATTCAGTCTTGGCATGATGTGGAATTGAGACTGGAACCACCTTTTGTTTGATCATAGATGCTCACTGTTTTCCATGCATGTGACATTCAAGGTAGACATGAGCTGAATCATCCTCAGGCTACTTCATCACCACTTACCCATCAGAACTGGTATGAGCCAGATTTCATTCTGTTGTAGCAGTAATTTTGTCGTGGTATTAATTCCTAGAGAAATGGAACACCGATGGCGAATAAAAAAGGAGGAGGTCTAGCAGAGTCACTAAGCATATAGTAATAGTAATAATCCTGACAGGCATGCAATTTAGCCTTTACTAGAGGTTCAAATAATAGCCATAAAGAGTGGCCAGCTTCCAGGCACAACTCTGCAGTAGGAGCAGCAAGTGGATGTTGCATATAGTTTAAGCCTCTGCCCCAGAGCTGCTTATGACCATTGAAAACAGCTTCTCAGAGAAGTAGCATCAGCATATATCTTTCAGAGGGATTCTGCAGGCTGCAGAGAGTAAAAGCAGATCATTTTTTATGAGATTGGATCCCATCTGCTGGAGCTGTATTAGTTTGGTAAAGCCAATTCTTCAGCTCAGAGCTCAACCTTGGTATTATGTTCCTGCACTTTGGATTTCCAGTGCTATTACGTGATCTTTTGTGGAGAGTTTTCCTAATAACCAAATGGTTCTGGGCTCCACCGGTGTCTTCAAACTAGGTTTATTTCTTTCCACATTTTATAAGTAGATATCAATAGATCAGGAGATGGAAAAGTGTGAAAACAGATACAAAAGTCCGCTTCCCCTCATTCTTCTCTGTCAAGAAACCAGTAAAAAACAAGTTCTAAAAACTGCAGCTCCGAAAGCCATACTTCTCTATACATTAAAATCTGCCTGTTTTCTTGCATAACAATGAGGTTTTAGAAAACAGGTCTTACTAATCATGCAGGTCTCTGATGCTCCACGAAGGAACATAACTTCAAAAGGAATAATAACCAGCACTGATTTCTCAGTGCATTTCTCTAGCATTTTTTTCCAGCCAACAGTACTGTGTGATAAGCTGAGCTTATCCACCACATCCTCCCTGATACATTTCAGAAGGTCCTTCAGATTGTAGGTGTAATGCTATGATTCTTTACAGATATTGAGCAGCTGTTGATTTTCTAATCATGCCATCTTGCTGAGCTCAGTCAGTGTTCCTGTTTACACAAAAGTCCTTATGCGTGTGCATGCAACTTACGTATTAGTAAATGAGTACATGGTTACGGTCACTGATATTACTAGGCACATCTGGAATTCAGCAATTCATTCTCCATGTACCAAATGCCAAGCCCCAAAAGCTTTCTGTACCCCAACACTTGCTGCATGTCTAATATTTGTTCAATGGAGATGTAAAAGGGTGGGACATGAGAGCTCTGAAATTACATTGGAAGAGACACAAAGCATGTTTTTTGTAGAAACTCCCTGGCCAAAACCACACATAGCCATGAAAACCCCCACAGACACATTTTTTTTTTTTCTTTCTTTTTCTCTGCTGCTGAGCCATGTAATTAGCTAACCTGCATGCATGGAAGTGATGGACAAAGATATTCCTTTAATTAAAGCCATCTTCACAATTTTACTCAAAGTAGCTCACTGTGTAATTACTGCTACTTGTTAGGAGAAGAAGAGAGGGTGCGAATGAGAGCTGTTGTTTCCTGCAGATGTGGTGAATAGAGACAGCATCCTCTTGTGTCACAACGTTGTGAGAGTGGAGGCAAAGAGGAGTGGTAGGGACTGCACAAGGGGAGAGGAGTATAAGTATCGTAATATTTCCTGAGAAAAACATGAATTTTAGCAACAAACACCACGCAAACACCATAAAACAAGTGCTTGTTAAAGCAGGAGGTTAGTTGGAATACTTTGCAATAGAAAGTGGAAGAAGTGCCTGTACAAAATGTTACTTTAGGGGAAAAAAAAAGAGAGAAAAAGAACAATACCTCCAATGTCATTATGAAATCTTGCCTATGGTCTTTTATAAAAGCTTACCTCTGTCTTCCCCAGATGTGTCCTTTGCCTTTTTCTATCTGCTAGACAATTTCCAGGTAACCACTAAAATTTTTCAGATGGTATGAGGGATCAAAAATTGGGCAATTACCTAAGAAATACCTTGAGAAGTTTCTTGAGAATTTTTTGTTATCCTCTGTTATCTCCTCGCTTTTTCTGCTGTCTACATTTTCAAGCACTTCAGCAGTTTGTTTGTGGAGCCTCTAGCTCCATACTGAAACCTGAGAGCAGCTGTCACTTTTCTAAGAGATGCATGGGATGGCAACTGCATCCCTGGGTTGCTGCAGGCAAGCTGCATCTCTGATTCCTCTTAGGTTCTGCAGGTCTTGTGTGCATGTGTGTATGCATGCATACATATATGTTATTGCAAGTATGATCATCTTCAAACATTAGAAGGAAATTGCTTTATCTGATTATATATATAATCAGCAAGATAGGTGGCAGAGTGCCTTTCAAAATTCTCTGTACTTTGCAGACTAACATGAAAAGAAAGAACTGGTGAAATTTGAGAACTGTCACACTAAAGTGTTTGTTTTGCAAAGGAGAAACATTAGATTGTTTTATTTAGTGAATTAAGTACTGTTTGAAAAAAAAAAATCTTTCTGTTAATGACTGCATTATTAATCTTGTCAGCTGGCTAAATTAATACAAATACTTTAAGCAATAAGAATGCATTTTTTCTCTGGGAAGGCTTTTCTGTTTCTACTATTTGTGGTCTCCAGATACAGACCACTACCTTCCATCATTTATAAAACATAATTAATTGTAACTATTGAATGTACAAACTATCCAGCTGGGAATTAGAGAAGCAGAAAATCATAAACAAGAATGCGGAATAATGAAGTTTCCAGGAGGTAACAGCTACCTTAGAATATTTGAGAAGTGCTACTGGTGAATGGAAAAAAAATTATTCTTAATAATTTCTCATGATACATGCAGTATAGTACATACTATACTCTGCTTGTTAACACACACACAAAAAAAAATTGTCGATGCTTTTTAGAGCAAACTCTGCTGTTTTTCTCTGTTTTCTCTGCTTATTACTGGTATGCAGGACATTTTCCTCTTTGTCTTTTGATAAATAGCAGGCTAGTAAAAACCTAGAAGTTTCAGTGGGAAAGACAGTAGGCCCAAGGAGTATTTAAAATATGGGTATGGTATTTGAACATTATTTATAGGTGATCTGGAATTATGAAAACACTTGCTGCATGGTCTGTGGTGACACTGTGGATTAAGATTCATGCTGAACATGGAATTATTTGTTCTTTCATTGCCATTCTGGCTCGTACAGACTTCAGGGAAAAGTACAAAGTGCATCTTCTGATTTCCCTGGCAGCTATTTGTTAGCATGAGTTTTCGTTATGATGCTAGACTTTAGAAGAGGTGGTTGGTGGGGAACTGCAAAACCATGATGGATGTCAGAATGGTTCTCAGTTCCCCCGTGGATGCTTTGTCCTTGTTTGCTATGGGGTGCTTTTTTAGGTGTCTCTGTAATACTTGGAAAAAGGTTCAGAGGGGGATCTTAATCAGACAAATGAAGCTAAAATTTGAGAAAATCTGAATCCACTCTGACCGTCATCCTTCTGTACTGTGGGATGGAAACATACTGCAAATTCCTTCACCCTGCTGAAGGCATATCTTAGCTTCTGCTTCTCTGTCCTCCAAGGGGCTGAGGAAGATTGTCAGGGAAATTCTCAAAGCGCAAATACTGTGATATGTTTTTAGCAACTGCAGTTCACAGACATTGATTCTAGAGTGTTTGAACCAAAGCTAAGGCCTGGTTTTGAAGTTTAGAACTTACATTGACTTGTTAAGGAGAAACTTAAGGAGAAATTAGAATACACTTCCACCAGGTTGACAAGGGCTGTGATCAGTGCTCCCTAACTATAAAAAGTATAACCAATAGTCAGTAAAAAACATGTCGAGTTTTTTTTAGCTGTACTCTATTGAAATTTGTGCCATTGCACACTGAGTAAAGCATACTATTGTATATACTCAGCTGACTGGAAAACATTGCTACAGTTTAGGCTGCCCAACAGAAAATGAATCTACTGTGCAATCAGTGTAAAATGAGTGTATGTCAGGCAGAAGTCCTTTTTCCACCTGCATTACAGGCCTTTGAGGAATGAACTTTGCCAGTCTCCAGACTCAATGTGAAGTGCCTTAGGGCTTTGCAAGCGCTGCGCAAATACACAAATAAATGACTGAAAGGGAAAGCGCTTTCCATTTCTCCTGTTGGCTCACTCAGTCGGGAGCTAAGTAAACACTTGTCTTATGACTAATTGAGTTTATGTCCTTTTGGAGTAGTCATTGGATCAAATTTTAAGAAACAGTTTGATTTTTGCAATAAAATCTACCAGTTCAAAGTCGATGTTCTGTAGTCCTGCCAGCTCACATAAGGCTCCTTCAGTCCAGCTGAGTCTCTCTGAAGAGCATCAGAAAAGACATGCAGTGTACCTGGGGACAGATTACAACTTACAGACCATGCAGTTTCGTTATTATTAAACTGGGCAAAGCTAAAGAGGAGTTCTGGGCTTGCAAAGGCCAACTTTTTTTTAAGTTTTGGTACATAAAGACATATTTTCTCTAGAATTCCAAAGAACTAATAATTGTGAGAGCAGAGCAGTGCTTGACTAATTATAAAGAAAAGTTGTCAGTGTCTGTATTTCAAAAATACATATTTCTCTGCTCGAAGATTTCCTTCAGGACCTTGAAAGAATCCTTTATCTTACCTTGGTGTTGGTTCTAAGACCCTTAAAATGAAGATGACAGAGATTTGGTGGGTTTTTTTATCAGTTTTTAGAAAGAAGTGTGTGCAGTCACGTGAATATAAAACATGAATAATCACTGATCAAGAAGAATTTTAATGGAAGAATCTATGCTCAGATCATCTCAGCACTGGTCACAAACTCCCAAAGTCCACACACTATCTGCTCATTATCAAATTATAAGTGAGGTTGAACCTCACTATTATTCCACAGTATGGCTTGATATGGTAACATTCAGCCTTGTGTTTCAAGACTTGATTTTTTTTAAACACGTTACCTGTATAATTTTATATAAGTCATCACATATTTACACAGGCTTTGAAACTTTCAGAGATTAATAGTGTTAGTATACTGCTTTCAGAAGTGCCATTAGCTTTTTGTTTGTTTCTGTTTCTCATCAAAAGATACCAGTTCCTTTTAATACCATTTCACGTTCCACTATTAGAAGAGCTAAAGGCTTTTCTTTGTATTTTTTTTGTTTGCAATGACAATGGTGACCTCCGATGTAGAAGTATATGACATTGGTTTAAAAAAGGAAACCTGAGCTGTCATTTCCTTGATGGCCTCCTTCAGTTCTATAGATCACTTTCTATTATTACTCATTACATTGTGAATATAATGCAGCGTTGCTAACCTCTTTTGTTATTTGTCAGCATTCTTCCTATGCTGGCATTTGAGTTTGTACAACTCTTAGACTGACAAGCTGTAGAAATGGAGAAGAAGCCACTGTGCTTTATTTAGGAGAGCAGAGACTGGAACTGCTGGGCTGTTGAAGATGTCTTCATCCAGACACACCTCAGAAGGAATTTTTTTTTTTGCCATATCTAGGTAAAATGTGAATTTATGCTACCTGTGTGTTTTAGCAAAAGCAGTGTAGTCATTTTCTTCAGTCTTTGCAGTACGTCTGTCTTGTCCACTTTCTCAAAAGACCTTTGAGTTCAGCATTTGCTCTGCTCAGAAGCAGTATCTTGCTGCTCTCTGGCCCTGGGTCACCAGCAGAGCTTTAGTTGCTTCTCCATTCCCGCTCCATTATTGACTGTCTGTATGGGAACAGGAGTCTGTCAGCACCAGGTGGATTACTGTAAGATATGGTTTTGCCAAATGTTTTATGAAAAAAAAAAAAACACCTGATGCCATATTTCTATGAATTTTCTGTGATTATTATCTTTCATATGTGATGGTAATAGTCTGCATTGCAGAAGACTGGATTTATTTCTCTCACTTAACAAGCCTAATGAGGTGTGGCAAAACAGGGGGAGGAAAAACTGACTAGCTCTGCAGAAAGACTGAACTGTCTGAAATCTAAATACTATGATAGCATCATTGAATACGTGCCATGAACACAGTCAATGCTAGAGTCAGTTTCATTGTAAGAAGTACAGATTCATAGTTCTGTAGGTCATAAAGCCACTGTTCTTCAGTTTTAGTAGAACTCTAGTTTTCCTCTTTGTCTCCCTCTGTAATTATGGGTTACTCCCTCTTTTAATCGTGCTTTGCCCCTAGCAAGTACTGAACTTTACCACGGCGAAGTTCAAAACGTTGTTTGATCCATCTTGAACAGGTAATAAAATGAGAAGGATTTGAGTTGATCAGTACACCTGCGAGATTTTGGAAAAAAATGAACCCAAGACCTACAGGTGATAACGTCCTCTCCCTTCTTTTCATCTGTGAGAAGGAAGTAAGAAATGGAATGAAAACAGCAGAACTTGAAACTATAAAGTACCTTTGAGTACTGTGTCACATTCTTCTCACAGACACCTGTGTTTGCGATACTTAATATTTTGTCAGTATGAATCCTTGTGACCAGTTGACTCAACAGATTTATGCAACAGATAATCCATCCCCAGATTTTTTGAAATCTTCTTCATAAAAGTCCTTCTGCATAAATTTGCCTTTTTATGAAGATATTTATGCATAAATCCTGCACTTGATCCTTATTCTCAAACTATAATTGTTTCAGTTAAGTACTTTTCAAACGCATGCATGCTTTGCTTGCTTTGGTTAAGCAAAAAATTGCTCTTGGTATCAATTGCAAGCTCATTTAGCATTACTTTTTATGCCAAATTGGACATCAGGTGCAATACTTCTGGGATGAGTTCTGCATTTATGGTCAGCTCCTATTAGCAGCTCAAAAGATGTGTGCATTGAAGAATATAGTGTTTGTTTTCCCTATTTCCTGAAAATATTGCTGGAGTATTTTCAGCTGCCAATGGTTAAAATGAGTAAAGCATGAATTATTCAAAAGGAAATCTTCAAACCAAGTCAGTGCTCAGTGGATTTAGCTATTTCATGCACGTCCATGTTGGTTGGTCACAGTTGTTTACCTAATGCTTCATCTACATCTTCAGCTTTTGAATTCCTTCATACAGAAACTGAAAAGTGTCCTTCCATCGGGTGCTCTTAATCTTTCGGTTTTAAAGCAGGCTCTCAGCACTGGAGAAAAGAAGACAGAAATCCAGGTGTTTATTTTTATTCATTTAAAGTGAAAGAGGAAAACATGTCCTCTCACTTCTACTCCATCAAAAATGTATACACATTTAAAATGCAGTGACCTTAATTGTTGAGTATTATCGTACTGTGGTTTAACCCGGCAGGCAGCTCAGCACCATACAGGCATGGGTTGAGTTAAAAACTATTTACTCAGAAAAGAAAAATGGAAACAAAAATGTGATAATAACAATATATGTATACCCACAATGCAATTACTCACCACCCACCAACCAATGCCCAGCCAAGCTCCAAACAGCAGCTGCCCCCTGGCCTACTCCCCACAACTTTATGGCCTTCTACATGATATCACAAGGTATGGGATAACCCTCTGGTTCTGCCCCCCATCATGGCAGTGGCCCTTTCCCAGCAAGTAGCCCAGCCCTAGGCATGTACTCATTACTTAGCTACAACCACAGCATCGGCATGCTGCTAGCACTATCTCAGCTGAAACCAGGACATATCTGTAAAGGTGCAAGTAATTTTTGCATGATGATTATTCTCATCAGCCTAAAGCATGAAAGCAATTGAGTGAAAAAAAAAAAAAAGAAAAAAAAAAGAATCCTCATGTTATGTAAAATGATTACTGCCTGTGAGCCATAATAAACACTGATGTTCTCACAGTGGTGATGTTAAGCTACAGAACAAATGAGCACAGCCTGCTGATTGTGCAATGTCTTCATCATTATCAATTGCTGTAACCCCAGTAAGTAAATGATTCAATTATTGGGGTATCTACACAGTCCCCTCCTAACAAAACAAAGAGGGATGCTGAGAATGCACCACAGTTGCCCCTGACACCAAGTGGTAGGGCCACCTTCAGCCATAGGTGCTCCCCCTTGTTGTATTTCGCTTTTGCTCTGCAGGTGTGTAAAATGTACCCAGAGAAGAATGCAATGGCAATTTATATTCAAAGGCTGGAAATTGCTAGCAAAAGTGTAACTTCCTAAAAACCTTTACTAGAGAGGGGCAGGGGCACAGGAGGGAAGGCTGGGTCTTAAGTACACATCAGCACCACCAGAGCTTCACAAGGATTAATTTGTGCAGTATGGGCTTCAACCATGGGTTGAATGGTATGGCTACGATATTTAGAAATTTAGAGGATGATACTTCTCTAAAATGTCAGTCAGTCCATAACAAAAATGAGATTTTTCATGTATTCTGTCAGTCTTCCATTATGCAAAGTGGGTGAGTTACCACAACTTGCAACAAGACATCACCTTGCATCTGTGGTGATTCAGATCCTCATCTGCACTAAATAACAGGTGATGGAAATCATTATCTGATGAAGGTAAATTTTCAAAAGAAGCTGCAGTGTAACACTGAGATGTCTGTCTTTAGTTTAAACTGTGCTTCTGCCAGCCAGATCATGTATCTGAGTGCTACAATATGCACAAATACCAAATAGCTTATGAACCATAATCCCGTTTCAAAAGGACATTCAGCACACAGAAGCGGAAGACTTTCTGAAAGTCAAACAGATCTGTTTCACTTTTCTCCTTCTGGTCTACATGAGATCAACAACTAAGTGATGAACCCGTACTGGCAAGTAAAAGTCATGAATCAATAAAGTTTTTGAAATACCTTTGAAAATTTTATTACTTTGTCTACTTTGTGCATTTAAGTAGTACAGAATTGGAAGATAGAAAAGAAAGTCTTTCTTAGCTGTACCACAGATTCTCTGCATCATTCTTTTGTGTCTGAAGGAAAGACGTTTGAGGCAGGAGCTCTTTGCCTCCCTGTGTCTGCATTTCCTGCTGCATTTCACTTCCAAACCTATTATATTCCTGGTTGGCTTTGTAGAATAGTAGTATGCATATACAGCGGTACAACTTCTCTTTCTTACACCTTCTGAGATATTCTTTCTCATTATTCTGTAATTGCTCTGTAATTATTCTATGTGGCTGGAACAGTAGTTCTTGATAGAACAGTACATTAAAAGAAGCACTGAGTATTCAAGAAATCCTCCCTTGGTTTTTGTTTTGGTTTTTGTTTCTTCTTGCCTCCTACTGCTGCAAGTATTGCAAAAGTGGGAAGCAGTCTTGAGAAAGGGTGGTCACCCTCATACCCCTCTCTCTACTTGTCCTCACCAGAAAAACTATTTGAAATATCACATTTTGTTGAACAGCTTATGTGACTGTGGAGGAAAAAAAAGGAAAAAATGAAGGAAAGAAAGAAAAGAAGAAAAAAAGTAGACTCAGTGCTTTACATTCTTCATAGTAAAGTTCTTCCTCCAAATACATGTGCATCCATGAGCACCTCACTTAGCAAAGCAACTGAGGACTAAAAATAGAAAAATAATTGAAAAGAGTTCAGATCTTTCATAAGGGTAGCTTCAGCTTCACCGGTTAGTATTCCCTGCTTTCTTGTATACACTTCTGCATGTGTTTTCTGATTGGCTCTGGAGATCTTCTTGTTTAAGGCTAAGAAACCCATTTTAGTGTTACTTCTATTTATACATACTGAGTACTGTGTTTCAGGACCTGCCCCAGTCAGATCCAGAGATGCTTTGTTATGTAAGTCTTTTCATTCATGAAGAGATTTTCTTCCTAGGATGTGGTTCAGCATCTCTGTTCTCTTCTCCTTCTACTCTGCAGTGTTAAGACCACTGGTGACCTTCTGCCATCTGTTTTGAATGTGATAAAATTTCTTTGACAGATGTCATGCAGATAAAATTTGCAAGATATTTTGTAAATATTTACAATTAAATACAATAATTGTGTATTATTGTTATAAAGGTTTTATTTTGGAAAGTTCAGATAATGAAAATGACTGTGCTATTTCGATTTTGTCCAAATTTATCTAAGAATCTAAACCAATCTTGTAGTCTTCACTTTGCTATTCATCCTCTTTTTTTCTTGCATTCTAGCTTGTTTGCATCTACTGAAGTTGGCTCTTTCCGTCTGCATGAAAAAAAATTATATTCAAACAAAATCAATTGTTAGAAATCAGCAACAGTTCTTCCATAGTCTGTACAACAACCTGATCTAGTGCTTGATCTAGTGGTTGGCAACCCTGTCTGTGGCAGGGGGTTGGAACATGTTGATCCTTAAGGTCTCTTTCAACTCAAGCTATTCTGTGATTCCATAAAATAAGTGTAACAAAACTGACCATCTGAAAATGTGTCTCTGTTTTCCACACCTGAGTAGAATTTAAAGATCTAGGAATTTCTTATCACAGTTTTTCTTTTTTAATCATATTTCAGCTTTTCTTGGAAAACTACTCTTCCAGGCACTGGAACCAGACACTCATAAGCTTTTTAGCTGAGTACAGCAGTTAACAGAAGCTCACACTTGTACCCATTTGTTATGTTCAAGAAGCCCTAATTGGCATTAGTGTAATGTAGGTTTATTTTCTTTTTAAGAAGGATAAACAAGTCATCAAATATGAATCAAAGGATGCGTTTCATCTCCTCCCCTACCCTCGTCTCATGTTTTGAAATTGTATTTGTTCAAAATTGCTGTTTAAGGGATGTCCCAATTTCTCCCATTTCATTCATCTAATGTAGTCTGATACTTGTGCTTGAAGTGAATTCCTTATTTAATGTGTTTGTTGATGTGCTCACAAATATGGAGCACATATCTGTATGAACTTTTCAGGGAATCTTGCAATCTAAATCTCTTACCAGCAGAATTCAGAGTAACTGGGATATCGGTAGAACGGGTCCATCCCATTGTTGCTGTGCTGTGACGCAGACATGCCTGTGCCTGGCAGTTGAGCCTGCTAGGGAATTCTACCTGCTGTTTCACCTGATCTTGTACAGCAGTTACAGGATTCTCCAGCTTTCTGCTTACATGACACAGCTGCCTTAGATGTTACAACCAACATACTTTGTGTTGGCCCTGCTGCAAGTGTGATACTGAGGTGGTTATGCTATGGTTTCAAATATGTTAGAAACATTCTGAACCCTTATTTTATCAAGGCTAAGTACTCATAAATAATGATAATTTATTTAAATAAATCAGCTCCCTCAGTTAAGCCCATTTTGCTGTTTCTCCTTTCCTCCTAATGATTCCATGCTCTTCATGCATTCTTTTCAGTCAGTGGATGTTCACCAGGCTGTGCCATGACAGGTTCCACATGGGCAGTCTCTTTCCTTGTGTGCAGCACCAGAAGACTGTTTCAGATATGCCTTACTTGCTGCATTGTAAAGAAGATGGATATGGTTGTGCATCTCCTTCAGGAAAAGAAGTGAACCTGAGGGGATGGCACTTAGCTGTGTCAGTCAGGAGAGTCAGAGGGGGTTAGGGAAGGGCTCTGCCCCAGAGGGTGGTGGGCTTGGAGGAGCTCCCCAGGACAGTGGCACGGCCCCAAGTGCCAGAGGTCAAATTGCGCCTGGACAGTGCATTCAGATATAGTTTGCATTTTGGGTGTTCCTTTGTGGAGCCAGGGGTCGGACTTGATGGTCCCTATAGGTCCCTTCCAACCCAGGATGTTCTGTGATTCTGTGAAAAAGAAATTTGTTATCCATGAGCAAGCACAGGCTCCCAGAAAATGTCTTTTACATGCCTACTTAACTGAAAAAACTGTTAATAGTATCCTGTAGTGTGTGTGAAAAGGGAGTGACTTTGAAAACTACCACTGAGCATTCTGACAAACAACTGCATGCAAAGAAACTCATGACAGAAGGAAGGGGATTCAAAGAGTGTGTTTGTGTGCCTCAGGTGGCATCTGAGCCTAATCTTTGTGTCAGATACCAGGGAGGGATGACGGCCATTAGCTGTGCTGTGTTGGAGGTGGACATCATATGGAGCTTTTTGTAATTTGGAAAGAAAGATGCCTCAAAACAGCATGCAAAGCTTGAGTCAATACTGTGGGAAAAACACTTGCTTGCTTGCTTCTTTATTTTGCTTTCTTGAAACTGTCTGCAAAAATGTACAGTCTGAGAAGCAAGCAGTGAGTTTGCTTGCAAACCAGCTCTAGCCCAGACAGGATAAAGATACAGCTACAGCTGTTGGGAAGGCTCTTTGTACACAGAATCACAGAATGGCCAGGGTTGGAAGGGATCTCAAGGATCATGAATCTCCAACCCCCCTGCCACAGGCAAGGCCACCAATCTCCCCATTTAATACTAGACCAGGCTGTCCAGAGCCCCATCCAACCTGGCCTTGAACATCTCCAGAGACAGGGCATCCACAGCCTCTCTAGGCAGCCTGTTCCAGCACCTCACCACTCTCATAGGAAAGAACTTCCCCCTGACAACATCCAACCTAAATCTTCCCTTCCTCAACTTCAAAACATTTCCCCTTCTCCTGCTGTTAACTACCCTTTCAAAGAGTTGATTCCCCTCCTGTTTGTAGGCTCACTTTAGATACTGAAAGGCTGCAGTGAGGTCACCCTACAGTCTTCTCTTCTCCTGGCTGAACATGCACCACATTGCAGTTTCTTGGTTGGTGAATTTGTAGTGTTGTCCTTTCATAAAGAATGGCACTGACAAAATCCAGTTCTTTTCCTTATGTCCCAAGCATCGCAGGACAATCTTACAGATGGATGAACATCTTTTCCATAACAGAGGTGCTGCCAGCGTGGAAGAATAACTATTTATGAAGTCTCTTCTTCTTCAGATAGGTTGCTGAGGGTTTGCAAATAGCTTGCATAGCATGTCTTCAGGAGTGTGGGATGTTAGAGGGATTACCTGTGAGTAAGAGGGAGCAGATCAGAAATATGCATATAATTGCAAGGGAGAATTTACTGCTGGTCCTTGCTCTGCAAGAACTGGATGACAAAAGGTTGCCTGTTACCTGCAGTCAGCAGCAGGCACGGCACTGAGTCACAACTGATAGCCATGCTACAAACAGAGAATTTGGTCCACAAACCAGGATATAAAGAGGGTTGCTATGGTCCTTTAGCCAAAGTCCATTAAAATCAGTATGGATCTTGAGTAAAATCAAAATATTGAATCTTGTGTACAGTTTATGACTGAAATTATGCCTTCTAATAATTACCCATGCCAGAGCTCTAAAGTGACTGCTCTACAATTGTTCCTACCTCCTTATTGTTGATAAGAAATACTAGTAATCTCTGAGAGCGTGAATGAACCAATACTCTTGAGAATTATTCAGCCCTCTAGAGCAAATCATGGAATCATAGAATGGTTCGGGTTGGAACAGCCTTTAAGAACATCTAGTTCCAACTATGTTTGATGTTAAAAGCAACAAGAAAAAATATTTGTCTTTCACCTGTCAAGAATTTGAATGAATCAGAGAGCAGCAGAAAGAACAAACCAACACTGAACAGGCAGCATAATGTACGATCTGAGCATTTTCATGCAACTGCTTTGTATTAAATCAGGAAGTTGGGTGGGAAATGGCTGTATTAGCCAAAATGACTGGGTTTCTCAGGGTAAGAAACCACTTTTTTTTGCCAGGCATCCAAGTTTCAGCTTTGCTAAAACAGTTTTTTGTTTTTTGTTTTTTAATGGCTCTCACAGAGGATGAAACATGAAACAAAATTCCAGTGGGACCTCCTAGAGCTGCATTCCAAATTATCATTAAAATTCCTAATTGGTAGAAAACCCCTGGCTTTGTAGAGTAAAGAAGCAGGCTGCTTTTTGCTGATGAAATCCCTCCAGGATTCTGAAGGGCACCACATTTTTTTGATTACATATTATGTCCACCTACTTATTCAATTAGTGATTCATGGAAATTATACCTACTAAACACAAAAACATCCATGGATCTGATTGTTGACATGAATATATGGTTACAAAGATATGGATAGTAGCTGTAAATTGAATGACCTTTATTGCATGAAGGTAAAACATGGTAATAGGGTGACATTTTCTTTGGACTTTTGGATCCCTGCAAGGTAATATCATTTATTTTAGAAAATGGAGCATGCTGATTTAATATATTTTGTTGTTATATATAGGTAGCTATATAGATATAGATAGCAGAGGAGCTTTTTTCCTATCTAGTGTAGACAGCACAGTTCTATGGGATGCAGTGCATCTCCATTATTTTACATAAGCTGGGAATATTGTTCCTTGAATTTGTAGCAGTGTATGCAGATACCTCCACTCGTAGAATCATAGAATCATAGAATAGTTTGGGTTGGAAGAGACCTTTAAGATCACTTAGTTCCAACCCCCTGCTATAGGCAGGGACACCTCCCACCAGACCAGGTTGCTCACAGCCCCATCCAGCCTGGCCTTAAATGCTTCCAGGGAGGGGGCATGCACAACCTCTCTGGGCAACCTGTTTCACTGTCTCATCACCCTCGCAGTAAAGAATTTCTTCCTAATATCTAGTCTAAATTTTGCACTCTGTCTGAGTCTGCTCTGAGCAGAACAGCAGCAGCAGCTCTTGTTTGCAGACTGGCACAAAAGGCACAGGAGAGTGTGAGCGAAGGGATGGGAAGCAAGCACTGAAGTATTGTTACAGTACAGTTTTGTCAGGCACAGTAAAAATTGATGGAGGGTAAGTGAGACTATAACATAAAGCTTGAGTAGGCAGCATCGTGCATTGAATCTAAAAGACAACTGCATGACAGGGAACCGTGGCTGACACCCCCTTCTTCCATCTCCTCTTTGAGTGTGTGTGTTGGTGCTAGCAGCGCTAATCCTGCTCCCCATCTTGGCTGGATAACTGCATCTGGGATTTCAAACACAGCATACTCCTGATTCATCATTTTTGGAATTTGATTTCGTCACTGAAGTTGAGATTCACAGAAAGTGCTGTCTTTTTAGTATCTCACAGACTGGGTAATTTCAGCTATGTCTTTTTCTCTGATCTAAAGATGGCATGGGACAGATTCTGCTAGCACCGAGAAAAACTGGTTTTGTGCTATCCTACAGTTAGACTCAAGACACTTACCCAAGCTAAAAAAGCCCAATTTTGCAAAGCTCAAAACAAGCATTTGTGTGAGTATTGGAACAGATGAGAGCCTCTGACCGATGAATTAGGCATTTTTTTATATAGCACATAACACCTTCTGTGGTCTTAATTTTATGATTCATGGAGTGCAAAATGCAACTGAAATAACGAAAGTGATACAGAAACAGATTTGTATTAAGTGGCACAGCAATAAATCTAAGCCCATCATCACGTGTGACAGCTGTGCAGAGGGTAGATGCTGGGATACCTGCTTTCCATGATCATATGCCCCCACATGTGCCTGTAGCTATTCAGTTCTGCTGACCTTGCTTGTAAGGAAATCAGAGAAAAATGCTGCCTGAACTGCAGATTTTCTGGCAGTACGTATCAAGAGCTAGTGTTTAGCTAGACTGTACTAACTCATTAACTTCAATCAAAGGTATAATCATTTTTCTGAACGAAGCATATTATTCCTTCAGGAAAGGAAGGTGGCTAGAGTGAAGTCCTGCAGTTCTTTACGATGGCTGTTAATGCAAACAGGTAGATATGGGCTCTGCATGTCTTGACTTACCCTACTGAGAAGGACACTTAGTCTATCTGTAACACCTGCTAGCTACAGGTGACTAGCCAGTGCCTAAATTTTGATTATATTTAATGTTTTTACTCAGGAGAGGGAGGTGTGACATTATTGCAGAACAACTTTTTAGAGCTCCCCTGTCTGTGAAGTTACCTATGGGAAAACAGTTTTGAGCTGCGGGTTTGCGGTGTCCTCTGTTTTATTTTGGTGTTAGTTTGGGAGGGCATTTTTTGGTTTATTTTTCCCTCCTTCATTTGGTGGCAGTGATTGGTGTTTGTAATTGGACTTGGGCATTTTTATTCTGAAGAGAATGGAGATTAAATGTGGCTATATCTTGTGTATGCTCCATTGTGGTATCTCTCTGGAGGAAATACAGAGAATTAAACGCAAGAAAATGAAACATTTTAAACAGAAGGAAAATGAATATGCACTAATGTTGTCACTTCAACATCTCCTATTGTAATTATGCATTTACTAGAATTATAGAATCATAGCATCACCAAGGTTGGAAAAGACCTCCAAGATCATCCAGTCCAACGGTGCTCCTTGAAAACCTCTGCTCCCTGGGCAGCCCATTCCAGCACCTGACCACTCCTTCAGAGAGGAATTTTTTTTCCTAATATCCACCCTAAACCTCCCTTGCCCTGCAGTAGTGTCTTAAATTTTACCTTGAAAATCTTCCTGAGTTGAGGACTTTTCTGTTTGACATAGTTTTGATATAATCCAAATCTCCAGAGGCAATATGTATAAGCTTCCTAGCTTGTTTTTGAAGTATGAGCTTTATAAAATATTTCCTTGTGAATATACTGTATGAGTACTTTTCTTCATCCATGCAGATTTTTTTTTGTATTTTTTTTCTATGTCCATTCTTTTTATTAACTTGTTCCATGTGCTCAGAATGTTTTTGTTCCAAAAAATCTGAAGTTTGACTCTATTTTCAGAAAGCTCAGAGGAATTTTGTTATTAAAGCTCATGAAAATGTGACAGTGCATTCCCTTCTTTATGGATGTGCTTTAATTTGCATTCAGGCTCCATGTTAGACAAATATGTTCAAGCTATCTAACTTCTCACGTGTTTGCTCCTCAGAAGTAACTACTCTGATAGCGCTGGGAATGAATGGCACTATCTTTCCATCTGATAGACCAAGACCTTATCTTCTCTCTTTTCATCCCAGTGATAATTGCTTATCAACAGAAGCAGGCTTCTTGGCGAGCCTCTGAAGCCACCAAGCTTACATAAAGAGTTGGGTCCGGTGTGTGTCAATTCGAGTGGTTTTAGTGGAAGCTGTGTGATGAGAAGTATCGTATGTGGTTGCATGTGGTGTCTGTGGATGATAAGCCCCTTCCATGCGTTTCTTTCTCACTGCTCACCCTTGCCCACTCTGACTCTGACCTGCTCATGGCCAACATGATGAGAAACAATGAGAAATATTTTCAGTATATGTTCAGATGAGAAACAAACAATAAATATTGCATTGCTTACTTTTCCCATAAGAATGCTTCTGGCTGCAGTGCCGCTTTCACTGTCTCACAAGATCAAAGCCATAGGATTAGAAACATCTGAGTACATGCAGTTCTTGCTATTAAAAAAGGCCTTATAGCATGATGTGCAGCAAAAGCAAAAGTAGTACTGGATTTTTACTTACTGCCCAAACAAATTAACAGACTTCCTGGCTTCCCTTTTCCTGAGCAGGCAGCACTGCACCATGGGCATGTGCATGGTTGTTGGTCCTGTTAGGCCCTTACTGCACCCACACTGCAGTAACAGTGCTGAGCAGAGAGAAGATTGAGGCCAGGTGTGTACCCAAATCCCCTCCTGAGCTGTAAAACCTTCCTGCACAAGCTAGTGGCCTTGCTTCATCTCTTTCTTCCAAATTTGAAAGTTTAATGAAAAGGATTAACATATTCCTCCTGCTGTCTAAATTATAGATTTTGCCACAAAAACTGCCATTAAGAGATAGTTTTCTTCCTATTTTTGTTTAATTTAGCTATTGTATGCATGGGCTACTATTGAGTTGTATACAATAGGAATAGTTTTCCCAACAGAGTAATAACTTAAGTGTTTAGCCTGGGAAAATGCAGTATCTTGCATCTTTCATCTCTTCTGCCTGTTCTTCTTTTAAGAAGAACAGAGCATCTTGTTGCTTTTTTTCCAAAAGTCCCTTTGTTTTTTTTTGTTATAGTTTCTCCTATGTCACTATGATTTTGCTTTTATCTTTTTCCCCCCTCTCCGTTGCTTTTCTTTTTCTTCTCTTTGCTATTTTGTTCTCCTGTGCTTGTGCTTAGCATACAGCTTCATTCTTAGATTGCCTCCTGCAGGCAGTGACCTGCCCTTTGCTGGAGCTTGATCCCTTCCCACAGCTCTGCTCCATTCAGGGATGTGGAAATCTGCCTGATCTTTGAAACACAGCACCTCTGAGAGGCTGTCAATCATGCCTTGCTGTGTGCCTGTTGACAGGAGCAGCAAAGAAAAACTAAAAAAAAAATAAATGAAGAAGAAAAAAAATAATGCTGGGAACTATGCTTCTGAGCCTGATGGTTGTTAAACTAATTGCTCTACATTGGTCTAACAGTTTTCTTTGCAATGTTAAAGTTGACTCCCAGAGAGACTACTTGTTGGTCTGTTGATTTGTGGATGTATGATACATTGGTAGCCTGCGAGGCTTTGTGCTAACCTTTGTGCTCATCCATGTGTTGAGATTTTATCCTATTTTTCATCACACTATATTATTCTTTTTAAATGCTATGGCTTGAATTTTAATTGCATTTGATAGTACAGTTAAATGGTTCTTCCTAAATGTCTGAGTATTACTGGTGGGGGAATGTCTACAATGAAATGAGATGACAACTCTGGCAGGATGGGAGGCTGCCCAGCTTGTTTGATACTATCATTATACATTCGACACAGGGATTTAAACAATGGACTGACTCACAGCAGCATGCTGTGTTACAAATGTCCATTAGGATCAGCACATTTTAACTGGCCATCGCTCTGTGTTAACCACTGTTAACTGGAGTGGGTAATGCACTTTTACATAATATTAATTTTAAGTCCATCCAAAAGAGGATAAGGAATTAATGGAGGGGAGAGTAGTGTAAGAGCGAAGAAGATTTGTAGGATGTGGGCTTTTTAAGAATATTATTGAAAAGAATTTATAGTAGTTCTGGGGTAATGGTTAAAATTGTTAAAGTTATGATGACAAAAAGTTTGCTTTCATCAAGATTTATCAGTAGAATCCTTCTCTGCATTCACAGAAAGAAGATAATTACTTTGGGTGAGTAATGCATCCTCTCTGTGTCCTTGTTTTAGCAACTTAAAGAATTCAAGGTCAAGATGAGCTTAAAAGAATGTGTTCCTCATTGTTCCTTTCTTTTCTCTGACAGTGGTTGAAAAATTTCTCAAGTAATAGTGATTTCTTAAACGTTTCAGTATTCCTCTTTTGCCTGAGAAGTGTGTACTGCAAAAAGTCAGTACTGAAAATCTTAAGCCATTCATTAACCACTTATCTCCAATGTGTTTCACTCTTGTGCGTGCATTACAGATCACCAAGAGGGCAACGAAAAGTACTAAATAAAAATCTATTGTTTTTTACTTTTATAGCCATGGACTAAACTGTTCTGCTTTGCTGATTTTAGGGGTTGTAATGTCTCAGAAAGATCCTGTTCTTGAATCTTGACAAATTCAAATGGAATTGCACAGAACTAAGAGTAAAAATACAGGACTTTTCTAGTACAAATGAGAAGGCTTTTCCATTGGATGAAGTGTGGTATATAAGTAAGAATCATCACTTGTAAGGGAAAATGAACCAAATATCTTCCAGGCCTGATATTAAAGACCTGACCTTGTAGCCAAATGACTATATACATGTGAAACAGTGTCCTTGTCACGTGTATTTTGAAATGCCCTGCAGGGAGAAAACTTAAAGCAAAACTTACAAATGTTGATGTCTTTTGTTTCTCTGTGGTAGCAACAGTTCTGTTGTGTCATATTGCAATGCCTTTCTGTGTCTTCATCTTTCTGGCACAGCTATTTCTATCACAATGTACTGTGATTTATTATTCTTATAAAATAAGCTGTCTCTTTTCACCAAGGTAGAGATAATGATGCATCACAGAGGGAAGCAGTCCAACTTGTAGAAATCCCAGCTCAGAGAAGCAGGATATAGCAAGATTCTAATTCCAGTGAGGCAGTGCTTAGACATTTTGGGCATCAGTCAAAATGCCACAGATTTTGGAGTTGTTTTTATTTCTTTTTTTCCCTTTTTTTTTTTTTTTTTTTTTTTGTTTTGTTTTCTTTTGTATTTCAGAAAGGAAAGTAGTTCTTTCCTAGGGCAAAAATAGAGCCAATGCAATTTGAGAATAAAATACTTGTTTTTGTGAAGCTGTAGTTTATAAAAAGCAATCTAGAGAGAAGCAACTGTTATTGCAGTATCATCAGAAAAATAATCATCATTATTTTTTTCTTACTGTTCCAGAAGAACAGTAGGCTCATCGAATGGCAGAGGTGGCATTGTGGCATTCCTGTTCTGAGGAAGTAGACTGGAGCACTGTCTGAGCACTGCTCCCAGTAATGCCAGAAACAAAAATGTTGGTTGTCGGAAAGTGAAAATAGAGTCTTCGAAAGTTACATGGTTCATGACTTTTACAGCTTCTTTTCAGGTTCTTTGGTATATTCATCTTAGCCAGGCAGTACTAATAGTACCGCATCTCTGCCCTTTTCAATAAACGTTGCATTATTCAGCTTGTTGCACCCAGTGTGATGGAAACCACAGAAAACTTCCCGGCTTTTGATTGAGGACTGTGTGGTCTCAGAAAGCCTGCAGTCTCAAAAAGCATTTGCCAAGGACATACCTGGTTTATTTAATGAGCAGGAAGCAGTGCAGTTGACTAGTACTGACCTTGCCTGCAGGTACCGCATCCCTGAATGACTGCAGGGGAAAAGAGATGGACGGGGGGCTGAAGTGATGCACAGCTGGGCAGGTGATGCTGTGAAGTGCAGTTGTCTGATTTGGTAGCACCGTATTTTCTTTGGGCAGGTTTATGAAGCTGCAGGAGCACGCTGCTGCCGCAGGTTAGCAGGGACACCTAGTGGCTCTCCTAAATTAAACAAGGATTGCTTCTGCCCTTCATAATAAACTCAGTAGGATTCTGAAGAACAGCTCTCAATGGCTGCTTCAGTGTTACATCTCAAAGCTTTTTGCAGCATTGTCTTTTTTACCTCGGTTCTATGAAGCAGGAAAAATACCATGTGTTTTAAGTACTGTGATTGATTTTCAGGAGAAAAAAGAGTGCAGTTGACTGCTTTGACTGTTTGCATGACTACAGTCAGGGTTTGCAGGAACAAACAATCAGGAGGTCACTTGAGATCATGAATTCCACAAATCAACTTAGTTATTTCATCAAAATTAAAGGAAGGCAATTTGTGTATGCCTGTAATGCTCATTGTTTAATGTTACCCATCTTAAATGCAATGCAAATGGTGAATTTCTTTTGTCACATAGAAATTGTGCATGATCTCACTTTTCTGTCTTCTGGGACTGAAGAATTCCCACAAAATCAATAATGCTTATGAGACTGAGACACTTAAATGTCTCCTGAGAAATCTTTACATATAAAATGCCTTTCCTGTCAAGCCACAAACCCAGCTTGTGGGTGAAATTTAGACTGGTGCACAACCAGTGTACAAGGTCACCTTGTCCTACAGAAGATGAAAGCAGCACAGTACAGACTGGGCAGGGATCCATCCTGTCCAATGCTATCTCATTCGGTAGCAGCAGCTAAACATGTCCTGGGGATAAATGTCAGCAAGCTGGAGCCTACCAGGTGCCTGACTGTGGCCTAAAGAAACTAGATAAAATGAAGTTGTCAGGAGGTTAGCAGAGTTCTCCAGTTTGAGTTGTGCAAGGGAATGCTCCACAGTGTGGTGTTGCCCAGCCCCCTTCAGCAAAGCTCCTCGAGACCAAACCCAAAGTGAAAAAACAAGACTGGGAGCACAGAGCCAGTGGTGGCAACTTTGGGATCCAGCTGCAAGGCACCTGGTCCCTTTGGTCAGCAGCTTTAAAGTGAAAGGTGTTGTGCCGTAAAAGAGTGTCATTCACTAGCTTTTAAACCAAAAAGGAAATGAAGTGTCTGATCCCATCTGGTTGGATCAGGACTTGGTTAAGTTCTGCCCAGATCCTATGGCAAAATTTCAAACCACATCTTCCTCATCAGGTAGTACAGATGATTTGGGATTTGCTTCTGTGTATCCGTACTGAATATGATTCATACATTGCTAGAGAAGTCTGGGGCCATTATTTTCTTGCAAAAAGGATCTTTTCTCAAAACAGAAGTCAAGTCTGTTGAAGTTATCTTCCCATTATTTCACTGATAAGAAAACAGTGATCACATAGACTGTAGTTGATGGCAAATTGATGCCACTGATGACATCAGTCCTGATTTAACCCCATCATTTGCTGACCTTCTAGGCTGTATTCTCAGCTCCATTGAACTGTGTGTAGAGTGATGAAGGGCTCCACATGTCATCAGTGAACTAAAGACTGAGGATGCAGAAGCTGTGCTCCACAGGAGCTGCCAAAGTGCTGGTGTCATACCTCTGATAGGGGACCTGAGAACTACACTTGGGAATGAAAGAAGTTCTGTGCTCTCATTTTTTGCTCTACCTACCCCCAGGGCAGGATTTTTTTCAAACTACAATGAACACATTTCTTTCCTTACGTATCATGCAGCTAGCAGCATTTTGTTCCCTTCTTCATTAATATTTTAAATACTAAGAAGGTTCATTATGTTACCCCACCACTACTGTTCATGAAATTCTGGATTTTCATGTCTGAGTTTTGCTTCAGGGTACTGTGTATTTATTAAGATTATGAAAAGTTACTATTGTCAAGTTTTAGAAAAAGGAACGTATTCAATTCTTCTTGGCAGCATCTCTCTTTCTTATGCAGCCATTACTTATGCCACCGTTACTTATGCCATTTTTTGCTGAAGTTATTATTGCCAGTGTGGTTTGATTCTGGCATTGTGCCTTTGTTTTAGATACCATTTCCAAATAATAAATGGCTTCTTTGTGTTAAGAATTTCATTTGCTAGACTTGAATTGGAGAAAGCAGTCCAACATCGTAGATGTTTTGAGATTTCTTTATTCTACTCAGCCTGAAGGGCTCAATGACTTGCTTGCTTTTCACTCCTTTTTTCATTTCCTTTAAAAGTATTCAGTCTCACCAGTGGTGTAAAGGGACTTTGAATTCACATGGGAAGCAGGCAGAGTGTATGTATGGAAATACTTATTCATTGATGTCTTGGAAAGTTAAAGATACTTCAAGTAGTATAGCAGCTGTTTTAAGGAATAGGATCTAAATTAGAGCTGAGAATGATATATAATTTCATGCAGAGAGATGTGTGTATTTCCAGAGGATTTGTCACATGACTGAGTTATTCAAATATATTGAAGATTTTCCTGCATCAGCTCTGGAATTTATAATCCTCATTTCCATGTAAGGTAGCAGGTATTCCTGTTGGCATATTAACAGGATGTTTTGAGCAGAATGTGATAGAAGGAAAGGTTTATAAATTATGTGCCAGTATTATCCAGCAGGGAACGAAGTGCTGAAAAAGCCAATGAAATGGAAGTGCGAAGAGCTGACCTCTAATGCTTTCTTAATTAAAAAATTTCTCAGTTAAAGTCCTTGTAGTTTCATGTTTCCCACTTCATACCATATGAGTGTAACTTCAAATTTGAAATGAAAAGGAAAGTGAAGTTATAGCTTTCACTGCAAAAGCTGCTAATCACACAGAAGCAGAAAAAATAGTGTATCACTTTGTCATATTAAGGTGGTAGCATGCAAGATTGGCTTTTTGGTTCTTTGTTACAGATGCTTAGTCAATTTTATTGATCATACTTCAGACTAGCAAGTGTAGCACGTCCTCTGCCTATCTAAGAGCAGTTCCTGAACACATGGTAAATGCTCTGCCTGAACAAAGAGCTAGCACCAGATGGCATGGCAGGACACTGTCTGAAACCTTTATGCACTAAAGCTGCAAAGATTTACTTTTCTGTGAAGAAAGACATATCTGAAACTGCTTCAGCAAATTCAAACAAACACATGAACTGCTCCTTAGCAATGGAAATCTTTTTCAGACTGTGGCTTGCACAGTGTTTTGTCCTTTGGTGCTTAGATCATCATGCTTAGTTAAGCTTTTAACTAGCTTACTAGGTTCTGATACCCTATGCATTTGAAATGGAAATCTTACAGAAGATTTATTTTGTATTTTAGGGAGATTCATTGTGGGATTTCTTCACTTTTTTTACCTTCTCCTTCAGTTTCTAGAGTCACTGAATTAGTTTCAATTATTTGTGTTCCAGGATTTTTATAAGGCTTATTATTTATTCAGGCACAATACATTTCACAATTATATTACCAGCAATATTTTTTTATTTTATACAGGGCTTTTTTAGCATGAAAAGGCATGAATAAAGATGCCTTTTGTTCCTCAAGCCCTTAAGAAAGCTTCAGGACTCCTTTTGGATCTCCTTTTGAGAGATGACAGAGGCAATGTTTCCTGACCAGATGCTGTTGTGTACGTGCGACTGTGCCATGCTGGGCTTGCTCCTGAAATGGCATCATCAGGTCTTCTGACTGTGTTGTGAATGTTAGAGGCCATTCAGTCAGCTGGAGTCTGAGCGCTCCTGAAATGTAACTTAACACGACAACTTTGCTGTCTAGACTCATTTGCTCAGATGGTATTGTGGTTGCTCTCCATAGCTAAATAAAACATTAGCGTTGTTATGAAGTTAATAATACAGGGAGAGTCACTAAAAGGGAGGAAGTGCACTGATCTGATTGAAGTGGTGACTCAGAGAAGCAGACAGATTTGGGGAGGATGCACCAGACAATGAAAATTCTCGACCAGAAGGTCCTCCCACCAGCACCACCAGATTGTGAGAAGGGGTGCAGAGGACACATATGCTATCCAGGCAGTGGGAAGTGGAAGAGACTGGGACACTTAAACTACTATCCACTCACCTCCCCTGTGCTTTTTAAGGGTATGAAGCCTTTCCAAGTTGCAGTCATTAGCCAAATTGCTGTTTGGAACTGTATGGGGGAATTTCAGGTCTGTGCTAAGATTATCATTCCTCTCTCCTTTTCCCCTTCATCCTACTCCGTGTGGAGTCAGTGATTCATTCTGTGTTCTTCCCCCCATATGGCAGGATGTATTTGGAAAGAGGGAGAAATGTTCAGCATATTCTTTCAGTCTCATTGGAAAAAACAGCATTTGCAGCTTATTTTCCCCTCTTCATATCTATGCATAAACCAGAAGGTTTTCTGCCTTCCATGACAAGGGTCGGTCACTGACTCCTGATGGTACACTTATTTGAGTGATAGGCAGATAGCAGCACTCTTTGCAACCACCAAAAATCCTTTCTTATGTTGTTGATACAGTGTAGAATTCAGTAAAATGTTGATCAAATTCCAAGTTGCATTCACTTAACATCTGCTTGGTGCTAACTTCATCCTATAAATTCTAGTTCATGAGATCTTCACAATCAGTGGTTGCACATCGGTATTTGGATGTAGTTACCATCCAGAAAATGAGAGAAATTAGTTAGTCTGAGCACTTCTTAAAGGAAAACACAACAGTGGATGTAGAATATTGATAAAAATCAGCTTAGCCAAAGTTAGAGCTGTGCTAGAAAGGAAAGGACCTCCCTCCTTATTGACTGCAAAAATATACCAAGCCACAGAACCAATGAAAATTTACTAGCATAATTTCCTTTCACTAAAACAGCAAGGAAGATATTGACAAACTGTCTTAATTGCCTTGTGGTTCAACTGCTCAGGCATTAGACTTCCTCACTATGAATGGAGCAGGCAGCCGAGTAACTCTTGTTTAAAACATGCTTTTGCTAAAAATAATATGGAGATATGCCAGTATGCAAAAAAACTATGCTCACATATGTGCCGATAGATATAACGCTTTTTCTTCAGCAATACAGCAATAGTTTTTTAATCCACAAGAATTTAAGTCAAAACTTCACAGTTGAAACAACGCTACTGTTGCCGGTCCTTACATATCCACAATGTTTTCGTAGCACCATAGTGCCAGATAACTGAAAATCCCCATCTCACAGGAATTTAGAGAACTTCCCACTCTACCTGATCTTGCACAGAACACCTTTGAAATGGGGGCCCCAGAATCACATAGACTCCATGAGTTTGTTTGCTGCATTTCAAAGCCCCTGTGGGGTATAAAGCAGTCTGCTACAAAGGTTCAGCTGCCCAGCTGTCTTCTGATCAGTCACCAAACTCACTTCCATTTGACACGCACTCACAAATCAAGGTTATTTCATGTCTGTGTGGCTTTTAAGTAGAGGACTAGACTTCTGTCACTGTCAGCATGGTGCTGTCTAACAATAAGTACCTCACCTGCTCATGTGCTCTCCTGGGGTGAAACTGAAGCTGAAGGAGGTCAAAATCCTTGTTCATGGCTTTGATCCAGAGGAACATGTCCTAACTCACATATGAGATTCATAGAAGATTCAGAAGGAAACATGACTGGAAGACAACAGTCTGCTGCTTGCTCAGCTGTACTGCTTAAAGGCTTCATGCTGGCATGTGGTCTTTATTGTAATTCTTAATTCTCTGTAGGCCATGCAACCTGCATATTGAAATTAAATCACCCCCCATGAATAAAAGTTTTTTTATTTATTTTCCTTTCATTTTATTTTTAATTAAACATTGCACAAAGTGGCTAACTTCCTTCTGCTTCTGCTTCTTGGTTTTATACGTTAGTTTTCTGATGTCTTTTGTGGGAGCACTTACTTCATCAAGACTTGAAAGGAAAATGCAGAATAAGGCATTCTGAATCACTGATTCAAAAAATAGTTATAATGCTCATTATTAACTATGTGTTCTCCTCTGTCAGACATTGGCAGATAATTGAAGAGTGCATTTTGCTTTACCCAAGTGATTGTCGGAGCTCCCAAACACTGAAAATGAAGCTTGGGTAGCAAGGAGAGTTCTGACTCACAGAAGTGAGATTTAGTTTGTGTCTTTCTCATCTATCAGTTGTCTACTGAAGAGGCTTTTATTTTATACAAGAACAGATAGCACAGTAATTCTTTGCTGTTTACTCTCTGCCACGTATGCCGTTTCCAGTTACTGGCTCATCCCAGACTGCTAACAGCAGCCATTTAGACCTGAGCTATCAGACCCTCCCCGCAAATCACAAATTTAGCATGAAGTAATCCTACAGTTTTACAAAAATAATGTTGCAGTCTTTTCTTCATCTTTCAGAATTTGCATGATCATTATACTAAGTGCATTTGTGCACTTAGGGAAGCTCACTGTTTTTTTTTTTTCTGTCTCTGAACTGATTGCAGATGGAACAGAAAGCACTTTCAGAAAGAATTTGGTTTAAATGAGCCTCTAAAATAAAGATTTTCCATCATGAAGTGAAAAATAAAAACCCCAGCCAGTTCTCAGAAGGGGAGAAAAAATGACCCACTGAGCAAAGAGTTGCCCTTAACCTGACTAATTTCTTGTATCTGAGTCATTCTGTCAAATTCAGTAGCTTATCTACTTTTAAGTACTATGTGATATTGCTGTCTTTGAGAGCACAGAAACCTGTGTGTAATGAAAGGACTTTTTATTTGAACTCGGGTTATATAATAAAGAACAAAGGAAAATTCAGTGTTCTGATCTGAGCTATTCACTGCTGGTAATATTAGGGGGGGGGAATAAAGGAAATTTTTTTAAAAAAATAAAGGTGTCTCTTCATCTTCCTTTATTACTTGAGAAAGTCCTGTCCACCTACACTGAGGTTGTACTAGGTACATCACAGTTGCAGGAAAGCTTGCAGGATCAGGAAAAAACTAGCAATGGCCGAAATCCTAATGTTGCTTAGTATGTGTTTGACTGTACACTTTGTACACAAGCATGCAGCTGCTGGCATAATTGCTTACTTGAGGAAATTGATTGGAATTTTGTTCATAGCACTTCTGATTCCAGTAATACCACTGGCAAATTGCTTTGACTGCATTGGGAACAAGATCCTTTTCATCCTCTTATCTAACAGGGACTGAAGCTAGTCCCCATCTTTTCTGGAGTCAATTGTCCTTAAAATAATGCATCATTTCAGCAAGCCATGCCTTCCTTCAGCTATGGGACTGCCATCTGACAATGTGCTTGGGCAGACTTGAGCATGGAAGAAAGATGCATTGTGCCAGTGACTGCATGAGATCCACAGTTGGTTTATGAGAGGCATCTAAAGGGTTGGCAGTCCAAGCCACAGCTGTACTTCAGCGTGCTGAAGTGATCCACACTCCCATGTGATTCAGCCCAAGATCCCTTCAGGAAAGAGGAGTCAAAAAGAGCATGTGTGTTTGCACCAGGGAAGAAAAGAGCTGAAACTAGGTCTTCTGAAGAATCAGATTGTGACCAGCATTTTGGTCAGGCACTTTTTCAAGTAACAAAATATATTAAAGATGTAAGTCCTCACATCCTTTCAGCTTAGTGGTACACTAAGAAGAAATACGCAGACTCTAATGTGCTGGGACAGAATTTTGCTTTTGATACTTCTGAAGAATTGTTAAAATAGAAATGGCAGCCTCTCACTAGACAGAGTTCTGTCTGTTTTGAAAGAAACTGAAAGGGAATTTCGGGCCACTGCTGTATTATTCTTGTCCTTATTCATTTCAATACAGCTGCTTATAAGCAAGAAGTTATGATAAGCCTTAGGAAAGGAGAAAAACAGCAAATCATTTTTATTTTACTTAGCCAGCACAGACCATATTGTGAAAACACTGAACACCTTTCATAGTTCTGTATCATCTGTTCAGGTATGGTCTTAATTTCCTTTAAATTTATAACACAGGTCTGTGAATTTACAGTATGCAGTATGGAAACAAAGAGTCATTTTTCCTTTTTCTTTCCACGCAAGAACGATTAGGGAGAGAGATTGTCTTGAGAGTGCACCAGGTGTTTATTTTTGACACTTAATCCCACACCAGCTGCTTCAACACCAAAATGAGGAGTGGGTATTGCTGCTTTTTTTTTTTGCCTCCCTTACTTTCATCTGAGAAGCTGGTGATATCACTGAGCCACATTACCACAATGTTTTTGATATAATTGGAAGCAGACTCAGGAAATCAACAGGAAAAACATAGAAGGCTTTGGAAAAAAAAAAAATTGTCACATGGAAGAAAGGGAGCTGGTTTTGTATTTCTGTCATACACAATAAAAAGGATTACTGCTTTACAGAGGATTTTCTGGGCTATGAATTGTGTAAAATATGTTGAATTAAAATCTGGCCATACAACAAAAAAATGGATTTACTGGAGAAATCAGAGCAGCCTAGTTGATCTGCTTACATAATACAACAGTTAGAATTTATGGGTGTTAATATGGTATACGTCAAAGTATGAATCGCTGCTTTAGATTCACCGAACAGATATACTTCAGTGGAGGGAGGAGTGAATCTTCATGATTGCTGGCATGGATACCCATTTTTATGAGCGAAATCACTGTCTTTCTCAGTTAGTCAGTTAGTCATCCCCCTTACCAGATTCTGATCTGTGAATAGCTGCATATTGGGCAATTTCATGCCATACAGAAAGCTAACAAGTGGTAATTCCAGTGAGATTTATGGCAATGTGTAGCAATGTGTAGCAAAGTTTCTCTACACTACTGATCAACTGAATTCAGTCTGTTTGAACAATCAAAATATCCATTTTATTGAGTGTTTCAAGAATAAAATCTTATCTGAGTACCTTCTGCAACCTCAGTTTTTTTGATCATGTGGAAACAGGGTCACAAAGATCATGTATCTAAACCTACCAAAAGTCATCTCTAAATACACAGATGCATTTCAGCTGTCCAAACTTCTCAATCAAACCAAGCATAAGAATCTGTGATTTTGAGTCCCCATGCCAGATTTACTAAATTAGATGCTATCACCCCTGAATGAGTGATACAAACGTAATAATAATTAGCCCAAGTTGGGGACTTGACAGTAAAGAAAATTTCACTTGTCACTGATACCATCCATGCACATACTTGTGTAAAAAAATGCTATTAGGATAATTCTTGAATTCTAGATCATTCTAGCAATGTTTGTCATTGAGTGGATAAGAGAGATCAAGACTAGTAAATTTTCAAAATCAAATGAATTACAACTTACTGACAGGGAATTTGTAGAAAGTCATGTTGCATATTTCAGAACTGCTGGAAACTGCCAGCATCTATTGCTTCATGGATGTCCTTTCACCTCCAGATCCAGAGGGCAAAAACTTCCCCTGAAGTAAACAGATAAATGCCTCTCCTAGGGTACCTCAGATTTTGCATTTATGATAGCATCTGCTCAAAAATGAAACAGAAAATGTGTTTCACTGGGGAGGAATAAGAAAGGTGTACAGTGCACAGCTTCAAGCGTGTCCTTCCTCTTCATATACTCTCCTTTGCACCCAATGACCAATGACCAGAAATACTGAAAATATGCTTTCAAGAGTGAACCAATTGCCCTCCCTCAGTTCTCATCTTTTCTTCAACTGTATGGCCTATGTTACATTTCAGATCTAGATGGTGAGAGTGAAATATTACATAAAGCTTTCAGCAAGAGGAATATCAGTGCTTACAGTGAGCTTTCGAATAAGTGAATTTCTCTTGATAGCAAGGGTGCTGCTTTCTGTCTGAAGATCCCAAATGATATCGTCTCATCGGAGTTTCTCACAATCGTCTTTGATATTAATGAGCTTTTAATTAGGAATAAAACTGAGACATCATTATAGATAGATGTATCCATGCAGATTCAAGCATTCTTTTTTTTTTTTTTTTTTTTTTTAATTAGGCCATATGAAAGTGCTTTGGCAAGATAAAGATGTCTAAGTATTAATTTTATTTAGGACAAGGACAAGTGTGTTATTCTGGGAGTATTATTACAGATGGTATAAACAGCCATCTCTTTTAAAGACTTTAAAGCAAATACTCATTTTTGTGTGCGCATGAACATAAAACCGGTTAAAAATTGCCCACTGAAACTGTTTCTTGCTAGAATATTATGTTTTTAATGAAGCACAACTGTTGCCTGAACACATGCAAGGCAATTGCTGCAAATGTCTTTTAAAAAGTTCATTGGAAAATACTTTCTCACCAAAAAACACTGACACTCGGTCATGGGTTGTGTCCAAGTCAAAGACTAGATAATAACTCAGATAATTTCGGCAGGTTTTTGTCTTTCACATTCTCTTTCTGTTTCTCTCTACATGATGGTTCTGTTCAACTCACACTGACAACATGAGATGTGAGGGGTCTTAAAGTCATGGGTATGACTAAAGCAGGGATTTAATGGTCATGTCTTTTTCACCTGATAAGATCACAGAATCATAGACTTATAGGTTGGAAGGGAGCTTAAATATCATCTAGTTCCAATCCCCAGCTGTGAGCAGGCTTGCCAACCACTATATCAGGCACAAGATCTAGCTGCCTAGCGCACCCATCCAACCTGGCCCTGAATGTCTCCAGGAATGGGGAATCCACAACTTCTTTGGGCTACATCTTCTACCACTTTACCACCTTCTCAGTAATCATTCCCCCTTGTCCTATCACTGTCAGACCATATAAAAAGTCAGTCTCTTTCCTGATTATAAGCACCTTTCAAGTACTGGGAGGCCACAATGAAGTCTCCCCAGAGCCTTCTCTTCTCCAGACTGAACAAACCCACCTGGACATAGAACCGTTGCCAGCAATCCTCTGCCTGTGACCATCTAACCAACTCCTTATCCACCAAATAATCCAGCATTTGAACCCATCTCTCTCCAACTTAGAGTTAAGAATGGTGTGGATCCATTTCAGAGGCTATGCAGAAGTCCACATAGATGACATCTTTTGTCCACCTTTTCTTTTGTCCACAAACGCCAGCATTTATTTCTTAATATCCTGCTTTGACACTTCTGCTAACAGGAAATCCTCAACGTGGTTCACAATTCTGTTTTTCTCTGAAATGCATACATTATAACCGAAGCAACTTTAAGTAGTAGCTTTGTATGGTGTCCCTGGGGTTTCTTCCTTTTCTCATCCTTTAAGTGTCTGTAGTTAGTCTGTAGTCTACTGCACAATTTCTTCCTGCAGAGCCTATTAGTGTTGACCAATTAACTGAAATATATATCTTCTTTGTTCCAGCTTTGTTCCAGCTTTGTTCCAGCTGGCCACAATTTTCTGCTATGATAGTCACTCTGAATTCAACAGCACTGCATCAACACAGATCCGTCTTACGCTTTGGGGCATTCTGACAAGGACTAAGAAATGTGTTTATTCTCTTGTCTGTACTTCTAACGTACCAAACATAATGCTGTACCTGCTGCATTGTCCCTACAGACTCTATGACTACTCCTGCAGTCTCCAAACAGCATCTGATAGCTCAGATGCTTCCTTCCAAGCTGTGTACTGTGAAGGCCTTGCATATGATGAAGACAGTCCCCAGCGACTGCGTCTCTTGTTTTGACTGATATAGTTTCTGTGCAAGGTACAAATAGAACAGCTGCTAACACACTTATCCAGGTGGAAAAAAAAGTACACAGCTGATGCATTTCTCTTCTCCTCATAGCAGCCAAAAAATTCTGTAGTTAAGCATGTGTTACAGCCTCACAAAGTGAATCTTACCTCTCTACCAACTATAGGTGCAGTACCCGTATTTGAGTTTCTTGTCTTAGCACAAAAGAAAATGTATTGGCTTCAATCTTTTCAGACTTCTTGGTTGGTGTTTAGTTAGTTTCAACTTGTTGGAACAATAAATTTTAAGTTGCATACCTCCAGCCAAAAGTTTCAACAGATAGATCAGTGTCACTCTCATAAAACCTATTTGCTTTCCATGGTGTGCTTGGCTGGAAAGATACAAATATTCAGGGCCATTTGGCCAAGTACATTTTGAGTGATGTCACAGGGCAAAACCAGTACTTATAGTACTAACAGGCCAATCTTTTATCTTTCTGGGTATGCTCTGTTTTCAAATGCGTTAGCCTCTTCACTTCTTGTATCTAGGTTCTGTGCAGCTGTTATGAGAAAACTGCACAGGACCAAGGCTGCTCAGTGAAATGGCTTGAGTCCTTCCTTGGTGGCTGCAGTCACAGCACTAATTCTGCCATGCCCCTACTCTGTGGAGGACAATGCAGTTTTGGCATCCCTTTTGTCATGTTAAGTATTTATCTACGGTTGTCACCTAACATCACTATACTGATGGCACATTAATCTGTTTTCCTCCCCTAACAGCCTGTAAGTTCATTGTCACCTACTTTTCTTGCTGCATGTAGAAAAGATCATCAACATAACAAGAATCTTTCAGTGCACAATCTAAAATGAAATGGTACTATAAAGCAGAAGGTTTTAAAATGTACCGATATAGTTATCGATCTCATTGTAAATGGCACAGACAGTCATAACATCACCAGAATGGCTCATTCATTCTGACAGCCATAGAGATCTTCAGGCTTTGAAGTCCAGGTATTTCAAGAAAACATCTATTTGTAACAGTTTACATCAGGATTCTTTCTTATGATGTCCTAAATCCTTCTGGAGGTGCCTGTGGCTTTCTAAATGGATTACTGAAGTAGGATTCAATTATGCCTGAATGTACTAGTCCTAGAAATATTGCACCTGGCACAGATTTAAAGCAGGTTTCTTATTAGCTTTCCAGTAGCTTTCCATTATTCAAATTTTAACTTGTGGAAGCTCAGAACCAGAGGCATCTGGATGTCAGAATTAAAATTTCTGAGAGAATTCCATTCTCTTTTTTCAATAGAAGAGATCCCATCCAGGTAATGGTGGTGTCAGTTTTCCTGTCATGCCAGGACAGTTTCATAAGTTTCATAAGAAAGCCCATTTCTTTCAACAGGAAGAAAGATAGTTTTTTAATGTACATCTGATGATGAAAAAATCTTCACTTCCTTCTCTTTAATCAGTGCAGTTACTCTTCCTACTGATTTAGTTCTGAGTTAATTTATTCAGACTGCATTAATTAGCGCAGGCATGGAAAGCAAGGATAGTACTTAACGCTTTAGAATCATAGAATCATAGAATCACCAAGGTTGGAAAAGATCTCTAACATCATCCAGTCCAGTCACCACCAATATTTCCCACTAAACCATGTCCCTCAGTGCAGCATCTAAACATTTCCTAACGCTTCCAGGGACGGTGACTCCACCCCCCTGAACAGCCCATTCCAGTGCCTGACTACTCTCTTAGAGAAGAATTATTTCCATACATCCATACGTCCATCTGAATCTCTCCGGGCTCAACTTGAGGCCATTCCCTCTCATCACATGGGAGAAGAGGCTGACCCTCACCTCACCACAACCTCCCTTCAGGAACTTACAGAGAACAATAAGGTCACCGCTGAGCCTCCTCTTCTCCAAACTGAACAATCCCAGTTCTCTCAGCCACTCCTCATAAGACTTGTGCTCCAGACGCCTCTTCAACTTCGTTGCCGTTTTCTGAACAGACTCCAGGGCCTTGACATCTTTCTTGTAGTAAGCGGCTCAAAACTGAACAGAGTACTCAAGGTATGACCTCATCAGTGCTGAGTACAGAGAGACGATCACTTCTCTGTTGCTGCTGACAACACTGTTTCTAATACAACCCAGGATGCCATTGGCCTTCTTATTACCTGGGCACACTGCTGGCTCATGTTCAGCCAAGTGTCGACTAATACCCCCAGGTCCGTTTTCTCTACCCAGTCTTCCAGCCAATCTGCCCCAAGCCTGTAGTGCTCCCTGGGGTTGTTGTGGCCAAAGTGTAAGACTCGGCACTTGGTCTTGTTGAACTCCATCCCACTGGCTTCAGCCTAACAATCCAGCCTGTCCATATGCTCTGTAGTGCCTTCCAACACCCATGCAGATCAATACTTCCTCCCAGTTTGGTGTCATCCACAAACTGACTGAGGGTGCACTCAATGCCCTCATCCAGGTCATCAATAAAGATACGGAAAAGGACAGGCCCCAATACCTTCCCCTGGGAAGCACCACTTGTGATCAGTCAGCTGGATTTAACTCTGTTCACCACTGCTCTCTGGGCCTGGCCATCCAGCCAGTTCTTTATCCAGCAGTGAGTGTATCTGACCAAGCTACAGGCTGCTTGCTTCTCTAGCAGAATATTAAGAGAGACAGTATTGAAGGCTTTGCTGAAATGTAGACTATGTCAGCAGCCTTTCCCTCATCCACCAGTCAGGTCACTTGATCATAGAAGGAGATTAGGTTGGTCAAGCAGGACCTACCTTTCATGAACCAATGCTGGCCAGGCCTGATCTTACAGCAGTTCCACATATCAGAATACCTGCTCCATAACCTTACTGGGCACCGAGGTTAGGCTGATAGACCTGTTGTTCCCCGGATCCTCCTTGTAGATGAGAGTCATGCTGGCAAGTGTCCAATTCTCTGGCACCTCTCCAGTTGACCAGGAATGCTCATAGAAAGTGGCTTGGCTGTCACCTCTACCAGCTTCTTCAGCATCCTTGGGTGGATCCCATTCTAGCCCCATGGACTTGTGGCAGTCCAGGTGGTGTAGCAGGTCTCTGTTTCTCCCTGAATTGTGGAGGAGTTATTCTGCTCCTCATCTGAGATTTCTAGGTCAGGGTAGAATACCCTGAGGGTAACTAGTCTGACTTTTAAAGAGAGATGTAATGAAGGCATTGAGAACCTCAGCCTTCTCCTTATCCTCAGCAGTCATGTTCCCCTCCACATCTCTTCAGCCCTCCTCTTTCTGTTAATATGTTTGTAAAAAAGTTTTTTGTTCTCTTTTACCTCAGCAGCCAAGTTGAGTTCAAAGCTGGGCTTTTGCCTTTCTAATTTTCTCCCTGCACATCCAAACAACTTCTTTGTGCTCTCCTTAGTTGCCCTTCCTTTCTTCCATAGGAGGTAGATTCTCCTTGTTTCCTAGAGCCTCATGAAATATCCCTGTCCATCCATGTCTTCTTTCTCACCAGCTCATCTTTCAGCACAGAGAGGCAGCCTCCTTCTGCTCCTATGAGACTTCCTTCCTGAGGAACGATCAGCCTTTTGGACCTCTTTACTCTTCAGGACTGAATCCTAAGGGACCCTCACTACCAGCATCATGTAATAGTTCAAAGTGCACCCTCTGGAAGTCCAAGGTAGCAGTTTTTCTGCCCCCTCTTCTGGTTCCACCAAGAATCATAGTCACTGTGCCCAAAACAGCTTCTAATTTCCACACATCCCACCAGATCTTCTCTGTTTGTGAATAGCAGGTCTACAGGGGCACCTCCACTGGTAGGCTCTCTCTCACCAGCTGCAGAAGGAAGTTATCTTCCATACACTCTAGAAACCTCCTAGACTGCTTCTTTTGTGTTGCATTGTGTTTACAGTATATATAAGGAAAGCTGAGTTTCCTCGCAAGAACATGAGCCAGCTACTCATAGAACACCCATCTTGCTCTTCATCCTGGTTAGACTGTCTATAACAGACCCCCACCAGGATGACTGCCTTCTTGGCTCTCTCTCTGATCCTTACCCAGCCACAAGCTCAACAGTGGCTCCCTCTCTATCATAGGGAGCCACACCACAATCCCTCTTCCTTCCTTGCTTGTTTCTTCTAAAGAGCTTATTGCCATCTGTTGCAGCACTCCAGTCATGAGAGCAATCCCACCATGTTCCTGTAATGGCAGCTAAGTCATAGTTTGCCTGCTGCACAGTGGCTTCCAGCTCCTCCTGTTTGTTGCCCATGCTGTGCGCATGTACATATACTTTAGTTAAGTCCCTTGCCTCACCCCCAGTCTCATCTTCATTCTCCTAGGCTCATCTCCAGCAGGCCTGGTTTTATCCCCTTCTCCCTTCATATGTAGTTTAAAGCCCTCCAAGCAAGTCCTGACAGCTCCTAGACTGTGATCCATTTCGCCCTTTGAGACAGGCGAGGCCCATCTGCAGACATCAAGCCAGGTGCCAAGTAAACTGCTTCATGGTCAAAAAAAGTAAGTCGGGATGGGGGTTGCCTGTGATGCCAAGCTGGGACCTCTTTCCACTCCTCTTCTTCCCTTATACTGCCTCTCTCTGCTTGATGATGAGGGCAGGGGGTCCACCACTGTTTTGGGGGGTTATCACCACAGTGTCTTTCTTGCAAATTCAGCAGAGAATTACTCCACCAATCTATCTCCTGCTCACATTCTCTGGTACTCCTTTATCTCTCCACCTCCTCCTTGAGCTTACCACCATACTGAGCAGATCATCCCCCTGCTCACACTTAATACAGATGGAATCCCTGCAACCTTTCACTGGCAGCCATAGACTTCAAGCACTGCTTGCAGCTAGAGACTTGAACCACCACTTTTTTAGGAGGGCACTCTGTCTGAGTTGCCACATTCTTTTTTACCAGAGCTTTCTGCCTAATGGAAGAACGCATCCTCTTGCTCAGTGTCCTGGTTGTAGCAGAAGGGCTACGATTGACTTGCCTGGACATACGTGAAACACATTAAGGTCCTCTCTGAAATGAGATTATTACTCTCTGAATACCGCACTCCCAAAGAGCAAAAGCTGTAGCTCTTCCTTTGTTGTCACGTGATTTCCCCTCCCATAGTACAGTGAATTTGTCTTTCTTCCTGTGATGCCATTCTCTGAAAATGAAGCATTAAAGTCTTCCAAGAATCATTGGTGAAACGGAGTTTGCTGGATTTTTGCTTGGTATCACTCGAGGTTAAAATGATTTAGCAAAGAAAGATGTGAACTCTCTTAGTATATAATAGATGTCATATTGAAGTCATACATCACTCAGTGGACACTGCAGAGATGCTTTACACCAAGTCCAGGTATAGCATTTAATTGCACCCGTTGGTGCTCTTCCAGCATTAAGTGGCCCCCCAAAAATACAATGTAGAATAAACTACTGAGGAGTTGCACTGTTTTCAAAGATTTGTGTCTATGTGAAAGATAAAACATGAATCTTTCCCCATTTTGCACTCTGCATTTAGGCGTATCAACACATCTGTAGTCATGGTAACTGCACTATTCTTGTCTTTCCTACTGAATGTTTATCTCTTATTGACATCGCTTTTCAACAGTAAAATAGAGATATTACTTACTAAAGATCAGTGGACAACTCGGTAGAAGTAATTTTAAAGAACTTCATCTTTCAAAATGTCATTTTTGAGTTAGACAGGAATAGATGGCAGAAAATACGTGATATTCACAGAAATCTGTTATTTTTTTAACCAAGGTTTTTTTTCTTGAGAACTTCTTAATGCAAATATTTGCAATTTTTACAAGCTACTTAATTGTGCAAGTGTGATAGTGTTCTTACTTTTCCCTGAAAGGTTGATTTTCATACTTAACCTATGCAAAATAATAATAATAATAATAATAATAATAATAATAATAATAATAATAATATGAATTTTATTCTTTTACAGGTCTTCACATAATTTTTCATACAATACTTTCTGTAACTCTTTTCACCTTCAGCCTACCAGTGTGTCAGTGGGAATATCATTCTCTCTTCTTGCAAATATCACTACGTTCTTTTCCTGTTATTTATGCATGAAATGTCTCCTGTGAGATAATCCTTAAAGTTTATTATCTTTTCCTTCAAATTTCTTCTCAAGATTCATGTCTTTGTGACAAATGCAAGAAACTACTAAATTGAACAGATGAACGTTGAAGGTATACTGGTAGTTTCTTCTCATTTTGTTTTTTGGTTCCTTTTTTCTTTTTTTTCCATTCTCTATATTGTCTTCTATAATGGCTATTGGCCTGATTCTAAGTCTTAGAAGTATAACCAGAGTACAATTGTAAATAAATACCAATTCTCCTGAAAATAAATGCAATGTGACAGCTGCCTCTGAGTCAGTGTTAGTGCATGAAGCTTTTCCTGACAAGCCAGTGGAGAATGATCCAAGGACAGAAGAACAATTGAATCAAATCTTTGTTTCAAGTCCAAGTATATCGGCAGCCTGATTTTGTTTTGTTGCTGTTCAATTTCTTTCAATCTATTAATTTCTGGAATGCAGACAAGCAGCTACTTAATGTTTGCAGTTTATTTAAAAGCTGAGATGCTTCAGAGATTGATTAAGAAAGAGAGAGCAGAATCTCTGCAGGACCAAAAAAGGCTTGATTGGAGAGGCAAGGAAATTTATGTACAGTACTTACATTGTTTCTGAGATGCTCCAATGTAAGGAAAACAACACTCCCTGGGGAATGTGTAATCTGGCTTGGCATGGCCTGTGGTAGGGCTTGAGATCACAGAGCTTCAGCATTTTGCTAACAGAAGATCTGGTGACACATAGCCTTCCTGACACATTTACAATGAAAGACCCTATGATGAGAATGTCAAGATTACAGAAAATGCCAGTCAGAATTTCAGTCCCCCTCTAGCACTGTGTCTCTAAGACCATTCCTAAATATCTACTACTTTCATGTTTCTCTTTTTTGTCCCTCAAGCCTTCTTAGCTCATCTCTGCCATCCTCCCATCCTGTTCTCATCAATCCCCAACACAACCTCCATTACTTCTTGCTGCAGTCCAGCAGCAAGGACACCCCTCTCTTCTCTCCTACCTGGAAAGCTCTGTGTCAGAATCACAGGAGAGATCTGGGAAACTAGATCAGATGGTCTCATAAAATGATTGTGTATGATGGTAGCTGAGAGATCAAGCAGAAGAAAAACCTTCCCAAACCACACTGAGATTGGTAAAAATTTGCATCACACAGGTGAAATCTTTACTGCCAGCTGTAGCTGCTCACACACAGAACTGTCTACTGAACAGACAGGAGTAAAGTTGTGTTGCAAAGATTTGAGCACAGGTGTTGTTGGCACGTTGCTTACTGAAGTGTGAGAGATGATGACATGAATGGCAAAGACAGGACCTTTCATTCTCCTCAGTATGTGTCCCATGCTCAAAAGTACAGAAATGCTAAAAATCAGCAAACGAGGCAAAAAGAAACAATCTCATATAGGAAGAAAAAATTTTTGTCTCTGAGCAGAGGCTCATAAAAATTGATCTGGATGCATTACTATTTGAGCAGTGAGCAGGATATGATTTAAAATGCCTTCAAAGTAGGACTGTTTCTGAGGATCAGCTGTTAAGAGTTTAGTAGAATGAGTATGAGTCAGACATCTGCAATGCAAAACTTCACCCTAGAAAGCTTATTTAATGCAGTTATGTTTTTGAAAAGAGAATCTTAGAAGGTAAAGTATTAAGTAACATTAACATCAGGCAGAGGTGTCATCTTGATATGATAAACTGGGTGTTTTAACTGCCTGAAAGGCTGGAAGGTGGGGAGAGTGGCTAATGACATAAAAACAGGTCTGGTTCTCATTCTGGCTAAAGCTGGTCAGGTACTCTCTACCTTTTATCTATAAAAACTTCAAAATGAGGTGGAGGAAAGGGGAGACATAGTACAAATAAAGCATATTTACATGGCTTTCGCATTGCAATATTCAGAATTGCAGTGTTCTGGTGGAGAATCAGTTGCTTTTTCTTATTTGTCAGAATTCTTCAGTTCAAAAGCTATGGAGTACTGATACAGACATGTCTTTGTAAATTATGGATTCAAAGCTGCAGAATTTTGTTCAAAATTATTTGCATTTCAAAGCAGCAGGGATGACTGTTTGGGTGAGTTCATACATAGCTATTAGTTAATAGCTTTTATAAGCTTTCTTAATTGCATGGCTGAACTTTGATTGAAGTCCTGTGTTGAAAAAAAGTGCCAGCCATCAGTAACTTGACTCTTGACATGGGACTTAAGAAACAGAACTAATGAAAAGCAAAAAAGGAGGGAGTTGATTTTTATTTTTAATGAATAACTCCATGTTATATTTCCTTTCTCAGAATGTATTGATGTGTGCTAAATATCTCCAGAAAGATGGAGAAAGCAATTTTGCATGTTCCCATTTGTGTTCGTATAAGTTGGAGCATGTAAGCATACAAGTTGGAGTTGGACTAGACATAGACAGGACATACCAAGTCCTGTCAAGTTGGACATATCAAGTTGGACTAGATGACCTTTAAAGGTCCCTTCCAACTCTAAGGATTTTGTGATTCTATATAGAAACTACTGGATCATAATTACTTATTATTTTACTAGTATGTTTATACCAAGGGGCTGTAATCTTAGAGAAGCACTCCACAGTGCAAGCACAATGGAATTTTAGAGCAAAAATACAACAGCTTCAGATTACATGCATATATGTATGAATATTTGTATGTTTGTACTTTCTTATATGTATCACAGCGAAGAAATATTTTACTGAAGGATGCAGAGAAATGATGAAAAAGTAATGCTGATGGTCTTTAGAGCAAATACCTATACTGGCAAAGTATGCAGAAATGGAACAGGACATATTGATCAATGACACCAATAATTCAGTGTCAGTGAAATTGCCAATTAATATTCCATGAGTTTAAAGAAATGTGGATCATCATTAAAAATATTGTGAGGTGCAAAAAAAGTCACCTTGCAGTGAAAAATATCATATGAATGTCTCATTCCATGAAGTATTTGAACATTGCAGTGTTGTTATTTAATGAATGTATAATAATCAGCAAACACTGACATAACATGTACACGGGGGACAAAGATGCACACCCTCAATATGATCTCACAGTGAAGGAGCAGGGGAGGTTCTGCTAGTGGTATTAGGAGACTTGTCCTGAAAATGCCGCTTCACATTCATTAAATCCAGACTGGATGATGCACGATCACTGGTAAATTCTCCCAGCATTCACCTTTGCAGGACCATTTTACCTTTCCTGTTATCTGCATAAGGATCTGAGATACTGTAACATTTTCTCCTATAATGAAGTCATTTCTGCACAAAGCAGTTCAAATTTAAGGATGTAGCCACAGATGTGAGTAGCAGGATGTGTGATAGTATCTGCATTAAAGTTGAAGTAATCCATTAAACTTACTCTTTTTTCTAGCCTGTACTTGTTGATGCATTTAATCTTTATTTTTCCAACTTGCAGCTCCATACAGATGTGTAATTTACTCCAGATTAAAATTCAACTCTGAATCTGGCTTGCCTGCAAATGCACGCACACACACACACACACATGCATGCCTTTATAAATAAACACATACCCATCTTCATCTTTGTGCACATGTTCTTGCAGAAGGTAACTGTTAATGTTTAAAATGCAACATTAACACTATCTTCCTTTATTTCAGCCACCATCAAAAAATGCTTTTATCATCTTTCATACTGTCCACCTCCTACTTCACACTCCCCAGAAGTTTTACTTACCAGGTGGTTTGGATAGCTGCAAAAAGCATTTCATATTTTTGCCATCCAGAATGAACACTCCAGGGGTGCTTGTCTTCCTCTGAACCTGTTTACTTTTCTCTTCATGCATTAGGTGAATAAGATGGGAAATGAATTCCTGGCGTGCAGAAGTATCATTATGAAAGCGCGAAGCTCACAGACTGAGCTCTAAAAGTACTAATCAGAGCACCCAGAAGCCTCTTTGGTCTGAATTCACTACAAACACCTAACTCACAGACCCCTATAGATTTCCAGTTTTAACTTTGTGCCTAATGAAGTGAAGTTTATCTCTGAAAAGCTTTATCACAGCTGGACATAACTAGAAATACTTACTTGCAAGACTACAGCGTAAGGAGGAAACTAAATGAATCTCAGCAGTTTGTCCTTCCAGGACAAAGCTGAAATGTGCTTTCATAAGTAGTATAATAAAGAATAGTCTTTATCCAGGACCCCAGACTACGCCACAAACACAGCATGCATTTTGTCTCATACCTCTGCATAGAAGTGTCAGGGTAGAAAGAAGAAGCCACGTCAGTCAAGAGTGAGATTCTTCCATAGAGTTACAAAAAGAGTGTTCTGTGAACCATTTAATTATTGTTTGTAGGACATAACTTACGTGCAACTATGAAAGAATTTATTGTTCACCCAATTAAGCTTTTAACAGTCAAAGCACAACAGCTGTTCATTACTCAGTTACAAAAATGCTAATGCTATAATGCTTACAATGCAATTTCTGTTGAGGACTGTTAAGGACAGAAAAGATAATTAAATCCAAATATCCACTCTTTGCATATTAAATCCTCACCCTTCTGATTGCCCACAATCTGAGAGGGGCAGCCCTCCTCCATCAGACAGGGATGATGTGATGAGTTGTCACACCCAAGGTGTTTGCCAGGGAAGCATGGTGTGGTTGCAGCAGTTATTGGTGGCAGTTTCTTCTTCTTCTGTCTGAGGTTTCAAACACCATGTTTGCTGAAATAGTTTTGGTTGGATCATGCATTTAGTTATGCCATATTTGCATAAATCTGTGAATCCTGTTCTGTACATGGGAAGATTTCTTTTTAGGATCTAATCCACATAGTTGCACACAGGTGAGCAAAACTTGACTGAAATTTAAATTGAAAACTGAAAGCACTGGTTGTCAAAGCTCAAAGCTGCAGGTCAGGCAATAATTTGGGTAATTTTATCATTATGCATAAGGCAAGCTAAGCACTAATCATCTGACCAGACTAAGGGGAAGACATAGGCAGAAGTGATGTAAACAATTTTATAGATACAACTGAAATCAAGCACAAATTAACCAATCCAGTAAAGGCTTCACAAAGCCTGGGGTACTCTGAAAAGTCATTTGATATTATGAAGCCCAAATTTCAGCATTCCACTTGGCTTCATCAAATGCGCTGCGCCTCAAGACTGAGGTATTTTCTTGCAAGCACCTTATTCTGCATGTGTATGATACGTGCCTTCAGATGAGGATTGTTTTATTCTCTTGTTTTGAAACAGGCCACTGAGTGTCTTTGTTCAGCAACTAACCTTAAAAAAGTCTCTCAACTTTGGTGACTAAACCTGTAAATGTTTCATTTCATGAAGGATAGTTAATTTAATAGAATCTGTCTTGTCTCCTACTATCCTCAGTTTTAGCCCAAGGGCAGGAATTAAATACATTTCTTGCTCAGTGTGATTTCCTAACCAACTGCTGTGTTTCTTTGGACAGTGTGTTGCTTAAGCAGAACCAGCTCATTCTTACCTTGCTTCTCTCTACAGAGCTAATTTACCTTGCCTTGGAAATATAAGGATCCTATGAAACCATCTCAGATCTTTGTTACTCAAAATCACATAAAAACTCTGTGCAGTAAAAGCAAAGAATCAGTTTTTTCTTAATACAAATTCTAATCAGAGATGCAACAATTCTTTTTCTTACCTGAGCCATTATGTATGTGTGAACAAGCTCCATCTACTTATAACTGCAGTTCATGAGATAAATGTTAAAAGGAATCTTTTTATTGTCAAGGAGTTCTTTCTTGAAGATAATAAATACGTCATTAAGGTTTGCCTTAAAAAATGACCAGAGCGAGAAAGGCAAAAGCCTAGATTTATATCACTTCATGGCCCAATGCTGTAAACACATCACAAATATGATTAGCTTTATTTTCAGAATGTTTGATGTTTGTCGCTGCATTAGTTATAGCAGTCTTGTGGAAGCCCATTGAGAGAAGGAAAAAAAAGTAATGAATTTTACTATTTTCAGTGTTTGGTCTCCTCTTACATCTGGAGGGGAAACACTAGATAAAGAGATCCTGTGAAATGACCAATGCTAGTGTAGGAAAATCTACTTCTTTGTTGCTATTTCTGTCCACAGTTGTTTTGTTTCAAATGAAAACACACATGCCTGCTTTGAAATAGCACTTAAAATAGAAGTCTCCTTTTGCTGCAGACTTAACTTGTCTCCTTTCCCAACCTCACTCCTACAGGCCCGTGACGGAGGGTTATACCGGACCGGTGGAGTCATGCTTCACACAGCTGTATCTTGCTGGCAGCCATTCCTAGGTCTGGCTGTGCTGCTAGTCTTCATGGGCCCCACCTTTGGCTGCCCAGCCCGCTGTGAATGCTCAGCGCAGAACAAGTCTGTCAGCTGCCACCGGAGGCGCCTGTTGTCCATCCCAGAGGGCATTCCCATTGAAACCAAAATTTTGGACCTCAGCAAGAACAGACTGAAAAGTGTCAACCCTGAGGAATTCATGTCATACCCCTTGCTGGAGGAGATTGACCTCAGTGACAATATAATCGCCAATGTGGAGCCTGGAGCCTTTAACAATCTCTTCAACTTGCGCTCCCTGAGGCTGAAAGGAAACCGTCTGAAGCTGGTCCCCCTTGGGGTGTTCACTGGGTTGTCAAACTTAACAAAGCTTGATATAAGTGAAAACAAGATTGTCATTTTGCTGGACTACATGTTCCAAGATTTGCATAACCTAAAATCTCTGGAGGTTGGGGACAATGATTTGGTTTATATATCACACAGGGCCTTTAGTGGACTGTTTAGCCTGGAGCAGCTCACTCTGGAGAGATGCAATCTCACGGCTGTACCAACAGAAGCTCTTTCCCACCTCCACAACCTCATCAGTCTTCATTTGAAACAGCTCAACATAAACGCTTTGCCTGCATATGCCTTTAAAAGATTGTTTCGCCTGAAAGACCTGGAGATAGACTCCTGGCCACTTCTGGACATGCTGCCTGCCAACAGCCTGTATGGTCTCAACCTGACTTCTCTCTCCATCACCAACACCAACCTGTCTGCAGTACCTTACACTGCTTTTAAACATCTGGTTTACCTGACACATCTAAACTTGTCCTACAACCCCATCAGCACCATTGAGGCAGGAATGCTTTCTGATTTGGTACGCCTGCAGGAACTCCACATGGTGGGGGCCCAGTTACGTACCATCGAACCACATGCGTTCCAAGGGCTCCGATTCCTACGTGTGCTTAATGTATCCCAAAACCTGCTAGAAACCTTAGAAGAGAATGTATTTCATTCCCCCAAAGCCCTTGAGATCCTCTGCATTAACAACAATCCTCTGGCCTGTGACTGCCGTCTCCTTTGGATTTTACAGAGGCAGCCCACTTTGCAGTTTGGAGGCCAGCCACCAATGTGCGCTGGCCCAGACAGTGTCAAGGAGAGGTCATTCAAAGATTTTCACAGCACAGCCCTCTCCTTTTACTTCACCTGCAAGAAGCCCAGGATACAAGACAAGAAGGTGCAATATCTGGTCGTGGAGGAAGGGCAGACAGTGCAGCTGATGTGCAATGCTGACGGGGATCCGCAGCCCACCATATCCTGGGTTACCCCACGTCGGAGGCTGATCACAACCAAGTCAAATGGAAGAGCCACTGTGCTGGGAGATGGCACGCTGGAGATCCGATTTGCTCAAGACCAGGACACTGGGATCTATGTTTGTATTGCAAGTAACGCAGCTGGGAATGACACCTATTCGGCCTCCCTTATGGTGAAGGGGTTCACTTCAGACCGTTTCCTTTATGCCAACAGGACCCCTATGTATATGACAGACTCCAACGACACCAGTTCCAATGGAACAAATGCAAACACTTTCTCTCTGGACCTTAAGACAATATTGGTGTCCACAGCTATGGGCTGCTTCACATTCCTTGGAGTGGTTTTATTTTGTTTCTTACTTCTTTTTGTGTGGAGCCGAGGGAAGGGCAAACACAAAACCAGCATTGACCTTGAATATGTCCCTCGCAAAAACAATGGTGCTGTAATTGAAGGGGAGGTTGCTGGACCGCGAAGGTTCAATATGAAAATGATTTGATGGTGTTCTGCTAGCAGTACTTTTTCTGTGGCATTATAACCAATTAAACCAGCCTGGCATGTGGAATTGCTGGGTAAACGCAGCTTAATGCAGCTGTCACTGTATCAAAAGGTTACATGGAAATCAAAAGACTCTTTGTGGTTGTACAGCAGAGCCTCCAGACCTTGAGGCAGATATGTCAGGGCCTTTCATAGAACTGGTAAATTGTACTAACTGTTTGCATTGCAAATATTGGCATTCTGGGGATATCAGCAATGAACCGTTGGCTCATGCTCATGGACAATTGTTCAACATTTTCTACCACTACAAAATGAAAAAGATAAAGGAAAAAAATAAGCCTACAGTGTAGGATTTACATACTTAAAGAAAAAGACACATTTGTCTAAAGCATACTCTACAGTGAAATTTGTATCTATAGATCTCATTTGGTAAAGAGCCTTGCATCATACCTTCTAGTTGGTTCCACATCACAAAAATTGGTAGTCTTTTTTTTGTTTGTTTGGTTGGTTGGTTTTTGTTTTTGTTTTTGTTTTTTAATATACATCTATACTGTGTACATTTTAAAGCAATACAAATGAGAGGTTGTGCTTTTAGATATCCACCAATACTGACCCAAGTGTGATGTCACCTCCTTTTAACTACCATCTAACTCAAATTAGACTCCTGTAGTTACCAATTAGAAACAACATTAAATATTTTTCTCCTCATGTAGAAGGCCAGAGATGAATAGTTGGGAGCAAAAATGCTCAACTCTATTGATCTTCTCTTCATATAAATATAAGGCATGTGCCTAGTTTTGATACAGAATGGAATATTTTTTATATCTGTGATATCACACTGGACCAGTTTACTGTAACATAGCCCTGGACTGCATCCAGGGAAGGCAACCCACCAGATACTGCTGGCATACAGGAGCTGAGTTCTTGATGAGTGAGACTTGTTTTTTGTTAGCCCTGCTTTAATTACTGTTAAATTCTTAAAATGTTGATCTGTAAGGGGCAAAACTGCACGCTCCTTGGGAAATATGGTCATCTTGCTATTTGGAGGCCTGAATTTAAATATACAAAAGCGTTTCCGCAAAGAATGAACTCTTCTCCAATGCCAGTAAACTAGGGTTGTTCATGCATAATATGGGGATTATAATACGAAAATGTTTGGAACATGATAGCCTCAAAAAGGCTAACATACTGCCAGATATAATGAACCTCTAGCCACTGTCATCTTCATCTTGTATATTTGTAGATAAAACATAAACACAAAGCTAATTTCCAAGAACAGATTACTTAGCTATTCTTGATGCCATTTTAATAACTATGTGGTTATGTTTCTTTCAGGGGCAGTATCTTAGAGCAACAGGGGCAAGTTTCTCCAGGTTTTAGAAAGTATTTTTAATGGAGAGAAGACAGAAGTGGAAAGTTAGTTCAGTTCAATTAAATGCTTTTTGTTTTATCCCTCTAAACCAAACCTCAAAAGGCTCAGAACTAAAACTTTATTCTTTATTTTTTATTGTTGATGCCACTGTTCTTATTTTGAAACTCTCAGCAATGGGAAGATATAGAGTTTTTCAGTGATCTCTCAATTTTTTTAGCAGTTACAAGCCATAGGTTTACTGCTAAGTGCTTGATAACAATTTATAAGTAATTGGAATAAACTAGAATAAAGGTAATAATGACTGTGTATGTGTTCAGCCAAAAAGAATCTGAAATTGTTGTAAAACAGAACTTTCAGATTAATATGATTTAAGAGCCTATTACCTATTATCTTAAAATTAGATTTCAGTGCTCTGAAACCGAAGTCAGGCTGACCTGCAGTGGGATGCTGGTGTTCCTAAAAGTACAATCCACGTTTTTTGGCAGAGATTTTCTAAGCAGGATAAAAATCTTCCGCTGCTATCAAGGGAAATGTGCCAAAAGTTGTACATCCATCTGTGCTCCTCAGGTGTATCCTTAATATAGCTGTAGGACCCAAAGTCAAGGCAGTTTTCAGAATCTCTATTCGTAGTGGCTGTTTTTTGGTTGCCTCGCTGCTGTTTTTAGGTCACCCAGCTGAGGAAGATGCAAAGGTTGTTAGAATTTTTTTCACCTTACTTACTTTGATTTGGGTTTTGTAGCTTTCTTTTTTTGTGTGTGCGTGTTTTCTGAACTAGACAGCTAGAGATTTATGGAGATGCTTGAGAGTAATCTTCTTTGTTCTATGAAAGTTTGTAAAACATTAGACAGAATAACCCCTGACTAAATACTAGCACTGGGTAAATTGTTTTTACTGATACAATAACCACCGCACTGAAGCCCAAAACTCTATTGTACCTTAATGTGGGCAGTTAAAGAAACAAATGGGGATAAAACGAAGTGTTTCTGAACTGCCCATTAAAGACATTTGCATGTGCCTTTCCCTTGTAATTGTTATTTTTCAATTAGTAACCTATTACCCCTGCAGTCATTTCATGTTAAATGTTAAAATCAATGTTAGAAACAAAAATTCTCCTCAATTCTAGACAGTTGCCACAGATTATTTCACATTAAATGTCACAATAAAACAACAACAACAACTTGAAAAAAAATTAGCAAAAATGTGCTTTTAGGATTAATTATGAATGGCTGAATTCCCCTATACCTTCTAGAATGATTCTAAAAAGTGATTGCATTATTATTAGTGTACCGCAAAGATTTCTGAGCATTAACATGCTTAGTTACCTAAGTGAAGTATGTCCTGGTGATGGAAATTACTGCTTACTCTTGCAGAGCACTGCCTTGCAGAGCTGTCAGCATTGTGTGTATTGCCCTGACTTAAGTCAGTATACAGGTTGTTTTTAGCAACCAGTGTTTGCTCTCTGCCTCTACTTTGTGTTTGCAATGCTTCTACTGCCATTGTTCTACTTTTTGTAGCCTACTGATTTCACCGTGGACTTGACAAAGCCTATGGCCCTCCCAAAGAAAATGAGAAGAGTAAGATTGTGAGACAGGCTTGTATCTTGCTCCGGATAGTTGTGTATGTATTCCTGGGACACAGACTCACTGTGAGGGAATGCAGAGCTGAGGTCAGACCTAGACAACCACCCTTCTGGCAATTTTTTTTTTATTTTTTTTTTTAATATATAATAGGAGGACAGTAGCTGACTGCACACATGCTTTGCCTTTTACGTGAGTCACTTCTCTGTCTGCTTGAGAGGTCAAGGAAACTGCAGTTTACCTTATTGCAAAGGAGTATCATACTGGAGGAAAATAATTAGGCTACAAAGAGACACCTGTCACACATGGCTCCCTTGTCATTTATTTGGAGGCAGGCAGACCTGTCATTACAAGAGGGAACAAAGGTGTTTTCCCTCCTTCTGCCACACCTGACCTTCTCTGGTGGTCAGCACAACAAGACTGATCAGCAGTAGTTATGCAGAAAGAGAGACAACAAAGATGCTGAAACCAGCAAAGCTACTTAAGAAAGCAGGTACACCATTATCTTTGTCAACACATCTTGTGAGATCTGGGCTGAAGTAGGCTGAATTGCCTATTAATATGTTGGGAAATCCATTTCCACAGACCAATGCTCCATTCTTCTCTTTCATAATGGATGGGTACTTGTCCTTTCCGAGAGTGGAAAGAGGACCCTACAGGCAATGCCTTGGGGAAGGAGTCTACAGTGATAAAAGGGAAATGAAGAATAACCAGTGCCCTAACTTAGCTACATAGAGATTTGGGACTGGTTTTCAGTTTTTTTTTTTCCTTCCTTCTTTCACATTGACTTGGGAACATTCTTCTCAGAAAGGCTTATCTTGAGATATCACCTTGGTTAGATACAGATGGGGGAGACTGCTTTTACTGTCTGTTCCACCCTCCCTCAGTATTCACCCATACTCTTAGTGTCAACACAACCAGGAGATTCTTAGACCCTAAAGAGATGATGATATAATCTGATTTTTTAGCTAAAAACTTTTCAATGAAGAAGAGCTCACTTGATGTCATTGACACACTACCATTCAAGTTTTCTTTTATTTTTGATATTCCTTATTTCATGCAGCATGGTATTGCATCACCCATGGTGGTAGAAATGATATTGTCATTAAGGAAAATAAGAAAGCCAAATTGCACACTCAGTTCACCAAATTTAGTCAAGGTATACAAGACACAGTAGGAAGTCAGCATTAATATGTAACTGACACATAAATGTTGTGATTGGAGAAGAAAGTGGTATAGAGGAAACATGGAATGCAGGCCATGTTGCACATGCAGCACATCAAAGATGCATATAAAATTAACTTTCCCACGTGACACCTAGACAATCTGTTTTAAGCATTGGACTTTTCCAGAAAGAAAACGGCAAAATGTGGGAATGCCAGAAGCCCATATTTAACCCACAAAAATATGAAGCATTGGTTGAAAATCCGCAATAACAATTAGCTTCTGGCTGCCCAGCACCAACAGCATATTATAGGAAAGATAGGTAAGAAACTGCAATCAGTAGTTATTTTTGTCTCATGTGCTACATCATCTGGTGAAAAAAAGGTCCATGAGACAGTAATAAAATAGAGATTTTTTTTTTTTAATCAAAAATAGAAACATTTGTGTGGTAGGACAAAGTTTCACTTTCTTCTACAGCAGTAGAACACAGCAAGAAGTGAGGAAGGGGAAGCATATTTTGTCTGCATTACTTAATCTTTTTTCTCTGAGTGATCCCAATTTGCTGGGCTAGCATGATGACTGCTCTGCCTGTTCCCATCCTCTTTGTTCAAAATGTGTCTTGACATGGAGTTGCAAGAAAAGGAGTACTGTCAAGCTGTCCCTCCTCCACCAGCTGTATCACTCATCTTCTCAAATACATGAACCTGCACAGCAGTAGTGCTTTAGGAGTCAAAGTCCACTGCAGCTGATCTCTAGTCTTACCCTAAGAAAGACAAGGTATAGGCTAGCACTGGATACATGCATTCTTATTTGGCCTAAATTGTTGCCCTTCATGCTGAAAAGATGTAGGAGAGAGCTAAGGAAGGAAGAAGTAAAAAACGATTTCATACAGTAATTTAAATATTAATTAACCCTGGAGTAAAAGGACATATTTCAAAGAATGAAAGTACCTGAATACTGGAGAATCACTGAAACAATGAATGAGATTTTTCAAGTTAGCTAAGTAGTTTGGATACCCTATCATTACAGGTTGCTATCACCTGTAATGAGAATTACAAACTCAGTTTCCCTTGGCAGCTTAGAAGAATCCCAGCTGGTTTGGTGATATGTGCTTCTTTTGTTTTCTAGCTCTGCCCTTCCCTCTTCTCAGTTGCAAATGATAATAATCCCAAATGAAGATCTTTGGATTCAGTTAAGTTTCACTGTATGCTCATGTGCTTTTTGGAATCTAGATCTCAAAGCACAATCTTAAATGCTCTTCAAACCAAAAATAATTCTAAAAAAGGATGAAGCTTGGATAAGCTTCCTTCTGCAAATGAAATAAACAAGTGTCTGTGAGGTTCTTGCTATTGCTACTGAGATAGCTACATGCCAAAAGCAATTTGCAGGTTGAATGACTTTTTCTTTTTCTTTTTCTTTTTCTTTTTCTTTTTCTTTTTCTTTTTCTTTTTCTTTTTCTTTTTCTTTTTCTTTTTCTTTTTCTTTTTCTTTTTCTTTTTCTTTTTCTTTTCCTTTTCCTTTTCCTTTTTCTTTCTTTTCCTTTTTCTTTTTCTTTTCTTATTCTTTTTCTTTTCTTTTTTGTTTTTTCTTTTGTTTTTTTAACTGGAAGCAGGTGGTTGAAGATAAGGCCAGCTAGAAATAGAAATAGAAATCTTATTTATACCCTCAGCAGAATAAAGAAAGAGCTGGCATAGGCAAGAAAATTCTTGTTTCAACTTAAGGACACTTTATCCTTCATATTCAAATAGCTTGTAGAAGAGTACAAAAGAGCAGATTTTTACCTCGTAATTTCATTATTTGTATTTGTTTGAACTGGCACCAAAATTGTCATGAAACAGAAGTGTTGGAGCAAGAGACTAAAACCAGATTCTCAACTCTAGTGAGGTAGTATGTATCAGGAGAAATCCCCTCAACATCCGTTATGTGACTCCATGGTTACACGAGAAATTTGATACAGGCATATAGATTTTTTGCTCATTTTGAAGGGGCTACAGTGGGAAATAAGCAGAATTTATGTTTTAATTAATTCTCACCTTGTGGCATAGCTTCTGTTCTGGATTGCTTTAATATTTGTCACTGTTAATTGAGCTGGAGAATTAGAAAATATAGATTCTGGGAAGAAAAAAGGTAAAAGAAAGTCTGCCTACTTCAATGTGTGGTATCTGCAAGTCAGCAACACTACCTGCTTTCACATAAGCCAAGAACGAGTTGAGATTTCAAGGCAGCTGTGAAGATGGTTCTCAACTTGTACAGTTAATAATTTTCACTTTCCAGAAAGCAAAATGTTATGGCTTCTTAAGGCATTAATTTATGTCATTTTGAACCTTAAAAACAACACTTGGTCCTCACGACACTGGGCACTGTATAAATAGGTAGTAAATGACAATAGTGATCTGGTGAGCTTACAGCCTTGTATGTAGGAAGATGGCTTATGGGCAAGTAACATAACGATAGCAAGTCTGTCATTTGTTGGGGAGGGAATGCCATAGTGCATAAATATTAGAATATCATCACAGTTAATGAAATCTATTTGCAAGCACATGTAGTTCATATGTATATGTTTGTGTGTGCAAAAAAAAAAAAAAAAAAAAAAAGTTATATTTGTTTTGTTCTTTTTCTTAGTTCGAGTATTAAATGTATATTGTTTTTAAAAGGTGAAAAGATTAACCAGAAAAAAAAAAATGTGTTGTAATTTATTTTAATATATATGATCATGATTATGGATGGGAAATGAATTAGCGCTGCTGTTATGATTCATGAAGCACATGACAAGTCAGGTTTGTCTGTAAGTTCGCTTCATGTTTCAGCAAAATATGGTAATGAAAAAAGAAAAAAAAAAGAAAAAAAAAAGCTTTGTTTGTCAAGACAGTTGTTCTGAATGTCATTTTAAAATTTACTTTAGGGCTTATGTCATGATGTGTATCATACTTATCCAAAATGAAACCCAAATAAATACTTCCGTGGAGTGGCAAAATTTACTGGGAAAAGTGAAGAAAATTTGCACTGTTTCCCTTCTTGTAGCTGATCACCTGTTTTCAGGGGGTAGTGAAGGAAACTAAACTGAGGGAAAAAGAGAGAAACAACAGTTTTCTCAGCACCAATCCCAGCACCCTCAGTGCCAAGTCTTCACAACAGGTTATCCACTCAGACCAACCACTCCTGAACATATATGCCATTCCAGTCAGGAAGGCTCCAGCAGGCATTTTGCATCTACTTACCTTCAGTCCTCCCTTGTGGCATGGAGCCCACAGACACAGAGAAAAATCCAGGTCATATTCTGATGTGTTTTGGCATTTACTCTCCATGCAAAGTGTCAGACAGCCTGTTGTTTCACCATCCTTTGCACAGCATGTGCAGATAATTGGTGGAGATACCGGTCAGCGTAATGCTGCCACATTCCAGTATAATGGAAATGGATTTCACCAGGTGTACATCACTGTTTTTACAAAGGTATCTGATTCCAAATATCTGCTTCTGAATTTTTTTCTAAGGAAAGCACTGGTATTCAAACTACCCTGTAACTGCACCACAGCAATTAAGTGGAGAAAGGCAGACTGCTGAGTTTGAAAGCTCCCAGCCCAAGGTTTGCTTCGACCCACCAAATCTATGTCAGAGATCAACTTTGTAGGACACAGGCCATAACCTAATATTGCTACTCTCATTCTCCCACAGCTAGGTGCTTTTACAAACAGAGAATTTTGCTTATGCATCCTGGATAATCTGAAATAAGATTCATAAGTCATGAACTCATTATCCTCTAAACCGGGATCTTGTTCACTAGGTGGGGAAAATAATGTTGGTTTTGCTACCTCAAAAAAGGAAGAAGCAGACTGAAATCCTGCTGGATTGCTGGGAGCAGAATCAGATGGGCTAAATGTCAGTTCTCCCAAGCTTCTTGAAATCTGTTGTATCCTCTGCACTTATATTTGATACTCTCAAAAGGTTTTGACCGACTTGCATCACTGTACCTTCCTCTGCAGTAGACTATCAAATGCAGTAAATCTGTGGGAAAATCTTAATGATAGATTATGTTAAAAAGCTACTTACTTTTTGTGTTATTTTCTTTCAATCTGATCATCTGATTTACAGACTGCAGCATGCTGCAGTACTGACTTCAGCATGACATGAAAAAACAGGCATCACATCTGCCGCTGCATTGAGAACACTGCATTTGCCAGGGACAGACAATGTTTCCTGGAAAGGCTCTTCTACAGTAAGCTTCAGACTTCTTTTATGCAACCCATGGTACTTCTCTAGACTACGTGACAGTATCATAAGGGGAGGGAACACAGGGTGCTGAACACAGTTTCCAGTTTTAATGAATGAAACCACTAGTCTACGCCATGATTAACAGATAAAGAAAAATATTGTCACATTGGGCAATCACTGACTAATTCATTAGGTCAGAGTCTCAACAGAAAGATTTGTGCTCTCCAGAACTACACTTTTCTGGATCAAGAAAAAAAAAAAGAAGGAGAAGAAGAAGAAGAAGAAGAAGAAGAAGAAGTAATATCTGTAGTTAATTACTAACAGATAAACAACTCTTTAGGTATTTATAAACACCCAGAATTCTCTATGGTATGGTCATTTTTGTAAATTTCTGATAATTTTATACTTTTATAGACTCACTATAGAAGACCCATATTGTAATTAGTATAGCATCCACCTATATTGATTGGATGGCAGGGTAAATTAATAATAGTAGTCATCCAAAGTATATTTAAAAAAATGCTTAGCTCTAACATTTTTTGTACTTTGAAAGCACGTCACACTATCAATTAATAAACTCAATGCACATAGATTACATCATTGTCACACTGGGGAAGGTGTATAGTGCATTTTCTGCATCACAAAACCTTGCCACATGCAGATATAGATGGCTGGCTACAAAAAAAAAAGAAAAAAAAAAAAAGGGCTTATTTATCTCCTGTATTATATGGACTGGATGAGGGGAGGCTGGTAACTCGTGGGAAAGCACATGTTGGTCTGGTAAATCAAGAAATACTGAGTTATTGCAAAGGACTTGGCCTTACCACTCAACAGACTTGGCAATAAGGGAGATTTGGTCTAAGCTCCTTTTTCCCAAGATATAGGAAATTCTTGAGGGAAAGCCTTATTCTGCCTCTGTTCTTGGAAGGGTAAATTTTCAACTTTAGTAATCAAGGGGAAAAGTAATAGAGGAATAAGTTGGGAACTACGGGAATGGGTTGTAGAGAGAAAAAAAATTAAAACTAGTGCAAAAATTAGATGACTTAGCACCTGCCGTAAGTACCTGTAGAATTACATGAGTCTGCAGGAGCTGGTTTATTAATTAATCCTGAGGGTAGAAATTCAGCTAGTTAAAGCTATAATCACCAGCTAGAAGATCTAACTTACCTCATCAGTCCCTGAAGTGGAAGTTATATTTTTCTGAGCTGTTTTCCAATTACTTTGCTATTTATATAACTCAGAAGCACAAGTGATGGAGAGCACACTTATTTTATTAGAGGAAGACAATGATCATACAGTTAATCTGTTACTCTTGCTATGAGAGCTCTTCACTGTATGTACAAAAACTAATAGATTACATCCATTATGTAAAGTATTGCTATCACTGAAACCAAACATCATTTCCTCTTAAAAAGATGTCAACCTGTGGTGCGTCTATGCAGTGCATCAGTTCTTATGCACTGCGGATAATGCTTTTGTTTTTTTTGCACAGACAAGAAGCATATCATGCGATCGGGTTGGTGACACAATACAGACCTTCACACAAGAGCCTGCACTCTAACAGACCTTCTGGAATCTCACTGTCTTGGCTTCTTGTGGAGAAGTCACAGCTGCCATAACACAAGCATGTGGCTGAAACTCAACACTTCTGAAATGTAAGCAAAACCTCTGGGCCTCTAACTCTCTGGAAAATATAATAACAATATTCACCTTTCAAAAGCCAAGGAGGTTTTGTATATAGATTGGTGTGTAGTAATAGGCATTGTTATAAAAGAAAGCAACTGGGTATTTTTTGTTTTTTTGTTTTTTTAAGAAATGCAAACTTTGCTGCCCAAAATGTTCCAGAAGATGACAGCAATGTGGTGACAGAAATGGTCTGCCCTGTGGTCAACACTTCCAACAACAGTAAAATAGATGCTCTTGCAGAAGAGTGAAGTTATATGAAAGAAAACTGTCACAAAGGATGCACACCAACTAGACTCTTGTCTTTTTTGCAGTTCAATGGTGTATTGCATAAAAGGACCTCTTAATGCCTCGTTTAATTAGTGCTTTTGCAATGCCTGATAAACGATTCATCTCCTAATGAATCTATGAAGAATTTTCTCTTTGCCTTTGATTATTAATGAGAAATACTGAAATGAATGCAAACTACACATCGTCAGGTTGTCAAGTGTGTCAACTCAAGTGTTGAGCACTCAGACTACTAGTATAAAAACATTTCCATTTGGTCCTTATACAAGACAAAAGTAGGTTCCATAGTTTCTCTACTCCCTAATCAAAGTTTATTGAAACAAACCTAGAATTCCCATAGACTCTCCAGATCTTTAACAGGTAAAGTAATGAGTATCTACTTTTCAGATTTCCAATGCCAATGTCTATCAAAGGAAATTTGATCTGATGTCGTTTGCTTTATTTGCCACAGAGCTGAATTGTGTCAACTTCATATTTTAATCTAGATTGGTTTGTTCATACATGATCCAAACACTTGGAACTGCCCTATTCCCAGCTTCAGCTCTAGGACAGAAGCCAGAAGAATCTGCTATGAATGTCATTGAAGCGAATTTAATAGTTATTGAACTGATACTGTTCCATGTTCAGCAGTCTCTGGGAACTATTTCTGAAGTATGGGCTTATCTGGCACAATTAAAAATACCCGACTGCCCTTGGGAATGAGATTAACTGGCATGCAACCATTTTGTCATTCAAGACTACCATCAACTTAAGACACAGGAAGGTGCATGTTCAAGACAATGAGAAATGAAGGGAGTGCCTACTGAAAGTGCATGCCATCTTTGAGAAGCACACACAAAAAACATAAATGAGAGATTAATTTGTCCTTTAAGTCTTAATATACTGAAGCTGAAACTCAAACCAGTGCAAATGGAAAGAGAGCACAACGAAAAAACATTTTGCTCTAATGGGCTTTACAGAATAATGGAAAGTGTGAAAAGTGGATGACGTGCTTGTTGATGGGTAAATTATTTTCTCTGTGGGAGTGTTCCCTCCAGATCCTGTCTTATCATAAGGATTTTCCTCTCTCCTTGTTCAAAAATGAAAACTACAAACCACATAATTTCATTGCAACTACTTTCTTAAAATGCAGTCTGTTCTGAACAAAAGGTTGACCCTTCCTGGATTTTCAACAACTATTGTAATTGCTTTTCGTAGAAATTTATTTTAATTGTAATGCTGTTCTGCTACAGCCCTATTGTCTGTGTCCTTCTGAATTGTCAGTTAATTAAATGAAGTAATAAAAGTTGGAAAGCACATTGTTGTAATTGATTTCTATGTTGCAATTGTCTTATCAGAAACAGGGTTATGAATTTCATCTGTTGAGGCACAGAAATAAAATACTAAACAAAAAGAAAAACAGAAAAAATCCATTGCTGTTTCACTTCTGTTACTTAAGGCAAAAGTTTGAGGCTGTCATTTGACTCCCATCTATTTCAGAAATGTCCTCAGCATCCAGTGAGTGTACTGATTAAAAGGAAAGCAGGCTTTTCATTCATATTCTAACAAGACTGCATATACTGGATATACTGGATATATAGGCCTTTAATTAAGCTACTTCTTGCCATATCAATGTCTTCTTCCATCTTTTCCCTTCACGTTCCAGTGAGTCTTTGACCAATGAGTCCTGCATGTAGTTTGACTGTTTCAGTAGACAGCAGAGGATCACTTGCCAGCTGGAAAATCTTCTCAAAATGGGTAAGACAATTGTCTGACAGTGTTTCCTTCAATAGAAGGAGAAAGCAGAAAGAAGCACTGAACTTCCTTTTAGCCTGTGGACAGTCTCCACTAAACTTTCTAGTATGCAAGGGAAATCAAGTAAAACAAGAAAGGCTTCATTAAATATATCAATAGCAAAATAGGGGGATGTGGGCCTGCTGCAAAATGAGGTGCATGCCCTGGTAACTGAAGGACACAGAGAAGGCAGAGTTACAGAACACCTTTTTTGTTTATTGCTAAGGCTCCACCAGAATCCCAGACTCTGGAGAAAACAGAGTCTAGGGGAAGGAAAACTTCCCCTTTGTCAAGGAAGATCTGGTCAGAAACCAGATAGACACACAAATCCATGGGCCCCGGTGGGATGCAGCCATGAGTGCTGAGGGAGCTGGCAGAAGTGACTGCTGAACCATAATCATCCATGAAAGATCATGGAGAATGGAAGAGGTGCCTGAGGACTGGAGGAAAGCCAGCATTGCTCTGGTCTTCAAAAGGGACAAGAAGGAAGACCTGGGAAACTTCAAGCCCGTCAGACTCCCATCTGTCCCTAGCAAAATGATCAAGTAGCTTACTCTGGATGTCATTTCCAAGCACATGGGAAGAAAGAAGCTTATCAGTAGTTATCATGGATTCACTAAGGGAAAATTGTAATATTCTTATTGATGATCTTGATGAGGGGATTGAGTGCATCCTCACTGAGTTTGTAGGTGATGTCAAGTTCAGAGGAAGTTTTGATTGCTTGGGGTAGAAAAGTTCTACAGTGGGATATGGACAGACTGATTGATGGGCTGAGGCCAATTGTATGATGTTCAGAAAGAATGAGGGCTGGGGCCTGTACTTTGATCACAAGAGCCCCATGCAACCTTCAGGCTTGGGGCAGAGTGGCTGGTAAGCTGCACGGAGGAAAAGAATCTGAAGGCCACCAACCGCCATATCTAACACTAGACCAGGGTACAAAGTCACTCATACTGGCATACTGGAAGTGTCCAGTAGTCACACAACCTGCACAAGACCAGAAACCAGCAGGTCCAAGGTGACGAAAACCCATCAGCACTCTAGGAACATGAGCACAAACAGCCCAGGTGCTGGCACACAAGGCTGGGAACAGCCCGGCCCCACAGACCACACACAACCTTATTCTAGTGCTCAGGAGGGCACCAGCGACACGGACTGAGCCTCTATGTCACATTCCCTGGTAGCAAAGCAGTCAGCAGATCATGGTGCCAAAGCTGCTGACACTTCTCAGGACATGCTTGGGTGCCAAGGCCGCTGATGTCCCACCCTCAATCAGGATGGTACTTTGAGCTCTGCACAGAGCTTCCACCTGCAGCTGTATCATGGGACAGAGAGATCAGAGGCACGAGGCTGCCAACAGGAGGCAGCTCCCTGCAGATAGCAGCTTCCAACCTGAGGGAGTTCTGAACAAGTCTCTTCTTAATTCTGTCCTGGCTGAGGCTGTCTGATTAGTGTGTTCATGTGTGTTTGGTATCTGAGTGAAGCTAATGGCATCAGAGCACGACGTGGATGGTCCCTGTGTCTGTGATGCCAGCAAAACTGGAGAGTGATTTCTGGCTAGCAAAGGGTGAGTCACATGAGCTGGTGAATGTGTGAGTGGCCTGTGAGGAACGGGCTGAAGCACTGTGAGGGGCAGCCCTGGTGTGAGAGCACTGGTGTGTCGGTAGGGGTGAGAGCACAGATAGACCCCTTGGGTCCAGAAATACTTCTTCTCTGGTTGGTTTGTATAACACCTGGACAAGCAAACACTCCAAGAGTCTTCAGGATTGCTGAAAGAATTTGGTCTGGCATTTGTAATAGAATTTGATCTGGCATTTGTAGTTTCAATCTTAAAATCTTCAATAGTAAAATACAAATCTCTTCCAAGATTCTTGAATTTCTCCACAGAGGTGTTCAAAATTCTCACCCCTTTCTCCTCTCACTATAGAGTGTGCAGCATCAAGAATACAAGCTTCAAATCTAGTGAGACATGCTGCATTCTTACTCCCATGACTACAGAAAATCCCACAGAAAAATGTCCCTGTTTTCACAGGTAGGTCCTGGAAGCTTATCTCAGTGAATGATTTTGGCATCATCACAGAGATGTTAATTCTTAAGGCAGTAGCACTGGTTACTGATTAACACTCCTGTCACAATTTCATGTCCAAGCAGTTTAATGCTACAGCATTTGCAGCCAGGGAAGAAATGCCCCTTGTGGATATTCAGCCTGATCGAGACAAAGTGTGCTGTCCATAGATAACTTTGTGGGTCTGCACATTTGTACAGCTGTGGGCTGGGATGGAGCTCATTTTCATCCTAGATGTTGGTGCAGTGCTGCATTTTGGATTTGTGTTGAAAATGATGCTGATGACACGCCAACAGTTTAGTTACCGCAGCACAGTGCTTGCACAGCACCGAGGGCTTCTCTAGTTCCCCACCGCTCTGCCAGCCAGGGGGCTGGAGTGGGAAGGAGTGAATGAATGACCTGTTTTCCTTTGCTTGTGTGTAGCTCTGCCTTTACCAATTATGCTATGTTTGTCTCAACCTACAAGGTATTTCACCTCCCCTTTCCACTTCTCTCCTCCACCTAGCTGTAGGAGTGTGAGCAAGCAACTACATGGTGCTGAGCAGCCTAAATGCAGACCATCACAACATGTCAGAAGTTTTCTAGATTAGTCATGAAGGCCCATCCTTCCAAGTGAGCCCTGCCTCAGCTCTCCCCTGCTGGGGCTTCTCCAGAGGCTGAACTGGTTGGTTGCTCCTAGAGACAGCCTTTGTAAGCATAAAGGTTTGGCCACCACCACTCCTGGCTCTCCCCAAGCATGTCAGAGCTGCTTCTCATCACAAGTTCTGCTCCTCCTGCTTAGGATGGGGATGGGACTCCCTCAATCTCCCTGCACTACTTTTCACATTGTTTTTTGGTGGCTTTGTCATGGTTTTCCCTCTGCAAAAGGTCCCTCAGCATGAGACTCCACTCTGAAGCTGATCTCTTTGAGTCTTCAAGCCCCATGCATTTGTACTCTTCCTCTTCATAGGAATTCTAAGATATATCATACTAAGTGGGCTGAGTGTGATTATAAAACATTCAGATTTGTGGGGTTTGAGCTTTATCTTCTGAATTGCTATTGCATTTATTCTGAACATAACTCATTACTTGAGACAGAAAACTCTGTGGGACCAAAGTCCCACCCTCCCAAACCCCACTGAACTCAACTGCATGGTCTATGATCATTTTCCTCCTGTGGCTCTATCAGTAATACCACTACACTACTTACAGATTCAAGCTAAGTGCTTGCCCAGATCCTGCTCAAAATCAAGAACAGAAGTCTTTCATAATTATTAAGACAATTTAAAAATTGTAACATAAGCTGGTATCAAGACTCAAAGAGCTAATATATCCACAGCAAATACCCAAGAGGGGAAGGGCAGTAGTTATCCCTGAGAGTCTCCCAGATAACTGCCTAAAAGTCGCCCATCACAAAAATCCTGCAAGACACTTCCCATCATTTTAGGGAGGTTTGGATGTGACCCTTGAGTAAAACACTCTTGAATCAGGGAGACTGTGAACTTCCTGTAAAGTCAGCAGTTCTCGGCCAGCACACTTCATCAGCATTTCTCAAAAACGGCTTGCTGAACTGGGTGTAAAACAATTTTTTAAGGATGCAAGTCGAAGTTGTGAGGTGGCTGCAGCTGGTTCTAACAATGAGTTACAGGCCTGTCTGTCTGACCTAAGCACAACCAGGCCTCACAGCAACTGATAACCTCATCTGCTTTCTGTATGCTGCAGCCGGAGAGGGGAGCAGAGAGCACATGGCACCTCCAACAGTCAGAACCTACAAATGCCCGGTTTATACTCTCTCATGCAGATGAATCACTGATTGGATTGTGTTTGGCTGGGCCAATCTGTGAGCTAATGACTGCAAATTATGATTTTGGTAAAACTTTGTTGCTGATGCAATTAAGGAGGTTTTCTTGATGGGTCTTTTCCCAGTAGAACTGAGATGAGGGCTGGGGAGACTTAGGGTAGGTGTTGAAACAAGGCCATGGAGAGAAAGGCTCAAACCTGTTGGAGAATCTAAGCAGATTTCTGTAATATACTACAGAATGCAAAAAAAAAAAAAAAAAAAAAAAACCAACACAAATTATACTAATTTATCCCCAAATGTAACACAAAGTGTAACACAAATGGACTGTACTGAAAGAAAACAATTTTCCATCAAGTCTGAATCACTTTCAGCATTCTCACAGCGCATGGTAGTTCTGTAGAAGAGGTGCAAATTCATTACTGATACAAATTTGTAGAACTTCATTAAATTTACTAGGATTCTTCTCTTTTAAACTAGTTGAGGATTGTGTCTCAAATCACTTAGTCGTAACAACATGCTGTAAGCCAAGAGAAAATTAGTGGAGGAAATAACATAAAATTGGTGCTTTACTGATTTTCTGTGATAAACAACTTATCATAAGTTTTTAAAACCCATTATAACTTTTATTTATTCTTAAATACAGTATACTAATTTTTTAATGCTAAAAACATTCAGTCCACTTATTTACATAATTGCTGCAGTACATTCTGGTAAAAAATTTGATTCAAGTTACTTATAACTGGTGGCATAAATGCATGCTTAGTTGAATTAAGAAGGAAAACAACAGCAAAAAAAAAAAAAAAGCCTTTCAATGCAAAATAAAATAGAATAATTAACACAGAGAAGAGGAAAGAAAAATGGCAATTTGGGCAGAAAAAAAAGCTTTCCATAAGACGTAAATGCTAAGACATCATAACAGTCGGAGCAAATGTTGAGTAAGATGCTCTGGGTAAAACAAATAGTGTTGCAATGCTGCAGTGATTAAAATATTGTCTGTATTTAACTGTAACTGGCAGCAGAAGTGATTTTTTTCCTGGAGATAGGAATAATGGAAGAAGTTTAAAAAAATGATGCAGTCTGGGGAAATGAATGATTGTTGCAGCTTTTCTGTCATTAATTTATCTGTTAAGTGTATCCTCCTACATAGCTGTGCTCTGTTCCAGGTGTGTGTATGTATCAGCTACAGACTTTTGGGCTCTTAAAGGAGATGAACTAAAGGCATTAACACTGCTGCCAGTTGAGAGGAATTAGATAAAACAATGGCTCCTGTCCTGCTATGTAATAGGCTTTATTAGAGACTTGACATTCCCTCTTCTCACATATACAATATACAATATTATATATTATACATATACAATAAAATGAACTGTAAACCAACGGGGAGAAATGACTCCATAAACAGGTCTAATGTAGGCCATAGATTTTCTTATTCCATCTTTCCAAGACTGAAGGTAGTTCACAGTGAAGATCACAGACACCAAAGCATCTCTCTTGGATTTACATACTTGCCAATGGATACAAATGTTGTTCAAGACTGCCCAAGGACAATATTTCAGCTAGCCCATTGCAGTCCATCTTTTTACTTTAAAATCCAGCACCAAATATGGATGAGAAGGAGTAGAATAAACTCTTTAAATACAGAAATGTTTATTTTTTAAAATCTCTGTGAAAACTTTGCTACCAGTATCACTTGTTAGATAGCAGCAACCCAAGAAGGAGCATCTGCTTGGAAGTGCTAATATTAAAAATCACACCAAAAGATGGATAGAATATGGGAACAAGATTTTACAGAACATTCTTATGAGAAAATTCATTGAAAGTTTTCTTGCTGAAAATGAGACATCTGCTAGACCGCCTAAGGAAGGCTGCAGTGAAGTGTCCCCATAGCCTTTTCTTCTCTAGACTGAACAAACCCAACTCTTTCAGTCTTTTTTCATAAGAAAGGTGCTCCAGCCCTCTGATCGCTTTCATGGCCCTCTTCTGGACCTGCTCCAAAATCCAAAATCTCTTTCTTGTGCTGGAGACCCTAGACCTAGATGTGGTACTCCAGACAGAACCTCATGAGGGCAGAATAGAAGGGGACAATCCCCTCTCTGCCCAGCTGGCCAACCTTCTTTTGATGGAGCCCAGGATACTGTTGGTCTTCTGGGCTGCTAGTGTGCACTGCTGGCTCATGTGCAGACTTTTGTCCACCAGGACTCCCAGGTCCTTCTCTATAGGGCTCTTCTCAGTGAGTTCTTATCCCAGTCTTCTACACATCTTGGATTGCCCCAACTCAAATGCAGAAACTTGCACTTGGCCTTGTTGAATCTCATTATCTTCATGTGGGCCTGCTTTTCAAGCATTACAAAAATATCAAGTCCAAGAACTGGCTCCACATAAGGCCACCCAAAAATCTGATTTTCACAAGCAGAAGTTACTTACCTTTGCTTCTAAAGAAGAGTACTGGTCAAGAAACATGTCCACAGAGTATCTCGTATACTGGAAGCTAACTCTGAAGCGCCTTTCTGGACATGGTCTGGACAGCAATAATGGGACTAGAGATGTGCAGGAGGTTTTGCTCAGTCTGCAATCCAGCAGTCAAGATTAGTGTATCTATTACCATCTGGGACATCCATAGTTGTAGATACCTGTAGCACAGAGGTAGTGGAGGAACTATAAGAGACATAGGGGACCAGTGTAAACTATAGTGCTTAAAATAGCATACCTAATTTCAAGCTCAAATTAAATCCATATGTATTTACTATTGCTTTCAAGGTGCATTGGTTAGACTTTTGTTTAAACATGATTGAAATAGCACACATGTTTACATTCAGGGATGCACTTTACCCTTGTGAGGTTAAAAAAAAAAAAAGAGTTTCTGTGCTTGCTTCCATCTGGCTAAATTATTTAGTTCACTCTTTCTAATATGTGAGGTATCAGTATACGGCCTACGAAGACCATGTTTACAAACTGTGTAGAGACAACACCACAAAACAAAACAAACCACCAATGGTTCTGTTGATTTTAATACTACAATTTGTTTCATAAATAAGCAAAAAAGGTGGCATTTCAAAAATAATATTTAAACATACAAAAATCACAGCTGTGAAAGAAAGTGGATAATAACAGCTGTGTAATCTGAACTTCCTCTTCTTCATGGATAACTGTAACATTACTGATTTGTTGTGAGGAAAAAGGAAAATGCTGCTTTTTAGGAACTCTAGTTACTGTTTCCCTGCCCCAATTCTAGAGCTGAAAATTGTTTACTTTCTGATTTATTTATTTTTAAACCACAACTGGGTTTCAATGCTTAACAGAGGCACTAAAATCACATCTGGAATATCATGGGTCAAAGCTGTGATCCCAGCATAGAAGCATATTTACATAATCTCTCTCCAATTCTATCAACTTTCATACTACAGGAAAAGGTAAACTTTAAAATACAGATCTGGGGGGAGATTGTCATCTGGTGCAGTGACATTCCTGGACCAGCTGGATCCTCCTGGCTTTGTAGGGGACTTTATATTACATGTAATTTGTTTGGCTCCTACAAGCCAGCAGCCTTCAGTGCTCTCCTTGCTCATGACAGGATCAAGAAAGCCTTCTATATCCAAGTGTGTCAACTTGGTGCTTTTCCTCAACCTTGAGTTATTCTCTCCTTTTTTTTTTTTTTTTAATATACTCAGAAAAAAAAAGAGTGTTTACAAAGAAACTGACAGCAGCCTGGGGGCTAGCAAGCAAGCCAGATGTTATTGGGCTTTCTTTGTTTCACAGGCATTGTTTTCTTGTGTGCCCAAACTACTAATTCTAATTTTAATGTTGTATTTCTATCAGCAAACACATTGCTTCTGACAAAGGACTAGCAGTGCTCTCTTGAAGGAGATTTTAACAGTTGTTGTCTGGTACTGTCATTGGAAGCTGCTGTCATCCCACTTTGTTCAATGGCACCTGGCAGACAACTCCATTTCTCAGTGAAAGCAAAATTTTTCACAGTATTCTTACCAAACTTAGTCAGTTATCCTTATTCCTTTTAAACACGTGTGGCATCATTCCTTGTCAGTGTGCAGACTCCTGAATTTCAGTCTTGAATGTTCTTTGAGTGGTTAAGTGCTGTATAAACACATCGGTGGAGTCTGTCATAGAAAATTCTTGTTAGAGGTGGGTAAAAACAACTCATATTTATTTCAGCTGAGGAAAGAGGTATGATTATTTATCAAGAAAAACATATTTTAGGTACAAGCTTTACAAGTGTCACACAGTAGTAGTGATGTAGAGTCTCAAAACTGAGACTAACTCCTGAAGCAATAATGGGTCTCCAAAAGAAGTACTATCCATTTCACTTGTTAACCATTCAATTTAACTGGTGTGAATCCTGTGGTTAGACAAAGAAAAACATAATGTGGCAAATGGAAAAGTCAGCTAAAAGGTCAACAACACAGCAACTCAGAGATTCTTATTTACCCCCTGTGAATTCTGTTTTACAGAGGGAGTTGCTAAGAGGTAACTATTTTTGAATGTTTGCATTAAAAAAAAAAAGAAAAAAAGTAAATAAAGCTACTTCAATTTCCCCTTTCCCTGCCAAACAAGAAAGTGCATTGTTAAAAATTTGCTATGTACAGTACAGTTTAGGACAATAATTTAAATAACACAAGGAAAGTTGGTTTCTTTTTTCTCATCTGAAGAGAGAGAGCTGGAGAAATAGTGGAACCACATCTGGTTTTAAAAGCAACAGCGTTAAATACATAAAATCACATCTGAATTTTGAGGTTGAATAAGAGTATGGCAGCAAAGGTGGGATTTTTGGTGTTTTTGTTAAGTTTTCATTTCTCCTACACTGTTTTTCAGACATTCTGGGAGTACCCTGGAAAGGAAGCAAAACTTCCTGCCATGAAGCAGGATATATAAAAAAATATATACATATAAGAGAAGAGCTGGCACAGGTTGGTGAAGGGTTGGAGTGTGTGTAGAGAGGACCACTGGGTTGACTGGAGCCAAGCCTAAAAGCTAGATCCTGCTTCTGAAAGGGCACACTGAGGTCAAAAAGAAGTGCCTGTGAACTCTTTCTGTTTCTAGTCTATCAGACCACTTTTTTCTTCTTCATTAAGTTGGAAGGGACCTCAAGGATCATCAAGTTCCAACTCTCTTGACACAGGCAAGGTTGCAGGGTTGCCAGCCACTAAATCAAGTGCTAGATCAGATTGCCCATGGCCCCATCCAACCTGGCCATAAACACCTTCAATGGAAAGGGTATCCACAACCTCTCTGGGCAGCGTGCCAGCACCCCCCTCACCACTCTCAGTAAAACACTTCCCCCTGACACGTAATCTAAATCTCCTTTCCTTTACTTTAAAACCATTTCCCCTTGTCCTGTCACTATCCACCCACATAAAAAAGTGATTTTCTTTGTGTTTATAAACTGCCTTCACATATCGGAAGGCCGCAATGAGGCATCGCCGCAGCCTTCTCTTTTCCAGGCTAATCAAGCCTAGTTCCTTCAGCTTATCCTTATAGGAGAAGTGCTCCAGAGCTCTGAACATATTCGTGGCCCTCCTCTGGACATGCTCCAACAGCTCCACATCTTTCCTTGCTGGGGGCCCCAGACTTGGACACAGTCCTCTGGATGGGGCCTCACAAGAGCAGAGTAGAGGGAACTCACCTCCCTGTCCCTGTTGGCCACCCCTGTTCTGATACCATACCTGTTCTGATACCCAGGATACCATTGGCCTTCCAGGCTGCAAGCGTACACTGCTGGCCTATCTATGTTAAGGTTTTCGTCAATGTGGACCCCTAAGTCCTTCTCCCAGTTTGCATACATATCAAGAATTAGCTCAACCCAAATGCGAAACCTTGCACTTGTTGAATCTCATTAGACTCACAAGAGCCCATCTTTCAAGCTTATCAAGGTCTTTCTGGATGGCTTCCTTCTGCTGTATCAACCACACTGCTCAGCTTGATGTCATCAGCAAACTTGCTGAGGGTGCACACAATCTCATCATCTATGTAACTGACAAAGTCTTTAAAAGTACCATTCCCAAGATGTATCCTGGGGGATACCGCTCATTAATGACTTCCACCTGGACATGGAGCCATTGACTGCAACTCTCTGGCTGCAAATTCCAGCTCACTCCTTCTCCACTGAATAGTCCATATCTGTACAATTTAGAGATCTGCTAGAATTAGCTTGACAAGTTGAAAATCCTATTTGACATTCTAAAAACACCATCTTCATATAATTGTGTTTTTTTTTTTTTCATTTAAAATCCTTCTGGTCTTCATAAAGTTGCTCCATACAGGAGGAAGTTTAGGCTTAGATGACTGAGAGCCCCAATTGACTTGAAGAGCTGTCACAGAAGGGCAGATAGATGGAAAGGGTTGGACATAAATGGCAGAGTCCATGTGAGGGCATCTGTCATGTAGAAAATAGACTACAGCTGCAGGAAGAGGTAAAGCAGCCCAAAGAGGTGCTGACCTCCTGTCAGTAGGTTCGAGTCCTGTCTGACTCCATTGTGACAGCGTGCCTCTGGAGCTCAGCCTGGTCTCACAAGATGTTTTCATATCTGTTTTTGTAAGCAACAATGAAATTTGGTAGAGTTTACGGTGTAGTAGATGGGATCCTAAAGTGGGACATAAAAAATGTGCTTTATAAATCTACTTTTTAAACTTTATGATTAAATTTTTAAAACTTTGTGCTTCAAGAATACAGAATGCTCTTTAAACCATGCTTGGCCAACCCTCATATAGCTTCTCTGTAAAGAAGATCCTGTCAGATTCTATTTTTTGCAGGCAAGGTCTTTTGATCCTGTGCAGATACAGATTTTGTGATTCTCTTACTAGCCTTTGTTTATGGAGAATCTGGGACTGCTACTCTTTGTGGTTACTAGAGACAGGACTTTAGTGGCTGAAGTGATAAGCCTAGCCTCCTTGTATATAGTAAGGTCAGCAGTGAGTACATAATATGTGAATACCTTTGGAAACTCTGGCACTAAAGAAAAAAGCTATATCATTAAATTTGCCATTGGCCAAAGTTCAGTTGCCCTTCAGAGCTGAACCTCAACTATTAACTTTTGGGCACATGCTTGAAAATTTCCTACTGTTATAAGACACCTCAACAGGATTTTTAGTTTGTTCTCTCACAGAGATCATGTGTAGATCACTCCAAAATAATGCCACCTCCTTATTTCCCTGGAAACTACAACAGATACAAAGAGCACAATAACACAATTTGATATAGCAAATTCTCAGCTCAAAACACAGCTTTTCAACATAGCCACTCAGTTGTGCCCCAATAAGGTATCCAGCAGACCATTATTTATAGATCTTCTCCGCTAGTGGCTTATTCACATGTTATGCATATGTATTATACTTCTACCACCTGCACATATGGTTAGACCATCGTCTGGTATAAGTTAGCATTATGGCTTCTTTATGTAATATCTGATGAGCTCAGGCATAGACTGGAAAGCTGAAGGAACATTCTTCGACCAATTTCTCTGATCTTCTGAGTTCCTAACCATTTCAATTTATAACTAATGGATAAGATTGTACCAGATTTACTAGTTCTATCAATACAATGATTACCAGTCTGCTCTTTTTCTTAACTACAACTTGTCCAAGCCCAAGGCTTCTGCTATATATTTAAAAGCATCTGCAAACTTTTTTACTTATGGTCCAAACAAAACATGCTGTTCTACTACAATGACATTAGATTTCCACAACCAGACTCCATGTTCTTCTCTAGACATAACATTTTTCCCTTCACTGTGGAAACAGATCAGTCTGACACAGAGAAGATAAAGTTGATCATTAATTAAATATTTATCTGTGTAGGGACATTCCTCTTAGGTATATGCAACTCAGATATGCTTGGTCAAGAGGCTAAAAATTAAAATTTGAAAAGGCCTGTCTGTGATGTGCTTTTCTTCCAGAAAATTCTGATTTACAGATAAGTCAATGAACTGATATTAATGTAACAGGAATATCAGATTTATGGTCCCGTTTCACATTTTTGAGATTCTATTTCCCTTTCCAACATGAATGCAACTGGGAACATGTCAGGATGGATTCTGGGTGCACTAGGAGTGCTGACAGCTGCATGAGTGTTAAGCCCATCAAGTATAATTTACTATTGACAAAGGCAAAATGATGGTCTAGCAACTCCTGAGAGTATTCAGTTTTGAGGGAGTACTTGTGAGATACACTAAACAGTATTAATCAGACTTTCTCAGAAAGTATCTTGGTAAGTAGTGTTTAATGCTCATCAAAGTCACATATTTTGAATTATACTGTTTACGGCAAGCTGCACTACACATAAAAAGCAATGTTTAAGTATCACATAAAATTTTATTCTCCAGTAATCAAAGTTGTATGCTCTTAGTGGAGAAAAGAGTCACTGTGAAGAGAACATGAGGCTTGGTATGTATCTGTGTGGGAGGAAACCACAGAAATTTATTCAGGCTCCTAATGTAGTTCAGTGCATCAGTACAAGTTAAAACAGAAAGCAAAATTCAATCTGGGAAGAGAATCTTAGCAGCTGTCTAAAGAAATAATAAAGAGGAATTCAAAGCATTTTGATAAAGTGCTCCTGGAACACAGTGGTACAGAGGTCACTTCCATGTTTGTTTGTTTGTCTGCTTTAGGCACATCTATTTATTTTCTCCTTTTTCTCAAGCACAAGACTGCTTCTATTACAATAATCTCTTTCAAAGGCATTCTAAGAAAAATGATAACACAATGCCATATCCTGGCCAAAACCTCTGCTTTTGCCTTTTGCTCTTCCCCTAGTGGTTGAATATTTTCACTACATTTCCCTTGACCCCAGAGAAAGTAAAGAATCTTATCGCAGAAAGGTTAGAATGCTGACTTTGAAAGGACTGAAAAAAAAAAAAAAAATGAGTTTCAGGGCAGAACTGGGACCACTTAGAGATGAGGTAGGCAAGGTAGTCAGTGTCATTAAGTGAATGGGTTTTATCTTGAATTTCTGATCATAGGTGTTCTTTTGCTGATAATGATAATTCATTTTAGAAGAGGCCTTTTCCAAATATTTGTGTGCTATAAAGAAATTATGAGGCTTTTCAGGCTCTGAAATAATTACTGTACCAAAAAATCTCTTTTTAATTGTGGTATTTCTTTTTTCCTATTACAACTTTTCTTATAGCTTTTGTCACAAATACACTATTTTTAAGACAATTCTTTAATGCCTTATCTTTCTTTTATAATTATTCAGATTTCTAATCTTAGCTTATTTAAATGGAAAAAAAAAAACTTTATTCTTCAAAGGCATATAATTTTACTTAAATAAGCTAGGCAGTTCCAATTCTAGAATTCATGTTTCTTGCAAGTTCAAAAGAATTTTATGTTGAGCATTTCATCTGTGGATCTAATGATAGTAAATTGCTGATCTAAATGACAGCAGGTGAGCCTAGAGAAGCAGTGCTTGTGAAGATCAGACTGAGTATATGTCATGCACATCACGTTGGACTATTCTATCAACAACTAGTGTCCATAGCTTTATTTATATGGGAGTTCAAGTGTTAGCAACGTAAAATGCCATTTCTATTAAGGGATTACATTTTTAAATGTAGTTAGGCAGTGGAACAGACTCCCTGGGGATGTGGTCATAAGCTGAGCTGCCAGCAAGAAGCATCTAGACAATGCTCTCAAACATATGGTCTTATTTTGGGTGATCTGGTGCGGAGCCAAGATCTGGACTCAGTGATTCTTATGGGTCCCTTCCTACGTGGGGCATACTATAATTCTATGATTTGGCCCGATTTACTACTTGCCTGTGGTGGTTTCCATTTGGTTAAAATCCCGAGCAGAAGCCATGGTCATAACAGCTTGCATATGATTATTTGATTTGGTAATGGAGAATACAATCGAAGTGCTGCTAGATGTGCTCTTATCTGTGATGATTTGCTTTTTTGATTATAAGTGCCAGTAGTCTGCACTGAGGATGAAGATGATTCAGTTTGTATTAAAGATCTCTCTGGTGCTATAAGTGTTAGATCTATAAGTCATGGTGATGGGTTTTTTTTGTTTTTTTTTTTTTTTTTACAGATCAGACCAAGCTAATGATCTGATTCCTGCCAAATCATTATGCAGAATTAAAGCTAGTTTTAATTATAGGTTATTGTAGACTGAGTATACATGATCTATCATAAAGCCTGCTGGGACAAAGTTACCTTTTATCTTGCCCAAAAAGCACTTATTTTCTTCCTCTTTTTTTTTTTTTTTTTTTTTTTTAAGTGTATCTGAACAGAAAGTTGTTCACATTGAACATTTCAAATCTAGAGACCAAACCCTTTTAGTCTCGTATTGGGCATCTAGTCCCATACTTATTAAAGATCTAATGAGGGCCCTAGAGAAAAACTGAAATTACAGCAATCTGTGTAACAGTTCCTGTTTGGAGTGGAAGAAATCTGTCTACACTAATGCAAAGGCATTCACCCTGAAAAAAAATACTATACCCATGTTTAAGAAAATTACTCTTTTTACAGAAAAAAAATGTGTCATTGGAAAGATATAAAATGCAGTAGACAGTTCAGTAGTAGAAAAAGGTTGTATAAAAATATTATTTAGCACAGTAACTGTATGAGTGGGTGTTTATAAAAATTTGTTCCCACTTCCAGGTTAAATTTAGCTGTTTGGTGCCAGATTAAAAGCTGTTATGATGAGTATTATGGCATCACACATTTAAAACAGACCGAAGCACTGGCCATCAAAAAAATTGGGTAGCTTGTGCACTAGCAATAGGTGTGATAGCTGCTTGCAGAGGATCCTGGTTTTGGTCACTTTAAAAAGTTACTAGCCTATGAAAAATGATGAAAGAAAAATCGTAAGAAAATCCAACAGGATAAATAGTGAGTAAAACAAGAGTAACTTAACACACAGGCTTGAAATTCAGAGGTAGATTTAAGAATTAGGCATGAGAGAGTCAGTGGAACGAGTGATGAGTTTTTAATCATTCTATAATTTATCAAGTATTTCAGATAATGATCAAGGCTAGTCTATGAGTGATTGCATGTTAACTATAAGGCACTTATAGGTTGTCCAGGGACAGCTGCCTGACAGAGACAAAGGCTTTCCTTTTGCTTGGTTGGACTGATTAATAATATTCCGAGGCTGCATGGGCACAGATTACCCAAGATCAAGTGCTGGTAATATCCTCTCTCTTATTTATACCATTTACAATTTGATTAGTCACTTCTCTTTTTCTATGAGATATATCTAACATTCTGCTTTAGAATGAATACTTAGGGGTAGCTCTGAATCAGTGAATTGCCGTTGTCTTCTTCTCTGATATGATGAAGCATGAAAACCTCTAACCCTAAAAAGAAATTCAGATTCTGGTCTGACCTGAGGGGCCTGCAGAATGTCTTTACCAAGAAATTCAGAGAATTGGTACCTCAAATTTTTGCTCTTAGGAAATGTAGCTGCGAGGATAACCAACACAATGTGTGCACAGTGCAACAGATGTTATTTATGGTCTGTGAATCTGTGTTTGGGCAAATTCGCCTCAACTCTGAGGTTGAAATTCTGAAAAGAAATACAAAGAATAACACAGAAGATAATGGATGCATCCTTGCATGGGTCCTGTACTGTGTAATTCAGAAAGATGCACTGCTCTGATTCGGACCCTTCTAACTGGGATAAAAAGCCTTCTCATCTAGATACAGGTCAGAAACTGCAGGATGTAGTCAGAAGAACTTCTGGCATTAAGGCAGTTTTGTACATTCATACTACAAGATTCATCAGCTGAATGTATGTGAAATTCATGAAGTACAAACTCTGTCCCTAGGCCACCTCTCTAACTGAAAATGCCCCATAACTTTGACAGATTTTCTGTACAGAGTCCACAGTGCAGTAGGAACAATGAGTAACACAGCTATATTCTCTTTCAGGAGACTAAAAACTTCTTAGAAGGATGGTTGCAATAACAATGTTAATTTCTCAACTGTGAGGAATGTCACTGGCGCTGGGGTTTTTGCACCTCTCAAGAAAGTGAACAGCAGAGATTCCCAATGCGGAGAAAAGTGATGGGTACTTATCCCAGCTGCCCCATCCAGGACAAAGTGCAGCTTAAAACCCCAGATTTTCACTGATGTAATAAAACTGAATACCATGCACATTAAAATGAGAAGTCTCCTCATGAACTTTCTAAAAGAGAAAGGAGTTGTCATACATCCTTCATCAACAACATGGATTCAGGATTTCTTTTTATCTTTTAGAACTGTCTGGAAAATTTCATCACAATAATAACACCTATTTCTTGCATGCCTGCCATGACAGTCAGTAGGTGTGTTGCCAGCCCAGATCTTGCTAACACCAACTTGGCTTCAGCAGTGCTACTCATAAGTAGCCATTCTTCCCATTCTACGTGATCTTCTTAAGCTTAAAGAAGTTCTACTTACTCTTTTCTAAGCATGATAGTTATGTTTTTCTTTTCCCTCCTTCCCTTCTGAGTGCAAGCACCACAGTGTGATTAAACTAATTCATGTATTATGCATTTATCTTGTATTGTGAACATTATGCATCCTGTATCGTGTTTTTACTTGTGACAAGAACCACATGTCCACTCAAAGCAAGTGCAAAAATCAAACTGATTTAGAGAACTCAGACTGATATGGAGAAATTAATTCAAGTGATGCCTGCATATTTGGAATTACTAAGGTTGAGGTAAGCAAATGCATGGTCTGAGTTCCAAAGTCCCAGTGAGAAGCACACACACACAGAGCTAAAAAGAACTGGTACCTCAAATTTTTACTCTTAGGAAATGTAGCTGCGAGGATAACCAACTGCATAATCAATGAAAATTATATAAAGGAATATTATATAATTTAATAATATTGAGATGTTATAATAATGAAATAAGCAAGAGAGTTAGGCACAGCGAGACAAAAAGAATAAACAGGAGGCTTACCCGTGTCGTGGGCTCGCTCAGGAAACTCCAGTGGAGTGGATCTTCCGAAGAGAGAGAGATCCTACCCCCCTGGTAGTCAGCTCTTAAATGGGTCTAGGAGAGGTGGAGCCAGGCTCCACCCCTTCCTGCAGCACAGGTGAATTGCTTTCACCTGTGCTCCCAGGGCTGACTCATTGCTCGCCTCAGGTGACTAATCAGAGGTTCAGGCCATGACTCAGCAGTTCCCATACACTCCACCCCTTCACAGCATGAACCAATGATCAGGTTGACTAATGGGTAAGCTTTTCCTAATACAGAGACCCACTATATCACGACGCTTATACAATTTCCATCACGACGCATGTTGGTACAATTCAAGACAAGTGACGATTGGTGAACGTTGATATTCTTGTATGGGCCAGTGCTCAATGAAGTTACTAGAGGCATGCAGTCGTCAGGTGCAGGTCCGTCTTATGTTCCATCAGTCCCATATAGGCCATCACCGGGTGTCGCACGTGATCTGACTGTAACACTGGAATCCTTTGATGGCATTTCGTTCCTTCCGGTGATCCTGAAGGCTCGAAGACTCACGGGGAGTAATACAGATGTTTCAAGGGTACCAGGAGGGGAAGGTCTGCTCTCCAGGGCAAGATACAGGCCATATTTCTATCCTGGGTCAACACTTCCGCTTGTACTGGGGCACGTCCCAGCCGCCTGAACCACACCTTCTGGCCAGAAATCTGTGGCTGCATAACTATGTCAGGCACCAAAGGAGGTGTCCTGATCTGCCATAGGGACATGATGGGGGTCCCTTTAGCAATGAAGATCGGAGTGTTGACCGCAATATCAGTAGGCCATGTACCTATTACTGGAGGGACTACTGAGCTCCCACCTCCAACAATCTCCCCCAAGGTGCAAGTAGGCCACACCACTTGGGTCCTACCTGCACCTTCCAAGGCCATTTTATCCTATGGGTGCCTGGTTCTAAATTCTCAGGGGCAGGGAGCAGAATATTATTTTCATTGGCAATCTGGGGTCTTACCTGATAATACCTAATAATTAGTGCCCGTAATTTGGATCCTAAGCGGGGTGGCCCATGTTGTCTGTAGCATTCTCAGGGCACTGGGTCTGCCGTCTCGGGGTCTTTCATTCAGGTCCCACAAGGTTTCATACAGTCTTTTCGTCCACCCCTGCAGGGACTGGGAGTCTGTCTTCAGAGCAGCCTTAAGAATACCATTATAACGTTCTATGAGGCCTGCCCCGTTGGATTATATGGCAGGTGGAATCGCCATTCGATGTTGTTTTCTTCTGCCCAGCGCTGTATCGTTGCACCAGTAAAATGAGTCCCTTGGTCGCTCTCGATGACTGGAGGTGTCCCGTAGGCAGACATCAGTTTAGTCAGTGCCTTAATGGTATATGCCTGGTTCGCTTTTGGTACTGGATAGGCCTGCAGTAGCCCACTTGCAGTGTCAACGCAGGTCAGAGCATATCTCGCCCCCTCAGACTGAGGAAGGGGCCCAATGTCTGCCATCGCTGGAGAGGATTGTGTCCTCTAGCAAGATGGGCTGTCGTTTCCGGCAATGATATCGGTCTTATCTTAGAGCAAGCGTCGCAATCCTGGCATGCCTGGACGATGTCAGGTAGTTGTATAGGCAGCCCCCATGCTTTAGCAGCTGCCCACATTGTCTTTTGTCCTGCATGCCGTAGCTTCTGATGTAACCAACAGGCGATGTTCTCAGATGGTGAATTCTCAATCCATTGAACTCGGGCCAGCGTGTCAGCTTCATCATTTCCCGGTGACTGTAGGGGCTGATGACCAGAAACATGGTAGACACGTATAGTTCTGTGTTTGACTGTATTCCATATGTCTAACCACATGTCTTTGCCCCAGATTGGTCAGGCGTGGATAGTCCATTCCTGGGTGGCCCACTGTGCAATCCAAAGAGTGAGCCCCCGGTACACAGCCCAACTGTCTGTACAGATATTCAGGATACCATCACCGGGTTCCTTGGTTATAACCATCCACACGGCTCGCAGTTCTGCCCATTGGCTGCTCTGACCATCCCCCTCGTCAAACCAGATTGTCTCAGTCGAAGGATGGTATGCTATCGCTCTCCACTTGCTCGGGTTGCCCTTGCTGGACCCATCTGTATACCAGGCATCTTCAGGGATAGGATATTTCCCCTCCTGAATGGGGCTCTTCTCTGGTGGAGCAACCAGTGTTTCTTTTGGTGCATCACAATGATAGGTTACTGGGCCTAGGATCTTCTGAAGCTCTTCTTTTAAGGGTGATGAAGACAGACTGCTCCTTTGGCTGAGGTAAGCGACCCATCGTGCCATTGTTTGTGCTTGGGCCACCCCTGTCTTAGGAAGGTGGGTCAGATCTTTCACCCACCCCTGAATCAGCAGAGTGGTCTTCACCATAACTTCAGCCGTCTGGGTTATTGGCTCTACTGCCTGTAATGCTGAATAGGCAGCCAATAACTGTTTTTCAATCATACTGTATCTTTCTTCTGCTCCATGCCAGACCTGAGACCAAAAACCAATGGGGGTCCGAACAGAACTCTGGCATTGCCACAGGCCCCAACCAAAGCCATCTTGAGTAATGTGAACGTGCAACTCGGCTGGGAGGGTAGGATCGAATATACCCAATGCTTGGGCTTGTTTAACTGCCAGTTTTGCCTGTTGGAAAGCATCCTGTGCTGTTTTCCCCCAGTCCCATAGCTGCCCCTTTTTTGTGAGTCTGTACAGTGGCCTTAGCCACTGTGAGGTATAAAGGAACGTCAGAAACCCAGTATACCTAGAAACTCTTGCAGCTGCTTTGATGTTGTAGGGACTGGGAACGCCTGAACCTTATCTATGACAGCACTGGGTAGTACTTTGGTCTTTCCTGACCAAACCACCCCCAGGAATTTTACAGACAGGCCCGGACCTTGCACCTTTTGGGGATTTATAGCCCATCCCCTCTGTTATAAATAGGCGGTTAATGAATTTGCCGCCTGCCCTACTGCCTCCGGTGAGTCAGATGTCAGCAGGAGATCATCAATATAATGATACAGATTAACATCAGGTTTTTTCCAATCAGCCAGGTCACGCGCCACTAGATTGTGACAATATGTTGGTGAATGCACGTACCCCTGTGGCAGGACCTGAAAGGTCCACTGCCTGCCTCCCCACGTAAATGCAAATTGATCTTGCAATTCCTCAGCAATTGGGATACTGAAGAACGCATTTGCTAAATCTAGGACACAATGATAGGTTTTTATCTCCCTACTTAATGTATCCATTAGGGAGGCAATATTGGGTACGGCCGCATGAATAGGCGGCGTGACCTTATTTAATTCTCTGTAATCTAATGTCATTCTCCATGTGCCATCCGACTTCTGCACTGGCCATATGGGGGAATTATATGGGCTGTGTGCAGGTCTGATAATGCCCACATTTTCTAATTCCTGCACCGTTCTTGATATTTCATCTTGCCCACCCGGGAGTCTGTACAGTCTTACATTAGTAATCCGGCGCAGTTTCAGCAGGCAAATAGGCCCATGTTTCGCATGCTCTCTTAATATTGCCTGCACCGCCTGGATACTGATACATCTCTGTCAAAGTCTGAACTCTCCCACGGTTGTCTGGAGAGCCAGACCCCATAGAATATCCTTCCCCACTGGTAGTCAGCTCTTAAATGGGTCTAGGAGAGGTGGAGCCAGGCTCCACCCCTTCCTGCAGCACAGGTGAATTGCTTTCACCTGTGCTCCCAGGGCTGACTCATTGCTCGCCTCAGGTGACTAATCAGAGGTTCAGGCCGTGACTCAGCAGTTCCCATACACCAACACAATGTGTGCACAGCGCAACAGATGTTATTTATGCTCTGTGAATCTGTGTTTGGGCAAATTTACCTGGACTCTGTGGTTGAAATTCTGAGAAGAAATATGAAGAATAATACAGAAGATAATGGATGCAGAGTCTATTCTGACAGAAAATAAAATAAAAGAACACGAAGGCACAAAAGCAAAATTCATATTTTGCTATATGGTTCCTTAAAACTACTTGTTGAGAAAATAAAATTCCCACTATAAAGAAAGAATTATGTCTTTAGTCAGTCCTTTGTTAATTTTGCAACTCTCAGTTTCAACATACAGTAAGCCTCTACCACCACACCACCAACATCCACCTCTGTTGTAGGCCAACATCATAAAATAGGAGGCATTACTTTTGGAGCAACCCTTCTATATATGCCTAAGTGTTGGAGTGAATGGAAGCAAGGTCCTTGGTGTCAGATTTGAACCTGTTTGCTTTCCTTTGTTTCCTCATTTCTTTTGCTTCTTTCTCTCTCTGTGCTGTTGCTACATGCAGATACAGTATTTACATCTTAAAACTTGCACTGATTCTTATGGAGGCTTTTTAGATTTACATGTGTTAATAAAATAGAGCAGAGAATAAAATACTACTGTTAATCCTGGGCTGAGCGAGAGGAGCAACAGACAGCTTCTTCTCCTGGGAACCAAGGAAAGACTCCGGAGTGCTGTTTCTTTGGAAGTCTCACCTGCAGCAGAATCATCAGGTACTTGAAGTTATCCACATGAGAAGACAGTATTGCTGCACCTGAGAAGATTTTTATTTTCATGCATTAATATCTCGTGTTCGTCACAAGTATTGCAATCCTTGAACTGACATGGGTATGTTTAGCTAAGAGAAGCCTCTGAGACAGACTGCTAGTAAGGTCTATCAATTCCTTACTACCAGCAGCTCCTGCCTGATTCACCCTTAGGCACGTCTGGGCAAACTGCACTCTTCAGCCCTTGGATCTTCAGATCTGCTTCAGCCTGCATGGCTCTGAGCTGGTGAACTGCCAGATGTGAGCTGGGAGCTCATCATTGCACGTGGGGACTCAAGCATGCCCTCATTAAGGCAAAATGATGTACTGTACACAACTTCACTTATCCCTGCACCTTTTCAGGCACAGAATTTTAAAGAAAACTTCTTGTTCACACTTAATAACCGCTGTTTCAATGATTAAGAAGCACTTCGGGGGAAAAAATAGATATATTTCAGAAAATTGGCTTCTTTCTACTCTGGATTATTCCCACACAAATTACAGTACGAGACTGAGGGAAGATAATGGCTGTAGGGAAAAAAAAGTGGATAGCAAAAGTTAACACAATCATACTGTGATCACCAGATGCAGGACCAACTCTAACTGTGGGCCCCTGTGTTGTTAGCAGCTGCTTTCTGATAGGCCTGCTCTGTATTCTTTTGTTTAACTCATCCTTGTCTCCCAACAAAAGTAATGGCTGCTACATAGGCAGTATTTCTGAACAGCAAAACACTCTGGCAAATTAATGTTGCCTTGAGTTCAGCAGTTGCAGCCTTGACAGATCTTTCTTATTATTTCTTCAGTCTCGAGCACTATGATAAACAGTAGAGTCAGAATTTACTAGACAAGACATCAGTGATTCTCGAGGAAATTCCGACTCAGTCCTGGCTAGCAGTAGGCAGGGCAAACCAAATATATTTTAAACTGCACTCTCCTATCATATACTTTAATATAAGTTTGATCTAGTGGCTTTGCAAGTCTCTAAAAAATTTAGGTTTCTATCATTAATAATTTATGCTAAAACATCTATTCATCTATCTTGGTGTGGTACTTTACCTATTTTTTTCTCCCCCTTCTTTTTCACAAGTGAAATCTGCCTGTCTGAATAAAATGGGAATTAGTAAATCATTGTTTGTCTGCCCTGAAGGAAAGTACAACAGGATCAGACAATTCTGCATGGAAGAGAACTAAGTACTGACTTGAAAGTGAATGATATACAAAAAAAGGTTTTTTTTTTTTTCGAAAGCACTCTTGGAAATGTTACTTAAGATGCACTCACTGTTAGTTCTCTCTGAATTCTGGTTTCCCACAGCTCTTATTTTTAAGCTATAGACTGTTGATGAAGAAATAACTAGCTGCAATTTTTTTTTTTTTTTTTTTTTTTTTCAAAGAGCAGAACATTATACAAATTATACAAAAAGCGCATATGTTGTTCTCCTTTGTCAGTGGTCAGGATTTTAGTCAAGTATAGTCTCTATTTTGGATTTACATAAAGACTGAAATGGAGAGGGAGTCCAGTGTGATTATGGAACTGTCTGGAAGAGGGCAGCTCCCTTATGGAGATGGATTTGATGCCAGAGGCCAACTCAATGTTTTTATGACTCCAAACATCTTTTCCTTACCTAAAAATGAGATGGAGACTTTTTCTTATCTTGCATACAGCCGGTACATTGTAAGCTACCAGATGCTCTTGCAATGCATTTAAATATGTAATTTTGTTGGCATTTGATATATTGTGTGAGATTACCACTGTCACTATTTTTGCCTAACCTAAGCAGAGGCCAGATTGTGCCACATACAGGGAACAATGTTGGCTTTAATGTCCCAGGGGCTGTACCAGTGATGACTCTCTTGTCAAGACAAGGGATCACTGCATTACAAAGCTCGAATGCCTTTTAATCTTTTCCTGCAATCTAGTTCACAGCCAGTGGTGAATGTGCTTTTAAGAAGTAATGAAAGAAGAGAGGTAATTCCAGATGGAGTGCAATACTCAAGCCATAATACCAAATCACAGTGAACATGGTATCCAATTCAGACTATTTGGATTCAAAAAAGACCTGTTAAGATCAGAAAAGTTGCAGAAAATGATGATTAGGCTAATCAGAAATCTGAGAATAAAATTGCATAAAGTTAAGGAAATAAATATTTAATAAATGAAATGAAGTTATCGAGACTCAGGATTTCCCAGAAATCTTTCTGATTCAATCCTAATAATTTCTGATTCTTTTAACTCCTACTTCTATATTCCAGTCTAGTTTCCTTTATATGTACAAATCCAGTATGGTTAGACTGGTTTGCCAGTTCCCTGAAAACTTAAAAACTGCTGTTATATATATTGTAATGGATCAAAGTCTGAAAAGACACCAGAGAAAGAGCTCCAAGAGATCTTGAAAAAAAGGAGCGGGTATGTGAAGAAAAAAAGTACATGGGTGTTATCGACTGCAAAAGCTGCAGGGTAAGGTCAAGACACTACTCATGCAGCCCAAGTATGGATTGAAACTAACACTGACACGTTCTTTTTTCTTCACAGCCGGTAGCTCAAGGGGCATGAGATGAAAAGTAGCTGAGGATATTATTTGGCAGTGGAAAGCAGCCAAGCTGGACTGAGACTTGAAGGCACTGGTTCATCAGTGTGGATCCCAGCGAATATAGAATGGGAGGAATATAGTGACAGTGGGCCCAAACCCATGGAAAAAAAGAGAATTCTAACTTCTGAGCTCTAATGGCGTTGCCTCTTTTTTGACTGGATAAGAAGACTGCATACCCACCAGATCTTTCAAATTTCTACTTTTCAAACACCTGGTGGAGAAACTGAATTTCAGTTACAATTGGCCTTCACGATTTCTCTGTTCCCCCCCCCCTCCCCCCCCCCCACCAGCTTTAATCAATTCTGACAGGGAATCCTCCTATACATCTGCTACTCTCTATCCAGAACCCTTATATTGAATCTGCCTTAGAATGTAGGAAAGTTTTGTCAGTCAACTCAGAGGAAGAATTATTTAAGTACCTTATCTCTGCAAAAAAATGCTGTTTAAATGGCAAGACAGCACAGTCTACGAAGACCCACAGAAGACCTACAAGTTTTTCCAATTCTGAAGTATGTTTTCTTGGGCAAGTTAAGGTTAATTCCAGCCTGTGCAAAGAAATAATTATCTCTTCAGACATTCATTAAGATGTTAGAATATACAGCAAAATTGTGTACCAGATGCTCATTTGAAGGCCTTATTACTGGTCCTTATAAGGCAACTCAAGTGAAAGGCTGAGGAGTGAAAAGTGAATAGTAGATGAGATTTACCACAAAACTGTAGCTTAATGTCTTGGAATTTGTTAATCTTGGTATGCCTAGATCTCTAATAAATATTTGGGCAGTGGGTTCCACAGTCTGATGACACAGTAAATGAAAAAGTACTCCCTTTATATAATTCTGCAGTTTGCTACAGTTAAATAACATGAAATTCTGTCTTGTGTTGCAAGGAGAGCAACTCAAAACTAAACCATCTTTCTCTTACTATTCATTATTTCCTATACTTTGCTTTCCTCAAGTGCTCTCCTTCCTTCCACTGTTCCTAAAGAAAACATCCATTTTTCATCCTAGAAGACAGGTTGCAGCCTCTGGTAATTGGTGATAAGATCCAAATGCCAATAAGGGAAAGCGTTAAAGCGGTAAGTGGTCTCCATAGAATGGGTTGATGCAAGTCAATTTCTCTCTGCTTTGTTTGGGTAATGAGACACCAGTGAAGATGCTGCTCATTTTTTTCCAAAAGGAAAGAAAAAAAATACATAATAAGAAACAGATCATTTGCGAGAGAGAGGAGCCTGAATCAGCCTCTGTGGCAATCTTAATGGCATTTGTTAGTTTGGTCCTTTGTCTGTGTAGGACTAGCATGCAGTGTAAGTTAAAATATTCAGATGCTACGTGGTAGCCACCTTTCAGGACTGACATGAGGTTGACTCAACTTATCCCCAAGGGCTTAGTACGTTTTCGTAATGCTGGCTGTTGGCAACACTGCTCCCACTGATAAATTCTCAAAATTATCTCTCGAGCCAATACAGCTTTTTTCCCACTACGACTGATATTTTTTTCATGCACAAACCTCGGTAATTTTACTTAATAGGTAAGTTGCATTCATCCCCTCTAGTGCTAATTCTCTGTGAAGGAGAGGCAATGCATAGTTTAGTTTAGTATCTTTGTCTTTCTAAAATTCATTTAGTACAAAATACCTGTCAAGCATTTGTCTTAACATACATCAATGACTACATTTACTAACTGAAATGACAGCTGTTTTTCCATTGAGATAATAATCAATGACTATGAAATTAGCACTAAACCTCCTAAAAATCTGTTGATAACATTGTTGGAAACATCCAAATAATTTTTGTCAGGACGGTATCTCTGATAAAAGCAGATTTTATTCGCGATTGCAATGGAGGGTGTCCCGCAAGCAGGAGCACACCTATGGACACAAGATGACAGTTTTTATCCCTTTATCCATCCCCCTGCTCTGTTTCCCCATTGGCTGGTTACTCCAAGTTCACAATCTTATCAGTTTACGTTTGTTGATTCGTGTGTTATCTGGTGTCAGTCAGTAGCCATCCTGTTGTTTCCAAGAGGTCTCAGTGCTCTTCTTGTATTGATATGGTGATTGTCTCCGAAGTCTTCGTTAAACAAAGAGCACCGGGGGGGGGGGGATGACGCCAGGCCTTCAGATGTCTCTTCAGGCGCTTCCTCGGGCATACCATGACTTGTTCTCTGGTTTGATCTCGTGCAAGATCTTCTTCCAATGTGTGTGACAAAATATACATATATACACCTATATACAGAGCGTGCATTCCTGGGAAGGTTTGTCTAGAGGATAAGCGATGTAAACTATCAGAGATCTTCCCCAAGTTAAGTAGAAAGACTCCCAAAAAGAACTATGACAATGGAAATCATGAAATAAAAAAATATTGTCCAATTCTAATTCAGAAACAACGTTTGATTCCCACAACATGAAAACCTCCAAATCTCTATCTTTGAAGCAGAATTCAGATTAATTCTTGGCTTGATGTTTAGGAGTTTGGGACACAACATGGTCAAATCATAGAATCATAGAATCATAGACTAGCTCAGGTTGGAAGAGAGCTTAAAGATCATCAAGTCCAACCACAACCTAACCATACTACCCTAACTCTAACAACTCTCCACTAAATCGTGTCCCTGAGCACCACATCCAAATGATTTTTAAACATATCCAGGGATGCCATGGCTTTCTGCAACATTCTCTGAGATAAGACATTGTGCAAGTTCCACCTAATTCTCTCCATTAGAGTGATTCACTTGATTTGCAGCTGCTGTTTCAGATTTGTACCAAATTCACCTCTAGGAATAGAAACTGCCTTAGCACTGCTAACTAGCACACAGTAAGACTCTGCTGTAATGTGTTTTCAGATTGCCAAGTAGAGAGACCTGCTGACCATGCTTCCTGAAACTTGGAAACATGAAATAAGTTATACCTATGTAATCTATAGCAAGTTTTAAGTAATAAATAGAATGAAGTCAGATGACATTTTTGTATCTGTGGCCTTACTGCACTCCTCTGTTTGGCATTGTGGCGTGATGGCAGGGCGTACAAAGGCCCAGAAGCCATTTCAGCTTCCAAAAACTGATGAGAAAAGGTGCATCCAAAAGGCAAAATTACAGAACAAACAAACAGGTCTGCAAACCGAGACCATCTCTCAGGCCCACAATTAACTCTCCATCTTCATATTTGGCTGAACTATTGCAGTCTGCATGCATTATTATTGTGTCCTCTGTGATGTTTTAATCTAAGTGCTTTGTGTGGAAGCTTAGGCCTTTTCATGTCTTTTATTTCATTTAGAACAGTTATTTGGGATAAAATTCCTAATATCAGCTTTTCATTTCTTCCATCAAACTAAACTTATTCCAAAATCTTGGATTGGTCAAAAGGTTCAATTCCCTTCATTTGACTCTACAGAGGTATCAGAAATATCTTTATATGTTTTTAAGTACAAAAAGCTTTCACAAACTGACAAAACTGCAACAACAGAAATTAGGCTTAATTAATCTTAATTATATGTTTATGCAGAGCAGAGCAAAGCAAAGCAGAGTAAGATCTTCATAGTAGTAGGATTATCTAGTCCAACTGCCTGACCACTTCTGGGTTAATCAAAAGGTAAAGTACATTAATGAGGGCATTAACCAAATGCCTCTTGAACACTGACAGCTGTGGGGCAGCAACCACCTCTCTGGTGGCCTGTGCCAGAGTTTCACTGCCTTCATAGTAAAGACATTTTTCCAGCTGTCCATTCTGAACCTCCCTGATGCAGCTTTGTGCCATTCTCTTACACCCTGCCACTGGTGACCAGGGAGAATAGACCAGCACCTCCATTTCCACTTTCCCTCTTCAGGAAGTTTTAGAGAGCAATGAGACTGTCTCTTGGTCTCCTTTTCTCAAAACCAGACAACTAGTGTTCTCAGCCTCTCCTCATGAAACGTGCTCTCCAGCCCTTTTACCAGCTACACTGTCCTCCTCTGGATGCATTCAAGTATCCTAATATGCATTTAATATTATGGAGCCCAGAACGGCATGCAGTATTCAAAGTAAGACCACACTAACGCTAAATACAGCAGGAGAATTACTACTTTTGATAGACTGGTTATGCTATGATTAATGCATACCAAAATGCAATTTGCCCTCCTGGCTTCCAGGGCACATTACTGGCTTCTGCTTGTGGGAATCAAATGTTGTTTCTGCATTAGAATTAGATAATTTTTTATTTCACGGTCTCTGCTGCCATGGTTCTTTTGAGGAGTCTTTCTACTTTACTTGGGGTGGGGTCTCTGATAGTTTTCATCACTTATTCTCTAGACGAACCTTCCCCAGGAATGCACACTCTGTATATAGGCGCATATCTGTATATTTTGTCATACACGTTGCAAGAGTATCCTGTGCAAATTAAAAGGACAATTCGTTACATGCCTCAGGGAGTGCCTGAAGAAAGTATTGAGGAAGATGGGGCACCTCTCCTCTGTACTCTTTGTTTAACAAAATCACCATATCAATATGAACAAGAAGAGGGTTGAGACATCTTGGAGACAACAGGACTGACACCAGATAACAAACAAATTAACAAGTAATTAACAAATGTAAACCTCCTGATAAGACTGTGAGCTTGGAGTATCCAGCCAGTGGGGAAACAGGAGAGGCAAGAGGGTGAAAACAGGGTATAAGGACTGTCATGTTGTGCCCATAGGGGCGCTCCTGCTTGCGGGAAGCCCGCCATTGCAATCGTGAATAGAATCTGTTTTTATTAGAGATACCTGTCCTGACAAAAATTATTTGGATATTTCCAACATGCTGAGCTTGTTGTTGACCAGCATCTCCTTTCTGCAGAGCTGCTCCCCTACCATCCAGTCTGTACTTTGCACTGCTCCAGTGGCAGCACCCAGCATTATCCTTTGTTGAACTTCACGTCATTGCTGATTGTTCAGTCCTCCAGTGTGTCTAGATTCCCTTGCAAGGCATCTCGTCCCCTGAGAGAGTCAACAGCACCTCCTACTTTAGTATAAGCAAACTTACATTCAACACCTACATCCTTAAATCCTGGTCCTTAAATTGAACCCTGGAGAACGCTGCTAGTGACCAGCCACCTGCCAGATGTTGCTGAATTCACTACAGCGCTTTGCTCTGTGCCATTGAGACAGTTCAGCACACAGTGTAGCATGAGGATGTTCAACTGAAAATTCAACAGTTTTTCCAGAATACTATGAGTTACAGTATCAAAGGCCTTATGAAAATCTAGCAACTTCTCTCCATCCTCTGAGCAACCTTAAAGTCTCTTATGCATTCTCTCCTTGCAATTCAGCTTGATCATTTCAACAATTTATAGTTTGATCTCTCCACTACAAAAAGGTGTATTTTTCTTCTCATTTGCCTTGCCTTCATCACATTTCTTCATTCAAATCCTTTTTTTCTGCTTTTTCAAGCAGGCTGGAAGACAAATAAAATCTCATGATGACTGAAAAGGAATACAGGCCTGGTGTTGAGCCTTATTGCTCTTTTGTGCCCATCTTCCCTCATTTTGTTGTCATTGTTATAGTAATGAGAATGTCTACAACAACCATATTTTTAAGGGTCACTCAAGACTAAGGTTGCCTGGATTACACAGCTCATCTCTGGAAAGCATCTTCAGCTTTATTTCTGCTATAGATTTCAGGTAATTATTTTGCTAGTCTGTGTAGGAGCATGAATCATACCAAGAGCATGTGGCCACTTTCAGAAAATCAACCATAAGACTTGGAATTTCTTTTTACCTTTTAGGTACAAAGTTCTTCTGGATATAACAATGGAGAATAACTCTCATGGTGAGCTGCCACATCTATTAGCTTTCTGTGGAAGGTGTTCTGGAGCTCTTAATTTAGATACAATGCAGTTTACATTTGCACTGTATTGTGCCTTGCAGATAATATTATCAGGTAAGCATAGTTTCCATGATCTCTCTTATCACAAAAGTGAGTACTTTTGAAGATATATTAGTTTGTGTTTCTTCTCAATTTTGAGTAAAAGCAGGCACAATAAAAAAGGAAACTACAATTGGCTTCCTATCTAACACAAACCACTGAGAGTATATTGTGTACAAAAAAAAAAAAAAAAAAAGCGTAAAAAAAACAAAACACCAGGATCTGTAAATAGCAGATGAAAATTTACAATGTTACACTTAAACCCTAGTGCTAAAGGCATTGTGTATGCAGATGTAGTCCATACACTCATCAGAATGTTTTCGTTTTATTTTGTAGTAATTCCACTTATTTGTCTGTGACAAGGAAAAACTGCTAGCAAATGAGAAATCCACTGACAATTTACAACATCAGTATGAAACTCACAGTGAATCATTTGGAAAAATACCTATTAAGAACCTTCTCTCTTGCACTTAAATATTCTTCTTCTGTTTAATTCAATTATGGATGCTTTCCAAATTCAAGAGAATGGCTATAGGACATTTATGACAATCTTCTTAATCTGAACACCAACTAGTCTACAACATTTTGCTGCTTAGAGACAGTAAAGATGGAAAGGCTAAGTATTAATAACATGTAATAGATAGTAATAACATGTAATAGATTATAATAAGTGTAAGCATAATAAAGTAAATAAAATAAATAGGCAGTACAGCTTTGGCCATCACAAATAAGGACTTTAGACAAAAGAGGAGCCTTGTCTAGTCCTACTCCCTGCGTCTAAGAATCATAGCTATCAGGCTTTTCCTTTGGGAATCAATAACCTCATACATTCTTTTCTGTCATTCTCTAGTCCTTCTCTGGTTAGCTGTCATCACAGTCCTGCAGTTGGAGAAGATCTGAGATGCAAGATTCAGTGCCTTCGCACCATGACCATGACAACAACTTCTTGAATATGGTTGTGGCATGAGGGTACTTCTCTGGCTCCCACTTTCCCGTTCAGTGCACACAGGCTCTTTCCTTCACAAAAAAGACTGTAAAGGCTAAACCCAAAGCTGTCCTCATTGGGTTTACCGTCCCCTTTCTGTCCTCTGAAATGCTACAAATGCACTTAAACACCTCTTAACACTGCACCTGCAGGAAATTATATCTCTGCCACCATCAAAGACACATAGCATCTGATCAGTGATGGCATAAGAGAAACTGCAAAGGCTCATTCACCTATGATTTTTCAGCTTTTTGTTCACAAAGTGCTGAATTGACTCTAGGAAATGAGAATAATCTTCATGGTAGGAAGACAACACATCAGAAATGCACCTTCCTTCAGTTAGTACTTCACTTGCAGTCAATCTAGAATTTCCTAGCTTGTTTGGTTACGATTCAGAGAGGGATAAATCCAGACATCACAGATCCTTACAGAGCTTCAGCTTGCTCTCTTGGTGAACAGACTTCACCAGTAGAGCTGTAGGGGCACGTGGAACACAGTGCACAATTCTGTTACACCTCTGTGCCAACCATATACATTCTTCTTCTCTTTTACTGCTCTGTCTTGCCTCTGCTGGAAGGGAAATTACTTTTTTTTTATTGAAGCCATCTTACTCCTGATTATTTCTATTTTAATACACGCACCTTTCACAACAGAACAATAAACCCAGTAGTTTGGATGGATTCCAACAAATCTCAGTTCTCAACAGCTTAAAATGAATGCCACAGCCTTCTAAGATGTTTGCCCCCTGTACATTTTGACAGCTATTTATTACCCACACACACCAACAGCAGCTGCAGTTTACATGAAGCCAACCCATTGCTCACTAATGAAAAAGATCATCAAGAGAAGAAACTATATTCAGACTTCTGGTATTCATGTCATCACTGATGCTGCTGTAAAATGTTGTTAGCAGCTATATAGATTTGCTTTCACAAAAGCAGATGCTTTGGTTTCTTTTCTCCTTGCATAAGTATGGAGGGCTCTTTATTCTCTTTCTGGTGTGATCAAGAGCTCTGAATGGGTCTGTGTAGAGCTGTTATAAGGCACTAAGAGAGTTATTAGGCTGATAGCCGAGACTAGCTGGCAGACACAGAACAAAAACCCCTCTCTATATAGGGTAGTCAGCTGCCAGTCTTCAAGGGGCTTTCATGGTGTTCTTTCAACTACATGGAAATTATCTGTTCTGCAAAATGGACTGTTCTCCTGAAGGATTAGGCAGCTTATCATTACCACATAATTTCCTCAAAGAAGAGCTGGCTCGCATCTCCTTTTTGCACCATTAATGAGTTACTTGAGCCAAAAAGCACAGCTTGTAATTATGATTACACTAAAAACTCTTTGTGAATATTTCTCTGATCTTTGCTAATAACAAAATAGGCAGACTTTGACCTGTGAGGATGTCTTGAACCCTTCTCTTGTAAACCGACCTCAGCCACTCTTCAGACAGATTTCTGTGGCATGCTGTTCAGTGAGGTCTCAGGTGTTCCATCATGTCTTCTTAATTTCCACACAAAGTGCACCAAGATGCTGACCAGTGCCAAAGGGTGAGCTGCCCCAATTGCTCATGCCTCAGACTGTGTCCATTTACTGTGGTGAGGTGAGAACTGGGTCTGCTTCAGCTGTCAGAGTTTAACTTAGAAATACACACAGCTGCATGAGCCATATGAGGACAATCCCGGTCGAATACTGTTGAAATCATATAGCAGAACTTGTTAATGCTTGTGAATTAATTATAATTGATTTATACTATTTTTTCCAGGAGCACATTTGTGCAGCCAAATTTAGTTGTCAAGAAGACTTGAACCAACTACTTTCTCAGGCTGCAGGTCTGATGTTTCTTCAAACCAGGCATTTTTAAACCTCCATATTTTTTAATATTGTGTTATTCATCACCATAAACACCATACAGATCATTTACATCATTTCTTCTGAGAGGTCTATTTGGATTGTGTTGCAAATTCCTATTTTTTTTCTTTTTTTCTTTCTTTTTTTTCTTTCTTTTTTTTTTTTTTTTATGAAAGCCTAGTTATATTCTAACATGTATTTTGAAAGAAAAACCTGGAAGGCAATTTTAGATAATGAATTTCATGTGAACCCTTCAGTGAAAACTGAAGTATAGAAGTATGAAAGTGAGAACCATAAATTATCTTAAAAGCAAACCACAGCAATATTTAAACCACAGAATTATAGAAACAAGGCTTTCAAGCAACTTGAAACATCACTTGAAAGAGATGAATCTTCTGGAGCTGATGAAATTCAATCCCAGCTGAATTATAAAGTTCAGGCACTGCTGGTCAAACCTGTGCAGAATCCCTAACCCCTTGTGAAAGTCTTGATCATAACCACCTAAAAGAAACAACTTTGATGTCATGGTTGTTACTCCATCCCATTTACATCCATAACCAGTTGCTGCAGCTTTGATCTGGTCGCCATTTCTGTGACTGGTGGGCTATTTTAAGCCTTCGTCATCTATTTAACTAGAGATGGAGTGCATAATAATTCTGTTCTTTCCTTCTTCATCAAAGCACAAGAATCCAAACAGGTGCAGTTTTGCTGGCATCAGGCTGCAATGAGCTCTTTTTTTTTTTTTTTTTTAAACTAAGCTTCTGATTTTGAAAGGACAGATCATGGAAAATTAGTACAAATGAATGACTATTCCATTGCATGCATGAGAAAATCCTTCCATATTTAGGTACTCTTCAATTGCTGAAAGATCAAAATAGAGTGGCAATGAGAAGTGGTCGTGGCAATCAATTGAATCAAAGCTACATGAACAAGCATTTGAAAAATCAGATGCATCCAAAGCAGAAAACCAGAGATCCTTTGCTGTTTAAAACAAGAACAAAACACTTGAAGTACATCCTGCCCAGTACACATTGATGTATGTGTTACTGAAAAGAACTGAAAAGTTCTGTTTCTAAACTATGTTGCTGTTTCACAGAATTACAGAATCTTTGGGATTGAAAGGGAACTCCAGAGAAGTCAGTTCCCCCTGCTAAAACAGGTTCCCTGGAATAAGTTGTCCAGGAAAGTGTCCAGGTGGGTTTTGAATGTACAACCACAACCTCTCTGGACTGCCTGTTCCAGGGCTTTGTCACTCTTATAGTAAAGAAGCTTTTTCTCACATTCAGATGGAAACCCCTGTCCTCCAGTTTGTGCACACTGTCCCTTTTCACAGAATCACAGAATTGCCAGGGTTGGAAGGGACCTCAAGAATAATGAATCTCAAACCCCCCTGCCACATGCAGGGCCACCAACCTTCCCACCTAATGCTAGACCAGGCTGCCCAGGGCCCCATTCAATCTGGCCTTGAACACCTCCAGGGATGGGGCATCCACAACCTCTCTGGGCAGCCTGTTCCAGTACCTCACCGCTCTCTCTGTAAAGAATCTCCCCCTGATGTCCAACCTAAATCTGCCTGGCCCTATCCACTTGACACTTACCCTTCAGATATTTGCAAGTGTTGAGATGATCCCCTCTCATCCTTCTTTCCTCCAGGTTGAACATTCCCATGCCTCTAAGCTTTTCCTCGTAACAGAGGTGCACGTGGCAGTTGATTATCTTTATGGCTCTCCACTGGACTTTCTCCAGCAGATGCCTGTCTTTTATGAAATGAGGAGTCCAGAAACAGATGCAGTGCTCCAGGCATGGTCTCACAAAGGCAGACTGGAGGGGGACGATCACCTCCCTCAACCTGATGGCCATGATCTTTTAATGTATCCCTGAATACCACTGGCCTTCTTGGCTCATGGTCAGTCTGTTGTCCATCAGGTCACCCAGGTTCTTCTCCGCAGAGCTCCTTTCTGACAGGTCAGACTCTAAACTGTATTGATGTGTCTGACGATTCCTCTGCAGCTGTAGGAGAGGCAGTGCCAAAAGCCTTGCTGAAGTCAAGGTACACAACACCCACTTCTCTCCCCACATCTACCCAGCTGATCATGACATCACAGAAGGCTACCAAGTTGGTCTCCTGTCACCTCTGCCTGATTTCAAGCTCAGAAGGATGCACCAATCTTGAGCTCAGGGAAATAGTGCTTGAATGTCAACCAACTCTCTTGAGCCCCCTTACCTTTCAGTGTTCTAATACACAGGATACATCCAAGTAGGTCCTTAAATAGGACAGTGTTGTCCAACAACTCTTATTGCCCTGTTTCTCCCATCAGGAATCTGAACTCCACTATCTCATGTTTGCTGTGCTCAAGGCTGACATCAACCTTCACATCCACAGCCAGTCTTTTTTTTTTTTTTTTTTTTTTTTTTGTACAAACACGGTCCTGTATTACGTCTCCTCATTAGATTCTCCAGCACCAGCAACAGAAAGATATCATCAATGGTCTGCATTGCCTGTTCTCTCTGAAGAATATTCACAGAACACTGATGTGTTGTTAGCATTTTGGTTGCTTCCTTTCTGAATGCATTTATAGGAAAACAGTGTCATTTTTGTCCTAAAAACTTGTCTGCTCCTGTCACTAGATGCAATTCCTTAACCTGAATCCCTATGTCACCAGTAGATGAGTTATCCCTCAAAACCCTTTTCAAGACCCAAACACTTCAAGATGATGCAATCCATTCTAGCACACTATGATGCATGTGGTGGTTAAATAAATATTTGTCTACATGGTGCAATGGTACTAAACTCTTCCCACAGTGGAATAGTACTCTCATAACCATGAAGAGCTGTGGGTATCAGGAGAAGAGGTGGACCTTTGCCATAGTGGTAGAAAATACCCAAAGAATATATTGCACATCAGGTACTGAGGAATGCAAAGTGTTCACAAAAACACCTGTGCTATAATTGGAAATGGTTTACCAACCAAAAGCTAATCTTAAGGCTGGAAACTGAAAGGAGTGGCAGAGGTGATGGCTTCTGTTACTCACTTGTATTCTGTATTTAGTCACACAGGAGGGTGGCACTACTTTTATCCTCTTCATACTGAACAATCCTCCATAATTTCCTCTTCTTTCTCCCCCCCTTAAGTGCCAGGCAGTAAGAGAAGCATGACACTTCTCAAAAAGATTTAAGCCCCTTCTGGCTGAGAAATGTTCTCATCCTGGTTTGGTTTAGTTTCATAGAAATCAACATATTAATCCTTAGCTTCGGCACTTGGACAGAATCTGACATTTCTGTCTTTGGTGCCGAGCTGCACATGGAGTTACAAAATTCTTTCATATTATTTTTATTTAAGCTGCTGTCAAAGCATGCTGTCATGCTTTGCAGCAAAGCTAAAAGGACATAAAGAGTATTTTAAAACTGCCTCATTTTTTCTTCAAAGGCTGAGTTTTTGCAGCACCTCAGTGAAATGGAGGCTACTTGCACATTATTGATTAAAATGCATGACCATTGCATGAGCGATGCTCTTTCTGCTGTGTTGTGCATCTTAGCTGTATCTATTCATTTTGCCTTTGTTCCTGCGCATTGTGCATAGTCATTTACACCTGCACAGCAAAGATATATCACAAAGTGTCTAGGTTGATATTTGGTGTAGTTAGGCGGCTACAAAAGATGCTATACTAAGCAAAAGTGGGACTTAATATGGTGCATCAGTACCAAAGTCCAGGATCAGATACAGAGTGACAGTGCTGGCTAGCATGGGTACAGTGAAAAGCATACTCTTAATGTTCTTGCCAGCAATTCACAATCATACTATACCTAGGGGAAATAATAAAGCCTGATGCTTGTCATATTACCCCAAATTGTTCTATTCTCTGTACTCATCAAGTCTGACTGAAATCGGATACCAGGTTAAAAGCCTTTGGGACACAGAGGAGAGGATGCTTAATCATAAGCAAACACAGTGAGAATACATAAGTAGTTGTCTGCTCAGGAATGTTGGCTGGGAACATCTTGGTATGGCAGCGTAGGCTGCTCAAGCACAAAAACAATTTTAAAACTCAGGGCCTCACCAAGAACTTCTTGATTGACTGATTTGCTTGGCATTGAAATCTCTCACTGTTCACTGAACCACAAAACAGAATATCTCCCAATCTCTTCATACATACAAGCTTCTGGAGGCAGATCTGTCTTAGTACAAATTTACTTACAGAAATACTTTCTATTCCCTGTTTTTTTTTCTTTTTTCTTTTTTCTTTTTCCTTTTTTCTCTTTTTCTTTTTTTTTTTTTTTTTTGCAAGAAAAGCCTTTTGATACATTATTTTTCTTTAATATTGCATGTCTGTTTGTTCTCGCTTGTTTTCCAGATAGACTGCAAAGAAAGCAGCCAATTTCAACATTTACACAACTTTTACAATAATGCTGCTGCTCTTTTTGTAGAACGGTACTTATGGGGAATCGAGGCTTACAAAAGTGCAGGATAAAATCCCAGTCACTACCATTCAACTCTATAATTCTGCTTTCAACCATCAAAACTTTCATTTGAATCTTTAAGATATCCAGAGATTATAATTTATGCTTACTAGAAGGAGAAGGGAAAGAAAGAGGAGAGAAATAATTTCAGAAATATCATCAGTCCAAATATAAACACTTCATCCTACTGTTAGGCAACAGAAGTAAAAAAAAAAGCAGTAAAACAAGTACATAGATGCAATTTTTAGAATGGCAACTCTTTGTGGAAATAAGAGGATAATAGGAGGACCTGCTTGAATGGTCTTACAATGGTTTCTTTATTGATATCAAAAATACAGTTGTTGCTCCTGGACACCTACTTGTGTGACCTGGTGTAGGGAACCTGCTTTGGCAGGGGTGCTGGACTCAATGATCTCTGGAGGTCCCTTCCAACCCCTGCAATTCTGTGATTCTGTGATGCTAAAATATTTTGATAGATGAAACTGCTAGATCAATGATTTTGTATGTTTATAAAATACACTGTGTGCCACAGGAAAAAAAAAAATGCTGTTTTCCATCTAGCTCTGTGAAATCATATTCCATAGAGACTTTCTCCAAATTTACTACATCTCTTTCTGTCCAGAAAAACTGTAATACAGGTCTGCTGTCACTTTCCATATCTGGTTTGAACAGATGCTGTGGGTACTTCCAGCCCCACTCCTGACTCTCAGAGAGCTGATGGTGCCATTGTCTGGCAAAAGCACATCCCAGCTTGGCCTTGAGGTGAGCAAAGGGCTCCATTTCAGTGTTTGCAAGGCTTCACTGAGTCACTCGAAGTGAAGTGGTTCCTCAACTGTATGCTTTCATCTCCTGCTCTGTGTGATCTAAGGGCATGTTTTCAAAGCTACATAGCTACCTCTAATTGAGTTGCAAGTACCTATTCACTAAAGTGCTGTTCCTTAGCTCAACTGAGATACATTCCTCCAAATCTTTATACACTGATTCTGTAAGATACTGCTTTTCTCTGTGCTAAAATAATAGATCGGCATGTGAGCAATTGCCTGCTGAAGTAAGAGAGCAGCAGGAAAGAAAACTCTGCTGTAAATCATACTAATGAATACACACAAATATTACAGATAGAAAAGACATGTTTTGATCAGGAAAACGATGCCTACTAAATAAGGCCATTTGCTTATGTTTACTTTGCAGCCAGGATGCCATATAAATCATTTCATGCTTTAATCGTCTTCTTCAGGCAATCCTCTTCATCTGTCCCTGTCTGTCCTCCAAAATGACATCAGTTTCTTCTCATATTTCAGCTCCTTTTTTTGTGTCCGAATATCTATGTGGTCAGATGATGAACTGAGGGCCCACGCTGCTGACATATAAAAAATACATCCTTCTATAGCACATCTACACATGTATCTACACAATAAGATATAGCTGTGTTTTAACAGTATGGAAGGAATGGCCACACATTAGAAAAGGTACTTCTATGATAAATTTACCAAAAAAAATAAAAATGAATCATACAAAGTCTAAGCTGTTGTTCCAAATGTAATATGTTTTAGTGTCATTTAAAACAATATCACAACTTTTTTTTTACCAGCATTTTAGTATGAGCCAGGACAGCCAACATTTCAGCAGGGCTTGCTGACCTGAATAGAGACATGCAGCAGAACAATGAGCATGAAAGAAAATCATTAGCCATTAGGCCATCTTCCTTCCTTCCTGCACTTTTAATCAGATGTTCTGCCTTCATTTATTTGCCAATCAATGGATTTCAAATGATAAATTTCTGATGTGGATGGAGCGGGAAACAGAGGGAGTCTCAGAACATAGCTAGGGTTATCTAGCCTTCTACCAGGCAGCCTGTTTGCTATACAGCTGTGTGCTCATCTACTGAAGACTGAAAACAAATGGAAAATTACTAATTTAATTTGTAAAATGTCACCATTTCAAATAAAGTGATACTGGTTTCATATAAGCGTAAGAGATGCTACACAAAATGAGCCATCCCATTCTTCCCTTTGGTACCTTTGGTGGATGTGCCTCAGTGAGCTCATTATGAAATCTTCATAACACCTGAAGAGGCAAACACATTTAACTAGAGATTGTACTCTGCTGGTCTCACCAGCAAGAGACTGCTGAACTTTGAACAGATCGAATTTTTGAAGAGATGCAGTTAAGAAACCAATTACGTGCAGTGAATGATAGCACAAGATTAAGAACTTAAATGTAAACATGTGGATTTTTATGACTGGCAAAGTTCCTATCCTCTTTGTTTCAGAAAGTTAAACTTGGCTTTGGCATAATATGGACACAAGTATTCATTATGATTTTTGATGGAATTCGAAAGCATCAGCTGAAGGTCCTCCATTCTCACACAGCAATATTAACTGGATTCAACTGAAGGCTTCAGAATAGATAATATTAAACAATTTGACAAGTGTTCTTTCTAGGGGATTTACTACTGCATTTGTTTTAATAATTGATGTAAAAACCCTACAGAAGTAGAATGCATCTTTTATTAAGACTAACTATAAGGAATATGGGAATTCTTCAGCAGTTTCACATTAACTTCAGAAAGGAAATAATGAACTGGAAAAAAAAAAAAAAAGAAAAATCTGCATTTCCTCTGTCATTAGAATAGATAACATATTTTCTGAATAATGCAAAGAGGTCTCTGTCTGTAATAAGAGACAGATGTGCATGGTTTGTAGATGACAAAGAAGCTGTACATAACCTAATACTAATGAAAAGCATAGGCATTAATGTCTGTAATAGCTCAGTGTATGCTGAAAACAGTCAACAGTCAAGTGCACTTTCTTCTAATGTATTTGGGGAGATTATTTTAACACAATGGAAAATCCAGTACCCAGGAAGTGAGAGAATTTTCCAGCACCACTGTCCACGGGACACCATTGTGCCTCCTGTGTTTTTTGGTTTGTCTCTCCTTCAAGAAACTTAGCAGTTACTTTAAGACCTGGGTGTTGTCAGCATTACAACAGGCCAGTAGCATTCTACCGTACCAGCAGAAAATCAGACGCTTAAGAAATCATCTGTTGAAAGAATAGATTAAGTGGGGCAAGGGAAAAGCCCACAGAGAGCAACTTTGAGATGAGGAGGAATAGGGCTCATCCCTGACTGCTCCTGTGTTCTGGCTTGAAACACTGGCTTGGTTGGGATCAGCTCTGCATAGATAAGCACAGCTCCATAAAAAGCTCAAGGGCAGAGCTGCAGGAACAGACATACCCGATTTCTCTCTTTTACCTTTTCAGCAGTAAACTCTGGACAGAGGAAAAGAAGCCAAAACAGCATAAGAATCCATTCAAGAAGACATGATATCATGGATTACACCTTGCAAAAGTCATGCTAACACAGCTGTCACAAATGCAAGATGCAAAAGTACTTTCTCAGGTGATAAACAAAAGCCTCACACTAATAACTTCAAGAAATAATGCAGCAATGGTTGGCTTTTCTTAAAACCATCTGTGAGCAGCTATTTGGGCCAGTGCCTGTTCCACTCCTTAATGAAAGGGGTGCGTGCTTTTCAAATGAATGCCTCTGGTGGTTTGTAGTTCTGCAGAAAAATCTTATCAGTGCCTTTTGGGACTGCTTAAATTGCATTCTTGGATAAGATTAATTTCTTGCTAAATTGATACTAGTGAATGACTGCCATATGGCAATTTGGGTACCTGTTACCATAACAATGAGTGGTTTTGAGATACTGAAGAAATGCAAAAAAAAAAAAGAAAAGCAAAGTCAGTGCAAACCTACTGGATTTTCTAATCATATACCTTCAGCTTTCCAAGGAGAAACTGCTCATCGTGTGCTACTGTAACCTAAGGCCAAAGCTCTCAAACCCAGATGCATAAGGTTAAGTCATTAAATCTGTATTTATTTTCCTACAGGAAAGGAGTTTCATTCTCACTCTCTCCTTCCGGTTTTGAGAGGTCATTTAAAAGCCATTCTCTTCAACTCAGATTGGACTCACAGCTCATGGTAAATAGCATGTCTCCATTAATGTAAGCTAAGCTGTGCTAAAAAAATACAGTGCTTAGAATAGATTATTAAATCTACTTTTAGTGCTACACTCAGATAATAAAAATATATTGAAACCTTAAGAAAAATTGATGTTGTCTTTTTCCAGGTTCTTAATATGCCTGTTTCAGCTACTGGAGCACATCTTCTAGTCAGGTGCAGCTTCTCTTTCTGCTAATAGATTTTTATGGATAAACACAGGTGATTGTATCTATCCCCTTACTCTTGGGTACCTGTAGAAGTGTTTCCCCTGGTTATCTGTTGTATCTTCACTGTTATTCCCAGATCTGGTGTGAAAGTATTCCAGTTTGGTCTGGAAATATGGAATTCACACCTGAACTTAATACAAGTCGTGTAAAATGAGAGACAAATCTAGCACAGTTTCATGTGTCAAAGGGCAACTCTCACTGCTGCTGAATTAACATAGCTACACCACTCTGAACTCTCCCCTGCTGGTGCACAGTATGGTGTTAACCCAGGCTGCCTGAGCTGCTCTGTGACTACAGAAACAAGCACTACAAGAATGGCTGTTCTCAAACTGAGAAGCCACAAGGCATAAACAGACTCTTCTGCAATATGACCACAAAAAGCCTCTTCCATTGTCCAGACCTTGCTGCATTCAGCCCACCTGAAGCGGCAGAGCCTGAGAGAACCAGTGCACAGAGCCCTGCCTGTGGCTGAGCTGCTCATTTCCTGGGGTCTCTGGGTGGGAAAGAGTTTATGTTTTTGGATGATACCTCAATTGCTTCAGAGTTATAGGAGCACTCTAAGCTGCCCATTTCTGCCATGATCTGTCTATTTAGGACAATAAGGACTCTACTGGATATCAGAAAATCTGTACAACCCTTTTTCTAACTCTGGCCTGCTGGAACCCACACAATTCATATCTCTGATACACAATCCCTTTGCAGCAGTGCCTGCTGTTCTGCTGCTCTTCCCCATTGTTTCCATATTTAGCTCATGTGGCAGTCAACAGCCCTTCCATGCTTCTATCAGGAGCTGAAAGGCAAGAGAAGAGCGGGGAGCAAGCAGCTCTGCTTCCTTGTCACTTCATCTTAGCAGCAGAGTGGGAAATCCTTTAACTCTGTGCTCAAGCGATCCTAAGCGAAAGGCTCAGGTGGCAAAATGTGTGTTTGAGGAAACTCCTGCAGGCCTATGGCTAAGACCAGATGTAGTCTAATGCAGAAACAAATCAATGGGAAGCATACTCTTTGTAATCACATTTTCCTTATTCCTGAGTCCTGTTAGAGGAGGGTGTGTATTAGCTTTTAAATAACAAAAGCTATGCATGTTCAAGAAGTAATGAAACTGTAAATCTAACATAATGGAGGAATGCAATGTTGTGTGTAAGTAATACAGATAGCGTTTGTTTACATCTGTAATAATTGCAATATTGTATCTGAATGGAATCCTTATCTGAAATCCTTAAAGAAAGCAAAAAATGGAAAATGTCCTTTACTTTAATCTCTGTTTCACAGTTTTATCAGAGGCAGAAGTTGCTGTAAGGTCAGGCACACTGCAAAGGATATGAAGAAAGATCCCAGTGAATATAACCAGAGTAATTAAAGTTGTTGGAAGCACAGTGTACCTCTGTGGCTCTAATAGCTATATTCCCAGGCTGAAAGTGAGAGCATGTAGACGCAGTGACACAGAACAGCAACCCCAGTGACCGTGCTGTGTCACTGGGGAGTTTGCTCACCAGCAGCTCTCTCTTCCCGAAGTGCTTCCTTCTGTGTCCTTGGCTGTGATGGCCAAGCTGACAATAGCTCTTCTGAGGTCCAGATTTTTCAAGAGCATTTATCCTAATGGCAGAACATACAGCCACTGACAACACTGTGTGAAATACTACACTTTGGCACAAGCAGTGACTGACTATCTTCCTGCCTGGCAACCATATGGCAAGCCTGATGTCAGGCAGGGGTGACTGGACCTCAACAAGCAGTCTTCCTCCTTGTTTCTATAATGCTGTACTGGTGTGCCATTACTTCCCATTTGGCTCTGGCATTTTTTTTAAGACTGAAAACATTGATGTAGTGTGAAGTTCTGGTAATCATCATGCTTATGGGAAAAAGAAGCTGCAACTTGGTGGTGGTGGTCAGCTCTTCTTAAATGACAGATATATCATTTTGCATGAGGTCACAAACCTATTTAAGATCTAAGGAGTCTTGCATAAATGTGTTCCGTACAGAGTACCATCTGAACAGACAGTTTTAGCTCATTAACTAGAGAGCTAAATTAAGGAGAGTGAGGTCTGTAGATTAAAACAATAGCAGTTCTTCAGCAGGTGAAGTTCCCTGCTCATCTAGCATACAGAAGTTGGATGCTGTCCTGTTCAGAAGGAGCTGGGAACTGAGCATTTTGTCTGGAGAGGACTCAGGGGACCACAGGCACCTCTCCTGTTGGTTCCCATAGATCTGTAAACCGATCATTTGTCACATCAGTGACAAATTTGTGAGAAGAACTGGGATATGCCTGTAGAGTTTTTCTATGTAACACAATATATTGTTTCTTTTGAAATACCTGGAGTTTTTTATGCAGGACAACACTTTCCCCTCTCTTTTCTATCCTGAATGGCAATAATAGCCTTTGTTAACCCTTACAGTAATTTTATGAGGAGAACTGAAACCCATCAGTATTTGCCAATGACCTGCCCTTCTGCACCACATCCTCAGACTTACCTTTATATGGGTCTTGCACTGGATAGTTGCCTTGTTTAGTTCTACCAGAGAATTACAGAGGTTTTCTGCAAGTAATGCCTTAGACAAGACCTTCTGATGCCCAGTGGATCTGGGAGAATGAGAGATCAGATCTTCAGTGGCCCAACTTCCAGATTTAGGCTTCTTGTCCCAGTCATCATCATGGACTACAACTAAAAACAATTCTATGCACCAATCACAATACAAACACCCCAGTTCTTTTAAAGAATACTAGCACCAGTGAACACTCTGTCCTTTCCTGTCTGTGTCCCACTTTAAAGAGAACACATTGATAATTAAGAGCCAGTGCCTCAAGATGATTTAAGAGATCCGTTTACCACACAGCAAAGCAAAGCACATAAGTGTACCTCCAGGACTAGGTTGCAGGTTGTTTGCAGCTGGTGATTACTCAGCTGTCTGTCTGTCAGTGCCTGTTTGCAGTAAAACTGCAAATAAATTTGCAGTAAAACTCGGATTATGCTAACAGATCTTGAAAAATATGTATTCTTAGATTGTCACATAGTAATTTAAGTGAAGGATGTGGTACTGTTTTCCTATATTGAATGGTTTACAACCTAAATAATTTTCAGATATGTATGCTTTATTTTAAGCTGAAGCCAGTGGGGTGCTTCTGTGTTCACATGTTTGTTGAAATTAGAGCAAGAAAGGGGGAAAGTGACCATTTCATGAAGACTCATTTCCAAAGGATTAAAAATAAACCAACAAGCAATCTATGTCTTTATTTGTTGGCTGTTTTGGTGTTCAGCAACCATGCAAAATCATCAGTCTCTCCTGGGACCTGCCCAGACATTACTCCTGAAAGAAGCTACAAAGTTTGTTCAAGAGGAGACGGACTCCCTGAGGAGATTCTGGACAGACACCTTGGAGGTAGCCTCTTGGTGAATAAACTTTCTGGCCTGAGGCTATGCCTTGGTTTCACAATAGTGAAGAAATCACCCCAGCCAGGACCTGGATTTGGTACCAAAATATCAGTGGAGAAAAGATGTCAGCCATCTTCTGTGCAAACAGAGGCAGCTCAGTCCAGGTATGTTTTTAAAATCACAGAATCACAGAAACATTACATTTGGAAAAGACCTCTCAGATCCTCCAATCCAACCCCAACCCATCCCCTATGTACCTATGTACCTCAGTGCTGCATCCACACATTTCTTGAACATCTCTAAGGATGGTGACTCAGCAACTCCTTGGGCAGCTTGTTGCAAAGCCTGACCACTCTTTTGGAGAACTTTTTCCTAATATCCAACCTGAACCTGCCCTGGTGCAACTTGGGGCCATTCACTCTCATCACTGTTACGTGGGAAAAGAGACTGACTCCCATCTCACTGGAACCTCCTGAGTTGTAGAGAGCAGTAAGGTCTCCCACGAGCCCCCTCTTCTCCAGACTGAACAACCCCTGTTCCCTCAGCCACTCCCTGTAAGACGTGCTCTAGACCTTTCTTTTGTTTCCCCTCTTTTGATATACTGATTTCTCAATCCTATTCCTATAGTGAACACACTAGTTGAGATTTGGCCTCACCAGAGCTGAGTACAGGGGACCGATCACCTTCCTGTTCTGGCTGGCAATACTATTTCTGTTATGGCACATGTACAGAGAACCCATTTATCAGCACCTCACCAAGGTGGATTCAACTCTTCAGTACTGAGATTTCACTGGCATGAAAATCAACAAAGCTACAGCAGTTGCAGCTCCAACTCACAGCCTTTGCCTGAACATTTTCTTGGGATTTGACCTATTAGATGTCTTCATACTGTGCTGTCAAGAAATCAGGTAACACCAGCATGGACTCTGGCTTCTCTCCAGCTGCAGAATCCTAATTCATTTTGCTTTTGGGGCTGCAGGATCAGGAGGAATCCACAGCACATAGTACAGGCCTGATGGCTTTGTGAAGTTCTGCTGGGGCTCCTGCACTGTTGATCACTCCATCGTTGCAGGGCTAGATGCATGGGTACCAGAGGAAGAGGATTTAACATGTCTCTGCAGACAGTGCTCTTTTATCATAAAGCTTCCTTTTAGCACACGAAACATACATCCTGGACTCATTAAAAGCTGTTCATGTGCTCTTAATCCAATAAATGCATAGGATCATTAAGCCAAGGCACTCCAAATCTTTATGACCTTTTAATTTTGAAAAAGCTACTCAACATAGGCTCAGTGCATGAAAGTTTTCAAGCATGAGTATCTCCATCATTTTTAGCAATATGTGTGCATATGATTTATATTTATGTCTTTCTGTGGCTTTTATTAAAACGGACCCAAAAAGCTTTCAGAAATAACTGAGAGGAGTCCATGAAGAATAGAGTGATCTTTAGTTCAGAGGGCAGGACCCTGTAGGTCAGGTTGCCATGAATTTTTATGGCCATGTCAGCCTCACAAGCCCTAGTAAAATAGAAGGTTATTATAGATATGCTGACACCACCTTCACTCTAATGGCAGGCAAATGATGCTGTAATTTTCTTTGCTAGTTAATCTGCTGGTACAGTAACCTGCACTGCCCTGGAAAATTCTAAATCTCCTGGATAAAAGGGAGTGACTGGGGCAAGGGAGGGAGTGTTTTCTGTTGTGAATATAAAAAGAGCACTGTAAACTGAATTAATATTGGGAGTGATTTCATGTGCTCTTTAGACCATGTTAAACCAATTGCTTTCATGACCTGAGATATGTGGCTGTAGAATGCCTGATTCTGTGTCTCTAACTCCTGCCTGCATTTTATCATGTCATTTCACTGCACAGGCAGGCGCAGATACAGCTCATTCACCTTCCCCCTGCTAATTTTTGTTCTTGTCATGTATTTCTGGAATGTCAAGGTCACCCAAGTGGTTTGCCTCTCTTGGCATAATCAGTGTGAGTTTCTGAGCTACACAGAGCCTTGTTCTTTCCTGCACATCTTTATCATACACTCACAGTGCTTGTGATTGGAATGCAGCTTCCTCACCTCTCTGCAGCACAGCTGCACCTCCATTTGCCAAGGTGCACCAGGGCTGTGCCTCCACAGCTGCTGTGCTTCACTCTGCCTGGGAGCAACATCTCTCTCTCCTATAAAATAAGCTCTGCTGCACACCCTCTCCACCATGGCTGTTGTGCATCAGGATGAGATTTGGAGGGCTCAAAGAACAGCTGAGAACTGGGGGTCTGTGAGGGGTCGGATCTGCATCTCATTTCAAGTTTCTTTATTTTGGTTCTCTTGCTTCACAGTGAGCAACTGGGCTGTGCATTCCACTGTACCAAATCAGAATGGGGACAGAAAAGCTGGGTTTGGGAACATCACTGCTTCTGGAGTCCTGTCTAAGAGACAAAGTTGTATGGAGGCAGAACTGTGCTTGGTAAAGAACCATAGAATCATTGAGGTTGGAAAAGACAATCACTAAGTCCAACCATCAGCCCATCCTGATCATGCCCACTAACCATTTTCCTAAATGCCACATCTCCATGCTTCTTGAAAACGTGCGGGGTCAGTGATTCCACCACTTCTCTGGGCAGCCAGTGCCTGACTACTCTTTCTGAGAAGTGATTTCTCCTAACATCCAGAAATGGCAGGGCACTTTCACATCATGTCTTTGTAGTTAACTCCGATGTGTGATTCGCTGGCTGGAAGTGGCCTTATTTGCATTCTGGGGAATTGTCCACGGGCACAAAACCGTATGGTTTCTCTTCGCACTGTGTTGCATGCAAAATTAATTGAACACGTGAGGAGTTTCCCTTCATGCAGAAGAGTGATTCATTGCTGCAACACACCGGGGGAAACTGGTATAATGGACACCTGCTCATCCGTAAAGAGGTCACAAAGCTGAAAGATGCAGAAGGGCTTCAGCTGGCCTACAACCAGCCCTTATTAATGAGGGATCTCAGAGGAAAGCAGCTAAACTTCGTAGAGAATCCTTGCTGAATGCTTAATGTGCAGCAGCTAGAATTCAGTCATCATGCTTCAGCAGAGAAGTTCAGGGTTTGAGTGTGTTTTTGTGGTGTTTCTTTCCTGCATTGTTCCACAAAGCGTGAATCTATTCAGCTTCCTTCCTATTACATCATGGCAAAGTCCCAGGCTTTGCTGAGCAATAGGTCAGTGAGGCAGAGCACAGTTTCCCATATGAGTGGGAAGAATCTCAAGTCTTTCACGTACCTCCCTAAGGTAAATGTCTCCACACTAATTTCAAATGAAGGAACTAACTTTTCTCCATCTTCTTCCCAGCAATGATTCAATTTAAACTTAGAATTGTTCGTGTTGCACAGGGAGATCAGCACTGCATTCATGCACAGAAAAGTCTTGTTCCTCCCAATATAAATTGCTGCAATCTGGTGCAAACTGGCAGAGTCACCTGAATGAAACGTGCTCCCACAGTGTAAAGACAAAGCTGGAGAACACCACTTAATTATTCTTTCCAGTGAATTCCAGGGTTAATTACTCATTTAACAAGAGCAGCACAAGACTCCAAACATTTTTAGCCCTCATGAAAATGTTGCATAAGTACCTTGCTCCTAAAGACTCAGGTGGCAACTTACAGCTGAAGAATTTTACTGCTGATGAGAACAATCCATTCTCATCAAAATGCATTAACAATGCAACAACAGAGGTCTTTGTATAACTGGCCTTTGCTTTTTCTTAACAAGCTGGCAAGTCAGCTCTGAGCTCTAGTCGGTGCTTGTAAAGTTCTGGAGGCAAGAGAATGCACTTCCGTTTGTCATCATGAAAACTCTAGGTCACTGGTCTGTCTCCCCCCTGTCTTTCACTTGGGTCAAGGCAATCCCAGATATTTATACAAACTGGGGGAAGATCTTCTTGAGAGCAGCCCTGCAGAGAAGGACTTGGGAGATCCTGGTGGACAAGAAGCTGGACATGGGCCAGGAGTGTGTGCTTGCAGCCCGAAAGGCCAACTGTGTTCTGGGCTGCATTAAAAAAGGGGTGGCCAGCAGGGAGAGGGAGGTGATTGTCCCCCTCTACTCAGCTCTTGTGGGGCCCCATCTGCAGTACTGTGTCCAGGCCTGGAGCCTCCAGTACAGGAAGGCATGGAGCTCTTGGAGCGGGTCCAGAGCAGGGCCACTAAGATGATCAGAGGGCTGAAGCACCTCTCCTATGAGGAAAGGTTGAGGGAACTGGGCTTGTTTAGCTTGGAGAAGAGAAGGCTCCAGGGAGACCTCATTGTGGCCTTCCAATACTTGAAGGGAGAGTATAAACAAGAGGGGGAATGGCTGTTTACAAGGGTCGATAGCAACAGGACAAGGAGGAATGGTTTTAAACTGAGACAGGGAAGGTTTAGGTTGGATATTTGGAGGAAGTTTTTCACACAGAGGGTGGTGATGCGAACGGGTTGCCCAAGGAGATTGTGGATGCCCCATCCCTGCAGGCATTCAAGGCCAGGCTGGATGTGGCTCTGGGCAGCCTGGCCTGGTGGTTGGCGACCCTGCACACTGAAGGAGGTTGGAACTGGATGATCATTATTGTTCTATTCAACCCAGAATCATTTCTATGATTCTGTGATTCCCATGAGTATGGCAAATAGGCATGTGGCAGAAAGCACCTGGCGAGAGTACATTACACCTTGCAAAGCTCTGCTTGGCACCAGCACTCTCAGAAGAAACTCTTTTTCTCTGCCACTGATAGAACAAGACAAGTCTACCTTTGGCATCTCCTCTTTCTTCAGTATTTTTGGCTGTGAAATAGAGGATTTCTTTCAGAACAGTGAGAAAGGTACTCTATTTTTCATCTCCTGTGACTTAGGCATTTATTATGCACTGGATTATTGCTTGTTTGTGGGGGGTGAGGGATGAGGGTCTGAATTTTCAATTTCATCTATTTTTGATCCATTAGAGGCTAAAGGGGTCTGACTTGGGCATGTTTCCATTATCTCCAGTCTCACAGAGGATGCCCTGCCTCCCACAGGGGCTTCCTACAGCCCTTAGGGGGCAAAGGCCATACATCTCCATCATGCTGTTTAATGGCCATAAATCTCTGTCCATAAAAGCCACTGTTTTCCTGCAAAATAGCTGTTTTGACTTCCACACAGACACTCTATTCATAAATACTTTTTGCAGAATTGGGTGGGAAAGTGAATATAAACATGTCCATTCCAAGTCTTCTTTTGACTGGACAGAAATACAAACTTCAGCATGGCCATTCTCTCCTGCATGGGATTCAGAAGGAAAACCAAGGGATAAATACCTCACAGGTCTGGCAAGAACTGTAGATGCATTCGGCTGGGTAGTGACAGAAGCTTCTAGTGGATGTCATAGAAAAATTAATTGTGAAATACGCTGCTGTGCATCTGCAGTGGCTGATGAAGCAGTAGTGTTAAGTACCTTCTAGGAGTAATCCCTAAAGGAGTATCGTTATTCACTGCAGTCTGAACATACATCCCTCAAAAACAACTTTTGGGGCAAAAGAAGATGATTGCGAGAAAACGCATGACATGAGAGCTTCACACAGAGGAAAAAGGTCCAATAGGTAAGCTAGCTCTTGAAGGGAAAGGGGAGAAGGGAAACTTGGTGCATTCACATTGTGTCATGAACAAGCTGGGGGGTGGCTGAAACAAAAGCAGAAAGAAATATTGCTTACTTGTCTGCAGCCTGAGATGTGTGCTGCTGCATACATGCATGCATCCAAGAGTAGCTGCTGGTGTGCCAAATTTGGCAAACTTCTCTGCTGAATACAAAAGCAAAAAAAAAAAAAAAAAAAAAAGGTGATTTTTATTTATCTGCCCCAAGTAGATATCTGTTTTGAAATTATTGTTATGCGTTCGGTGTTTTAAATGTATTATCTGATTAAAAGCCAGTAACATCTGCTACCTTGCACTAAACTTCCTGTAACTAAAGATGCACAAGCCCTGGAGATTCAGCATTACGTGAAATAGATTCATTTAATATAATTGAACATAATTGTGCATGTAATGTCTTAACGTAATATTATTCAACAGATGTGCAAATAATAGCTAGGTTATTTGCCACCAACCAAACGCAGGCATACAATGGCACTAGCATCATAACTATCGGCAATACAGTTCATTAGCTTGAGTGCCAGGGCCAATGCACTGAAACTGGGACATGGTGGTGGGCTGGGGACACTGGTGTGTGACAGAGGAAACACAAGTGCCTGAGGCTGGCAAGCTTCCTCTCTGTCTGCTGGTAAGAGACCCTGCACATTACTTTCCAAGTAGGGAGCAAATACTTCCACTATTCTAGAAGAGGAATCCAGAAGGAGTTTGCTGCCTAAAACAGGAACTATAAAATCAGAATTTGTTTGTCTGATGACTGTGGGTTGTCTGATGAAATCTACTTTAAAAAAGAGACACAAAATTCCATTTTCATTTATCAGAATTCTGATCGCAGGTGTATTTCAGACATGCTTTAATTGTAATAAAATTTCCTGTACTTAGGAATCTAAGAAAGCATAATTCCAGTTTACAAGATAGGATTACTGTGAACCTAGGGAAGTAAATGGAGAAGAAAGAGGGGGCCAAAATTTAACTTGTGTATATTAACTGTCCAAAGGAAAAAAATAAAGAAAAAAAAAAAAAAGAGGAAAAAGAAACCAAAAAAAAAAAAAAGAGGAAAAAAAAAAAGAATATGATAACTCCAGCATTTTACCTATATCTTGCAGTCATCTTTTGCCTAACATAAGGGCATTCCAGTCAGATCCAGTGGTCAGGTCTCCATGGCTGCTAAACCTCCCATTTGTGGGAGCATTTAAGAGTGATATTTGGATATGGGATAAAAGAACAGTAAGGGATAAAAGGGATAGTTGATTGTTGAGTGAGGTGACAAGTGTTCTTCAAAGAGATTTCAGTGAAGTTGTTCTGGCCAGTTCCTTGTGGATTCCTACAGCTATGGAGAGTGAGACAGAAGGTAAGGACTGCTGGGTGTTCATAGCTGCAACAGAATACCCTCTAGAAGGAAACGCTATCCTCAGCATGACTGCAGCATTCTTCTGTACAGAGGTACTTGTGAGCTGAAGCAACTCTCACTATGGCTTAAAACAAATCCAAGTCTAGGAAATGTCATTTCAGGCAGAGGTGCTGCAGAAGAGTATTTCTTCTCTTCATCTAGTTAAAGATGATAACTTTGACACTTCTGAGAGCTTATGAAGGCGCTGCTTTTTCTGAGCTGTGATGTGTTCAGAAAGGTCTATCAATGCAATATCAGTGAGTGCAGTATGGGAATGTAGCAGCTGCATTACCAAATGCCTTCGCTCCCCTTCTTTCATGTGATTATTCTGCTAAGAATAATTTCAGTTTGAATCTGAAACCACACAACCTTTTAAATCAGGGAGTAATTTGAACTTTATGTTAACAGTGGGTTTAAACATTGACTATGATGCAGCAAAGAATTTGTGTGTCTGCATCAGATGCTACAGCAGTCAGTGGGTTTGCATTTGGTTTTCAAATCAAATAATGCAGCTCAAGTCCAGAAGGATTTGTAGTGTGTTATCTAGTTTAATCTCATAATTATCACTGGCCACGAAATGCTGCCCATAAGTTTTTAGAATGGAGGAATCACGTTAGATGAGTATCAGTTCTATCTCCTGAATCTTCTCTCGTTATTTTAATAAATGAAAAGAAAATACTGAACCCTGTGGATCAGTACATGGTTGATGTCTTAGGCAGGAGAGGATGACTTTAGCCTACCTATCTCTGCTCTGCTTCAGGAATACAGCAAGAGAATGGTCATTTTGTTGTATTTTCCCCGTTGCAGAGCCTAGGCATGATGGCATACCTGGAGAAGGTGGAATCTCTCCCTTTCTTTGAACAGCCCTAAAACAACATACTGGAACAATCTTTCCTGACAGAACTGTTTTGCTGCTAGTCTTGTCTTCTTTCCCAGCTTACAAAAGTCAAGCTTTGTCCACTGTGTTCACTAGAACTCAGCTTTTCCCAGCCAGCCAAAATATAAGATATCCTGTACTTTGGCCTTTTTCAGAAAGGACATAAATTGTCTTCGTAGAATCATCATAGAATCATAGAATCATAGAATCATAGAATGGCCTGGGTTGAAAAGGACCACTATGATCATCTGGTTTCAAGCCCTCTGTTGTGTGCACGGTTGCCAAGCACCAGACCAGGCTGCCCAGAGGCACAGTAGCACAGATGCTTCTTTGATCCCAGAGTCTTCTGCTCCCTCAGACAGACTGGATTAAGTCTCCTTTACATATCCACTGGGCTTCTGACTATCCATTCAGGAAGGTAAATGAGTATTTCTCATTTAAATTTCAAGCACTGAATTTTCACTTACCCTTAAGATGGTAATTGTTGGCAATACAGGTCTTGTTAAGCACATAAACCTTGATCCATCACATCCTATATAATTTTTTTTACATTAGCATAAATTAAGAGGCACTCATGATTAGGAATTGATCATATGCAATCTTGTGCTTGGTGCATATTTATGTGTAATCATGGAGGAATAGGCATGCAGATAAATGCACTTGGCTTCTTACTGATGAGGAAGTGTTAAGCGTGACTTCTTCCCCATGAAATATCTCTGTTGTTCATTCAGACTGCCTGTTCTGTTTTAACCCAAAAAGCACCAGTGCTGGGGGCTGGTAAAGTTAGATACTTTCTGTGCATCCTCTGAAGTGACTGGGGATAAGCATGGTGGAAAGGCACAATATAAATGTAAGATTTTATTATTATTACTTCTGGTAATAGTAATAATTCAACCCCAGAATAATGTTTACAGCTGAGTTACTATAATCCGCTAAACAAATGGGTTTATGCAGAGGTAGAATTGCTGACACAATCTTCCTGTAACTAGACCATGCCAGCAAGCATTACTATAATTCAAGCCAGGGCCAGTCAAAATGATGCAGCCATTGTGCTGATGTGTTGTATATGGTTGTGAGCATTGGTGCCAGCTGTGTCATAAACCAGTCCCTGGAAATAATAACCCTGACAGATAATGGAAATGAATCAGCATTTTCTCCTTAATCAGAATGTTCTGTAAGCCTGACCAGGCAGTCTTAATATTCAGTAAGTAGTGTTTTCAACTCCTTCCCCATCAAATAAGAAAAGTTTCAGAAAGGTTATGTCCTCTACTTAGTAAAGTTGACAAGCTTTATTTTCTCTTACTTTCTGAAGTTTTGCATGCGCCATCTCCTAAGTGAGACTTGCACTTATGGAAGGAACTGCAAGAGAACAGTTCCCTCTTCATAGCCCTGACTGCTGCATGGTAGCACAGCTGGCATGCTGCTCTGCAGCCTGAGTAAGGCTGCAGACTCACCATGATTCTATGTCAGCTCATTTTTGGGGGCTTATAGAAGCAGGTGGTGTTTCTATGTTCATACATTTTACACGTGCCTGTTGGCTTGCAGAAGAGAGGATACGGGTTTGATTTGGCAATACCATAGAGCTTTTAATCTCTCTCAAAAAATGCAACACATCCAAAGAACAGATAATAGATATCCTCAGTTACAGTTCAGTGAGTAGAAAGTGGAGCGTGTTATTATCTGACAATTAAACTCAGTTGCTGGAAGTTTTGGGAATGGATGTCTCAAGTGAAAATACATCCCATTTTCTCCCCAGGTCAAAGCTTGGCCTTGTGCATATAGAGAAAGCTGGAAGCCTTATGGCCTCCTCACAGTCAGGGTTGTTCTATATTTTTTGGCTTACAAAAATTGGGCTGTTCTGGAAAATGATTCTGAAACTGGTTCTCGTTGCATCATCTCTCAGTAAACTTTAGATTTTTGCTTTGTCTGGAAGTGTTCGATTATCTCTCTTCAAAACTGAGAATTCCTCACATGGCCAAAGGTATATATTGATGTATTTACCAAAAGTTTGGAAATGAATAGAAGTAAATTGTTTTTCTGTCAAGCTTGTTAGAAATGTGAACTTCCTTGACAATTCGTGCAGAAGTCTTCCAAGGGAGCTATAAACAGGAGAGGGAACGGCTGTTTATGAGGGTAGATAGTGATAGGACAAAGGGGAAATAGTTTTAAACTGAGACAGGGGAGGTTTAGGTTAGATATTCAGAGCAACTTTTCCACATACAGAGTGGTGAAGCACTGGAAAGGTTGCCAAAGGAGGTTGTGGATGCCGCATCCCTGGAGGCATTCAAAGCCAGGCTGGATGTGGCTCTGGGCAGCCTGGTCTGGTAGTTGGCAACCCTGCACACAGAAGGGGATTGGAACTGGATGATCATTGTGGTCTTTTTCAACTCAAGCCATTCTATGATTCAATGATTCTGTGATTAAAAAGACAATTTTATCTTTAGCATGTTTCTTCCTTTTTTTTTTTTTCCTCAACAACCCTATCAGGTGTATTTCCCTAAGCTCTCCTGGTGCTCTGAAGTTATACTGGCTACACAGGCAAAAATGTTATAATGCTTTAATTAGAACTAAAGAACATAAAACTAATTTAGTCTCCATTATTATTATCATTTGCTGTAATGGCTAAACTTCCAAAATGTAAGCTCTACCTGAGAGGCAGTATCTGCCTAAAAAACACCAAATTTCAAACTCAAAAATCATATTAAGTTTTAATAGAAAGGTACTACTGCTCAAGTAGTAAGGCAGGAATTTCCTAATAACCTCATCTATGAGAAGTCAGAGAAAATGATTAGTATTTGAGCAGGCAGCATACAGAATAACACTGTGTTACTTCTTGGGTGGGATGTCCTTTCTAAGAAGCAGTGTGATATAAGATTTTCCCTGCAGAATTTATTAGGAAACTTTTCATCAAAGTTGGAAGTCTGTAGTTAGAAAAGTCTTATGAAGTGGATGGCTTACAATAAGTACTTCAGAATTATACATATAGGAGAGAGACACATTGAACTATTATCAAGCTGTTTCATACAATCCCTAGAAATAAAAACTAAGATGGTGAAAAAACCAAAATTGAATTGTGTGTATTTTTATTGTTGTCAGTAGTATGCATGTGAGCAGAGAGAAGAGTACATTCAAGAAACACGTACATGTGGTATTAATGGATGCTGTTTAGTGGGGAAATATTGGTGGTAGGTGAGTGGTTGGACTCGATGGCCTTCGAGGTCTTTTCCAGCCTTGGTGATTCTATGATTCTATGACTAGAACCCACTGGGGCACAGGACATGGGAAAGATCAGCAAAGGAGGTTTTTTGAGTCCTACAGACCCTGGCTGTGCACACATGCAGATGCATATCAGGACATGTGCTGACTTTCAGCTGGAAATTACAGCAAGATTAAAAGTCTTACTGAGAAAGTGGTGTGATCGTAGGTTTTCTCATCCTTGTATTTTATGAAAGCTTTATTTTGCTAGTGTAGCACAGTAAAGAGGCTGCTTGTTAGAACAAGAAGAGAAGTACGCTTTTTCCTTCTTACAAATCTTACATAAACACACACACACAGATAAGAAAAACTACAAAACTTATCTGCTTGTACTTTCCAAACAGAATACAGATTGGTTATTTACGCCTACACTTCAAATTTCTCCTCCCACAATCTTTTTTTTTTTTTTTAAATGGAAGTGAAGATAGAAAAACTGCCAAATAAGCTATATAGTCCTCCCCTTAGTTTGCTCTAAGTGCAAAGTCATTACAGTTTTACTATTATCTCAGCAATATGTTGCCTTTCTGTTCCTTATAAAAGCTGTGTATTTGACTTACACTGTGGGAGAGAAGTAAGTAAAAGAGGTGCTTTTACAGGGTGTATTTTCTGTATAGGCAAGCCAAACTGCTACGACAGTAGATGAACTATTCAAGCATTTCCTTGGTCTGTGACCATTGAAAAGTGAACATCTAAATTGCAGTTCTCTTCTGATTCCCTGCGGAAGGTGATAGCCTTCTTGGAATTTTTGGCTTCAGATAACAGCAGGAATGTTCATGAAATTCACAGGAAATAGACATCTGCCTATCTATCAAATTGGCATGACCTGCTCCATTTTCAACTTGAGACTTTGCTTCAAAGATTGCTAATTACTTTCAGATGCTATTTTTTAATAGCATCTAATACTGGTAAAGGTGGCTGCTTAAGGTTTGTTCATCCTCTAAGTGCCATGGCATTTTTGTTTATAATACTGGAAAGTAGTGTGCCACTGAAAGCAGCATAGGGAGAATTCAGGTTTCTTAACAACTCCTTCTCCAAAATGAGTGAAAGCATTGCTCCAGCAGTCATCCTGATAGTCCAGTGATAAATTTTCACAGTTATCCCTGTAGAATCACCTGTGCCCATGATCCACAGCATGGCAGTGAAACCACAGTATCTGTGTTGCTTTTGATAATTAATGTATCTCTTCCAACGTGGATAGCAGTGACATATAGAGTGGAGAAACTCCACACAAAGACCCAGATCCCTACTTGAAGCTATAAACAGGGACGTTTCTCAATCACAGAGCAGCTTTATAGGGACAGCTTTACAGACAAAAGACCTCTTGTCTTTCTCTTACTTCCCAAACACAGAACTGACCCTCCCTTGTCATTAGATTTGAGAGCTGTCACTAACATTGCTCTTCCTGGTCCGGGACCACATTGCACTCCAGAGCAGGTACCCACAATGTGACACTGAAAATTCAGCCCTTCTGCAGCCATGCACATGGATCAGCTGGGAAATCCTGACTTACTGTGTTTCCATCATTCACAGAGTCTGGTATAGTAGTACTTGGAAACCTCTGTATAAAGGTTTCCAACAGTCAAGAGATCGTGTTCTGCCCTGCCAGCAGGGTGAATTTACTGACCTTATCTTTTTCTCACTAACTTGTCTGATCCAGTGCTAAGGACTATAAAGCTGATGTTCTCTGATGTCCTGTGTTTTCATTATGGACTTACAAGTCCCTTCCCTTTATGTCTCTTCTGTATAGCAAATGCAAGAATAAATTTCAAGGTACTCCATCTTAGAGGAGGAAAGAGGGGAAAATGTGGGCTGGAAGTGAATGCAGATGACTGTTATCTGTTAAGCTGATCTGTTGTAGTTAGGACAGAAAATCTGCTTCTGCACTTTCTGTATATTTTGGGGATGCTTATTCTTTGGTTGCAACAGAACAGACACAGGTCGATAGTTTTTAGGAAGCCCTGCCTTTATAAATGATCATCCCTATAAGCAATATCCTGTGCTTAAATAGAACAACTCATAGCCAGTGGGAGATCTATAAGATACTCTAACCCAAACAGTGACCCATGAAGGATGCTCTGTATGCTTTAATTTGGCATCCAACCATGCCGTGTCTGCACTGTTAAAGAGAAATCTGCAACCCAGTCTTTGTGTGTGTGCTGGAATTTGTGCAAGCGCATGCTGAGCTAATTGCTAGGGCTAAGCAACTTGAGACTGAAATATCCGCATCTCTGAGATGATACATGAGTGTCTGAAAGATGTCAGATCCCTAATCAAATGCCTTTTGCCTTGGGGGCTGCCAGTAACCGCTCTGCAGCATTACTCATTCTGTCAGGTAGCTTTGCAGAATGCAGGAGACTGAAAAATTAGGAGATAAAAAACACCTCTTTTCTCCGAAGGTGCAGTACCAACATCCCCATGGTTCTGACATACTTTGGACGGTCTAAGCCTATGAATGGGCTGAACCTTCAGCTGTTGGAAATCAGCTCATTTTGACTAGTTCACAGATGCAGATGTGGTGGTTTACACTAAGAGATTGTCAGGCCCTTGCCAGTATAAGGCTAGCGTTTCCATGAGGGCAAGATGCTGGGCTTGTATAGTGAAAGTCAATACTTCTTCATGTGGAGAGAGGTCTCTGAATGTTCTGAGTAAGTTCTGAAAAGTAAAATATATGTTAATACTGCAAGTAGCTTTTTAGAAAAAAGAGACAGAACTGAAACCACAGGTTTTATATATATGCCCTTGAAGAGTATTCTTAGCCTGTATTATACACCACGTTTTCATACTGCAGCTTAATATACACATGAGAAATTTCAGGGCTGTTGAGCATGCAGATTTTCCTAGGGGATGAGCACAAGGTTATTTAGCACAGGTGTCTCTGTAATTGTACAACACTCCTTATTCATATGCCCACAAGCTCTTATTCCCTTGTGAATGATGCTGTTGCATGGCATTAGAGCACCAGGTTTTCATAAGAAACACAAATAATATTGCTTTACAGTGACCCCTTCCGTGAGTCATCTTTCACTTCATGAATGCGTGTATTTCAGACAGTTGGTGCTCTTCTGGTAACTATTTTTCATTTGAGCAAGAGTGTATGCATTTGGTTTTGATTCAGATGTGATTTTAGACAATAACATTGTTCACAAGCCAGGTCTGACATGTAAATAACATGACAAACAGAAAAAAAAATTAACTGATTCAAATGCTGCAGATTATTGCTGAAGTTCATAGAATCATAGAATCATAGAATCACGGTTGGAAATGACCTATAAGATCATCTAGTCCAACCGTCTTCACACTACCACTGCTACCACAAGCTACTAAACCATATCTCGCAGCTCTTTGTCCAGACGCCTCTTGAACACTGCCAGGGATGGTGACTCCACCACCTCCCTTGGCAGGCCATTCCAGTGCCTGACCACTCTCTGAGAGAGGAAGTTCTTCCTTAAGTCTAACCTAAACCTCTTCTGGTACAACTTGCAGCCATTTCCCCGGATCCTGTTCATTGCCTGGGAGAAGAGGCCAAACCCCTCTTCACCACAACCTCCCTTCAGGAAGTTGTAGAGTGCAATGAGGTCTCCCCTAAGCCTCCTCTTCTCCAAACTAAACAATCCCAGCTCCCTCAGCCGCTCCTCATAGGACTTGTGCTCCAGACCCCTCACCAGTTTCATTGCCCTTCTCTGGGCATGTTCCAGGGCCTCAATGTCTTTTTTGTAGTGACAGGCCCAAAACTGAACACAGTACTCAAGGTATGGCCTCACCAGTGCTGAGTACAGGGAGATGATCACCTCCCTGCTCCTGCTGGCCATGCTATTTCTAATGCAGGCCAGGACGGCGCCGGCCTTTTTGGCCACCTGGGCACACAGTCAGCTCACGTTCAGCCGGGCATCAACCAACACCCCCAGGTCCCTTTCCTCTTCACAATCATCCAGCCACTTGTCCCCAAGCCTATAACGCTGTATGGGGTTGTTGTGGCCAAAGCACATGACCCAGCACTTGGCCTTGTTGAACCTCATTCCATTCACTTCAGCCCAGCAATCCAGCTTATCTAAGTCCCTCTGAAGGGCCTCCCTACCCTCAGGCAGATCCACACCACCTCCCAGCTTGGTGTCATCTGCAAACTTACTGAGGGTACACTCAATCCCCTCGTCTAGGTCATCAATAAAGATATTAAACAAGATAGGCCCCAGTGGGGACACCACTTGAAACAGGTCTCCAGCTGACTTAACTCCATTGGGCACGGCCCTCTAGCCAGTTTCTTACCCAAAGAAGAGTGTACCTGTCCAGGCCACAGGCAGCTAGTTTCCCCAGAAGAAGCCTGTGAGAGACCGTGTCAAAGGCTTTGCTGAAGTCTAGGTAGACTACATCAACAGCCTTTCCCTCATCTACCAGTCTGGTCACCCAGTCATAGAAGGAGATGAGGTTGGTCGAGCACGACCTGCCTTTCATGAACCCGTGCTGGCTGTGCCTGATCCCCTGGACACCACGCACATGCCATGCAATTTCTCCCAAGATGATTTGCTCCATTACTTTCCCCAGTACCGAGGTCAGGCTGACAGGCCTGTAGTTCCCTGGATCCTCCTTACTGCCCTTCTTGAAGATGGGAGTCACATCAGCAAGCCTCCAATCCTCTGGGACCTCTCCAGTTAACCAGGAGCGCTGACAGATGGCCGAGAGCGGCTCAGCAATCACCCCCGCCAGCTCCCTCAGCACCCGACGGTGTAGGCCATCCGGTCCCATGGATTTGTGACAGTCCAGATGGAGGAGGAGTTCTCTGACTGCCTCCACCTGAATCGCTGGGGGTGCTTTCTGAGTAGCGTCCCAGACTTCCAGATCAGGGCATAAAATGTCCAGAGGATAACTGGTCTGGCTATTAAAGGCAGATGTGAAGAAGGCATTGAGGACCTCAGCCTTCTCCTTGGCCTCAGTGGCCACATTCCCTGCTGCATCAAGTAAAGGATGACAGTTATCCTTGGTTCTTCTTTTGCCATTGATATATTTATAAAAGTTGAATGATTGTTCCCCATATTTGTCTACCACAACCTACATGGGGCATATTTCCCATGAAATGAACAAAGCTTGCCCAGGATGCTCCAAAGAAGCTGGAGACCACAGATGTGTGATCACCTTAGTTGTTGCCATACTGATTCCATTTTGGTAAAGTTGTGTGCCCCACTGAAGTCAGCATATATAATACCATGTTTGCCAGTCTGCCACTCTCACGTGTAAATTAGCAAGCAGAGGGTAGTCTGTCTAGTATTCCCCAATGAAACTCTTGTGTACTTCTCTATATTTTCACTTGCACATCTGCTAAATCTCTTTACAATTTAGCCCAGACTCCATAGCAAAAGAAACACAAAAATTACTGGTTTATGTTAATACAGCTTTTATTTTATTATACAAAATCGCATGTTTATAGCAATCATTTTGGAGACTGTGATAAGACAATATGAATTATTCTGGTTGTTTTTTTTTTTTCCTTTTTAACTTAAGCCAAGCCCATGCAAATTCATGAGGCATCAACAGGAGCTGTGCTCAGCATTTCTGATCATCAGCCCAAGAAGCTGGAGATACAGTTACTGAGCCAGTCAGTGTTCTAGTACTCACTGCTGCTTGGTACATATATTTATAGAATGATAACATCTATTATTCATTAAAAAAAAAAAAAACAAAAAAACAAATACATAAATACAGATACAGATAGAACAGCTTCCATTGCTCTTCTATTCTTAGGTATTGTTCTTGGATTCAGTTGCCTGAGTAAACATCAGGTTCTGTAATGAAACCATTAGTTCTCCCCCGCTTCTGCTGCAGAATGTCCTTCCCGATTTTGGATCCCAGCAGACCTCTGTAATTATTAATTAGCATTTCTTTCTGGTTTTTTTTTTTTCCTATGTCAGTTATGTCTGATGCTGAAGACTGCTTAGCAAGTTAGCTTGGCACCTTTGCTAATTGCCCAACAGTGCTGTGCTTTGATTTATTGTTCTGCCAGGGCTTTTGAAACATGCTAACTTCAGTAACCCTTTCAGACGCATTGATTATATTGTTGATAATATTACTGGTTGCAAGAGAAAGAAGCTAGCTCACCTTAATCTGTGGTGTATTTTTTTTACTGCATACTGAAGGAGAGATTATACTGACTGTGATTACAAGCTGTAAAGGCAGAGAGGAAGGGGCAGAAGTACGCAAGATGGCAAGGGCTGCCAGCAGAGGGTAGGAAACAGCTGGGAGTATGATTTGAGAAAAGAGTCAAAGATGACCTACCTTTCAGAAGTAATTTGCAATTTGGCTCCCTAGTGGTACTGGGAATTTCCTACTTTAACCACAGTTCTTCTAAGGCAATAGAATTGTAAAAGCATGCTGTGTGAGTCACAGTGCCCCAAGGCCCTCCTGATGTATGCCTCAGATCTTGTACATAGAGGGATAAGCCTAGCTTCATGCAGACTGGCTTGCTAGGCATGATATCTGCCCGAAAGCATTCCTCTCCCTATCACCAATCCAGAAGGAAAAAACAATGTAACTGCTAGTAAATATTGGAAAGGATAAAAATCTGATAGCAAACATAAAGCTCTGAAATAGCATACAAAGGGATAGGAAGACATGATAGGACCAAATAAATTGTTCTTGCTAGCTTGCCATTGCTGTTATTGCATTACCTCTCACGCACATATCCTTTGTGATGCTCTTTGCTACTTTTCTGATCCACAGATTGCAGTTGTTGCCAAAATTTGGACCCATCTTTTGTATTTTGTACTGTTTATTTTGACTCAGCATGAGGAGCTTGGAGGAGGAGGTCTGCAACCAAAAATGGGGTAAGTCAGGAGCAATGGTAGAAGAAGGTAAATTTCACACCATTTTTCACAGCAAAATAACTTGTTTTTCAGTTCTTCACACACAAAGCTGCTGCTGCTTTACCATTTCACTTTTCACTCTGCAGTGCACTGTTGGATTTTGGGAAAGTTGTCCTTGAAGATAGAAGCTAAAGGGGCTACTGCCCTTCTTGAGGGACAGCCAGTATCCCACAGCCACGGAAACATGTGGCAACAGCTCCCCTGAGCTGTCAGCCCTCTCCTGAGCCACTGTCATAGGCACTCTCAGGCCTTGTACTCGGCTAGCTTGCTCTCCTTATGCTTTTCTGATGGCTGATATTTGGAGCTTTCCTCCATGCAAAATTTTGCTGATTGAAAGAGAGTGGGAACTTCACTGCAGTCATCAGTGCTCTGAGTAAGAAGAGAAGCAGCACCCAGAGGGTACAGAGCAATGTATCTCCCCCAGATGATGATCTTTAAGAGGAATCACTACTGAGCAAAGTTGAACTGGGGAGGAAAGAAGAAAAGTGTGCTTATAATGGACTGAAATTAGTGGAGCAGTTTGCAAGAAGAGGCAAAGTAGGAGAAAAAAAATGGGAAGTTGAAAACTGTAACTGGAACACAGGGAAAAGAAATCTGTGTTCGGAAACAAAATGAATACTGTGGAAAATGGAAGAAGTTTTTACAGAAGGCCTTGAAATGTGAGAGGAAGTTAGGTTTGAATGCAATTTTTCTGAATTTGCAGAACTATCACCTTCAGAAGAGCTCAATCTGCTGCAATTAAATGGCCTGAAATATAGAGTAGTACTTAAGTCAATTGTGTTTCTGAAGAGCAATGATGAAATGAGGACCCAAGAGTCTGTCAGCAAGTACAGAATTAAATGAATGGGACCTGAAGATGTTGTATTGTAAGAAGGTGAATTTGTGAAATTAACTACAACAGAAAGCCTCTGCTGAAAAGGCCTGTGTAAGACAATGCTCTGCATTATCAGAAGTAAGTGTAAGAAGAATCTTAGATACGATTATTCATTTCAAAGAGCTCTTCCATTAATTGTGCCTTTATTAACATAACCATCAGAAGTACTCGCCTGGAGCATGCAAGCTCTGGACAAGCACTGAGAGGGAAGGCAGGGCAGCACAACAGGGGATGGCAGCCAAGGAGTGCCCTCAGGGAGGGCAGCAGCAGGGCGCTGCAATGCAGGGAGTGCTTTCCTGCAGCATAGCCATTCCCAGCCACACAGCCAGCACAGGCAAGCACAGCATAGCCACGGTTTGCACCTTTTCTTAGCGTAGGCTTAGAATCCTGGAGTTCTATTGAGCTTTACCAATGTTTGCTGGGCCGTGAAAATCTGTGTTTGTGGAAGTTGAGACAAATGATGCAAGAAAATCAAAAGTGCTCTTTTGAAACAGCAAATCCTTAATGGTGCATGACATTCCTAATCTCAGCTATCCTGACATTCTGTTTTTATTGCTTTTTTTCCCACTTTTCCATAGTCTTCCTTTTTTTTTTTTTTCTCCATAATTATTCTGCCACATGTGAAGTCTGTTTCTTCATTTGCCCAAACATCAGCCATTTGTTTCCAGCTATTTGAGTGATCTGCAAAATGCTGCTTCCTGTCAATGCATATTAACCAATATAACCTTCCAAAACCAGAGGGTTTTGACCACTGACTGTGTGAAAGGTATTATTTTATTTTTTCAGTCGTTCTGCTCAGTGTTATTTCACCATAGCCTGTACCAGTCAGGATGAACTTATGGCTCAGAAACGAGATGTTGAAGTCACAGTGGTTCAAGTTGCTATAAAGCTGTCTCTCAGAAAGCAAATTCAAGTACACAGTTTGGAGAATGTCAATACGAATGAAAGGTGGGAGAGTTGGTTCCTATTCCTTATCATGCTTCAGAAGCATCACGTTTCCTTTTCATTATTTTATCAGGCTGTTACACTTTACTTGCAGGAGTGATATGGATGGACAGCAGCCTGAAGTCAAACAGTGCAACAACGCACTTGTTGCTCGCTTTGTTTTGTTTTTCTCAGAATTTTGAAGAAGAGCTATGACTCCACAGATCACATACCCATAAAAATGAGCTCTGTCTCCACTGTTATCTTCTAACCTCAACTTCCAATATCTGCTTCAGTATGATACTACCTACCTAAAATGAGTGTTTTACCACTTTAATCATTAGGCTCCTCTATGACATGTTATTAGTCTTATTACAGCTCTGACTTTTAAAGGTAATCATCTGAGCCTTGTTCACCTTTCAACAATCATAAAAACACTTTCAGCAATCTCTGGATGCAAAGCATCGGGTAACATTAAGTTTCATGTCGTTTTCTTTTAGTAATTAAAGAATTGTGCCTACTTATGCTGGAAAGCTTTTATAATTCTTTAGTTTTGAGTGGAATACAAGCTGAAGTAGAGAACAAGCTAAAAAGATGGCTTTATGTGACACTTCTACCCTATCTCCCTCTTGCCATCAAGTCTATTTGCCACCTGGTCTTAGACCATCTGAGAAGTCAGAGACAATTTCTCACAATCTGCTGTATAATGACAAGATTTTCTGTTCTTATACACTTAATCCATTTTCTCCATCTTAGAGGTGAAAATCAAAATTTATCTTGAGATGTAGATAGCAGTTCTGCTATATGATGCTACAGAAGCAGAATTACAGTCGTGACCACAGACATGTAAATATCTCACTCTGCTGGAAATAATTTGTTTCTCTGCTTTATATCTTTCATTTTCACTATCGCTTTATTTTTCTTTTTTCTATATATTTATTTATTTATTTAATGACTAAGATGAAATCATGGAAGATAGCCAAGAGATTTGACCATACCTAATTAATTATAGAATCACAGAATTGTAGGCGTAGAAAGGGATATTCATAGATCATGAAGTCCAATAACCTTGCTAAAGCAGTTTACACAGATAGGAATCCAGACGGGTCTTGAATATCTCCAGAGAAGGAGACTGCAGCCTTTCTGGGCAGCTTGTTCCAGTGCTGATACTCTCACAGTAGAAAGGTTTTTTCTCAAGTTCAAATGGGAACTCCTGTGCTCCAGTTTGTGCCCATTGCCCGTTGACTTGTTGCAGCGCACCACTGACAAATGCCTGGCCCCATCCACTTGACATCCACCCTTCAGATATTTGTAAGTGTTGAGAAGATCCCCTTTCCATCTTCTCCAGGCTGAACAGCCCCATTTCTCAGCCTTTCCTCACAAGGGAAACACATCAGACACCTAATAATCACCTTTGTGGCTTTCTGCTGGACTCTCTCCAGCTGTTCCCTCTCTTTAATGAACTATAGAGCCCAGAAATAGAAAAAGACACAGTATGCCAAATGTTGCCTCACCAGGGCAGACTAGAGGGCAGGATCACCTCCCTCCACCTGCTGGCCTTGCTCTTTAAATGCACTCCAAGACAATATTGGTCTTCTTGGCCACAGTGGCACACTGCTGGCTTGTAGTCAACATGTTGTCCACCCAGGCCCTCCTCTGCAGAGCTCCTTTTCTGCAGATTAGCCCCCAGCCTGTACTGGTGCATGCAGTTATTCCTCCCCAAATGCAAGACTTTACACTTTCTGTTGTTGATGTCGTCTGGTACCTCTGTGCCCAACTCTCCAGCCTGTCCAGTCTTGCTGAATGGTAGCAAAGCCTTCTGGTGTGTCAGTCACTCCTCTCAGCTTCATATCACCAGCAAACTTGCTGAGAGTGTGTTCTATTCCTTGACCTAGGTCGTTGATTAAGACACTGAACAAGATTCCTAGGGAACTCTGCTAGCTGCAGACCTCCAGCTACACTTTGTGCTGCTGATCACAAACCATCTCAGTGCCCACTCATCTATCCCAAACTTTCTAAGCCTCATTACAAGGATGTTCCAGGAGACAGTGTAAAAAGCCTTGCTGAAGACTGTAATGACTCTGGTTATCTTCCAATCTCCAGGCACCTCTCCTGTTCTCCAAAACCTCTCAAAAAATGATAAAGAGTGGTTTGACAATCATTTCTACTAGCTCCCTCAGCATGTATGGGTACATCAACTTTGTGGTCCATGGATTTGTATGTGTTGATTTTGGCTAGACACTCTCTGATTAGACCCAATTTTTCCAAATATAAAAGACTGTCTTACACCATTTGATGTCTTCACAGTATGACGATGATAAAAATCTCCGTCTCTTTAAAAAGCAAATATTTTATATTCAAACTGTTGCTGACATCTGCATGGCAAGAATTGAAGTAGACAAGACAGTGACAATCAGTCTCTCTTAGCTGGGTTTGCTTTTCGTACTGCCGTTGTCATGAGTCATCTTTCTAGAGTACTGCCCAACAATTTCCTTGGCTTTAGATGATATAATTTCTTGAAAATCCTTTGCCTATTTTTTTCTCTTAAAATTTCACATCATTTCATTGAGATACTTCATATTAAATTCCTTATACACTTGGTCATAATTACCTATTTATATCCTTCCAATCTTATAAAAAATATCTTCTTTTTTTTTCCCCATTTCCTTAATTCCTCTGCTAATTCTGTCCTAGCTTATCCAAAGTTTGAGCATACAGGCATTTCCAGAACATCCCCATCTAAGCCCTACAGAATGGCAAAACATTAATTCAAATTGAAATTACAGTAAATTGCACCCTAAATGAGAGAGATAGCAAAATACTAAAATCATAGAATCATTAAGGTTGGAAAAGACCTCTAAGATCACCTAGTCTGTCAGTCATTTCCCACCATGCCCACTAACCATATCCTTCAGTACCACATCTCTATGTTTCTTGAACATCTCCTGGGATTGTGAATACACCAATTCCCTGGGCAGCCCATTCCAATGATTGACCACTCTTTCAGAGAATAAATTTTTCCTAAATCCAACCTGAATCTCCCCTTGAAGCCCTTAGCATTAACTTATAACCATTTGCCCAAGAGAAAAAATCAGTCCCTACATTACTACAACATCATTTCAGGTAAAAGAACTTCCAGGAGTCAGGAAGTCATTCGGCATAGTGACAGGCAAGAGAGAAGACTGTTTTCCACCTGCAAGTGCTAATGCAGACAGAGGGTCTTTAACAGGTTCCTCCTGGACAAGCTTGTGCCTTGCCTATCCCCAAAAAGAAAGGTCTAGATCTGTGGGATACAAGAGGATAATCCTCTTTTCCTCTGAGTTGATACTGATACCCTGCTCTGCTATCAAGGAACATAAATTCAACATTCTGTCAGCATCTCTGGTGTCCACCTGAGCACTTGGATCCAGACATGCATCATGTACTGGGCCACTGCCAGCCTTCAAGGCCAGCACCTGGACTGTTCTTGCTGGTGTTCTTGGATTGCTGATGGCTGAGCATCAGGCTTCTGTTCACATGGCTACTGAAAGGCTCTGGTAAGCCATGCTGACTGACTTGGTTGTGGCAGGCACAAGCTTGAGATGGAGTGCAGGGACTTGCAGGACTGGTCCCCACCTCTCAAATATGGCAGCTGCCATATTTTGGTGCCGAGCATTTCTTTGAGGAATGGGAGAAGCTCTCGCGTTAAACTGATATTAATTTGCTTCTGTGTACTCTCTTCAGGATTGGTAGATGTTACACAGATGGCCAGGGTTTCTTGTTTTTGTTTTAATAAATACAGAAACACCCCTAGGTTCTGAGAAGATGAGCAGTGTCAGTAGTGTGCCTATTGGCTAACTTAGCAGAGTTTAATGAAACAGAGCAACTATATGCCGTCTGTTGTTTTGGTTCTCAAATCAAATTTCTCCTTGTGTTATCTGAAGTGATAATAATTACAATATATATTGAGATGTATCATAATTTTTGAAGAATTGGGGGGGAGGCCAAAAGAAACATCCTCCCAGGATGGAATGTCTCTCTTCAAAGATGGCCAGAAACCAGAACTAACAAGGACAGTCAGACTGAATTTCATCTAGTTTCTTACTGATGGAAGGAGGACATTGTAAGCTAGGCTGCAGTATACACAGGAGAATTTCTCCAGGGCATTCCCCTTGAAGTGTTTTGGCAGGTGGTGAGTAGCTGTTCCATATTCAGTACAGAAACATTGCAATTTTACGTGTTGTAATCAGTGGTGGCCAGTGTATACTGTGGAAGATCAAGGAAAGGGGCTAGTACATGGTGCTCTAAACTATAATGCAATTTTGTAATTAGTGTTATTTTGTAGGAATGTGGGCTATGGACTTCTGGGATCCTTCCAGAAGGGTATCTGCATAATCCTACCTCTAGTCATGACTTAACAGCTCAGGAGCTGGCTAAATGGGGCATACACCTATAGTGATTTAATTTATCATTACATTGAGGATTTAATGTTAACCTCTGCATCTCTATCAACAATGGAGAATGTGGTAGGCTCTTCACTGGAGAAAGGATGGACCATCTGTCCTCAGAGAGTACAGGGACCAGGATTACCTGTCAAACTTCGAGTGTTATAGGGTCAGGTAAGACCAAAGTTCTAGCTAATGTGGTTATTGAGTAGCAGTGAAACAGGTACAGGCATTAGGTATTTTTAACACCACTCTCCCTGACATCTCTCACACCCCATCTGTCCCTATTGGAAAGGCTCCTGCAAAGCCCTGCAAGGAGCCCCAAAGGCAGTGCTGAGCCCCTTCACAGTGAAGAGACTCTAGAGCAGAGCTGGCAGAGGGCAGTTCCCACACAGAGCTCAGCACCACAGCAGTGTACTGCAGCATGCCCTGACACCAGGGCTCAGCCTCCCAGAGCCCCAGCCTCCAGCCATCCCTCTAGCAGCTCTCAGGCTGCTGCTAAGCATCTGAAGAGCTGCTTAGCGTTGGCACTCTCATGCCCCTGTTTCATTATGCAGACCTATGCAGAACCTGAAGTGCCATCCTGATATTGATGGGACACTGCCAGCAAGCCACAGCGTGCAGAGGGTGGACAAATGTAGGCAAGGGATAGGGTGCGTACCAGACAAGGCCCTGCTTACACTCTGCAGCATGGCATTCCTCTGGTAGCAGTGGCCTGGGCTTGGCACAGCCATGACACAGAATGCTGCCAGCCTGCATACTTGTTCCTGGGCCAGCTAGGCTCTGCTGGCCCTTCGTGGGATGTCTCTGCACACTCAGGGACATATCTGAGCCATCCTCTGACATACCTGACATACCTCTGACACATCTCTGAAGCACCAGAAGCTCCATACACTGCATCTGGCCTATGAGGAAATCTATACAGGGAGAGCAAAACCTCAGCACTTTGTGACCTGCTTGGTGATGCTCTCGGTGTTGATATCCCAGAGAAGAGCAATATGTGGTATGAGGCGGTGCTGCTGGAAGAGGCTTCCAGTGCCACAGGAAAGACCCAATGCCAAAGACTGCCCAGGGCAGCCCTGCTCTCCAGTTCTGCCTCTCTCTGCTCTGCTGGGAGCAGCAAAGAGGATGCTACATGTCCACAGGTGTCCACCTGCTGCCATATCCTGGTGCTGAGCATTGCCCTTGATAACTGGCAGTAAATTCAGAGCCTGTCAGCAAACTGACATTCTGTCTAGGGAAGGTGTTTTATTTTTCATAGATAATCAGGACATCTGGAGCCTATAAAGCAAGCCTTGAAGAGATACAGTGTATCCTGCTAGGGCTGATAATACAGGCATCATAACAAGATCAATGTGCTAATAAGAAACTTAGTCAACAACCATTATTTTTTGGAAATACTTTCTTGATCAAATATGAGGCCAGTCCTTTTGTCTGGATAACACCTCTTAGTAGAACCTCACAACCAAGGACACCCTTGCAACAGCCTCATATTAACATAGTGCATGTGTTTTATTAGATTTTAGTATTTATAGCTATTCTAGAAATAAGACATGCACTTCATGGCAAAGTTGTGTGAGTATTAACTTGTTCAAATGTATAAAATCTGTATGCTTTACGTGCTGTGTATACATGCTAAGAGGAGAGATCCCACATGGATAAAAACGTTACACTGGCTTACTAACCTGTCATTTTTGCTGGAGAGTTTTTATTCCTGAATTTCAGTGATGCCCTGAGGATGCGAACAAGCCCTGGGAATCTGCTGTAGATCTCACAGCACAGGCTCTTCTTCTTGGAAAACACATGGAGGCTGCTGCTGGCAGAGTGCACACTTTGGGTACGTGTGTAGATCCATTCTTTTGCTAGCAGGTGCATGTTGGGGTGTAGCTGCCAGGGGCATTGCCTGCCTTGGGAGAGGCAGCAAGGATGGTAGAAGTTATCTTCTTCCCTTGGGGAGGTTGCTGCTGGGCTGCACCTGCTGAGCTCCATTCTGTCAACCTGCAAGAGAAGCCGAGGAGAAATGCAAAGTTAGCAGGTTGCCTTTTTCTCACAATCCACACATCCCTGCTGGAAAGGCTCCTGCAAGGCACACTGAAGTTGTAAAAGACCTCTAAGATCACCTTAGTCCAACCATCAGCCCATCTCCACCAATATTGATTACTAACACACGTCCCTCAGTGCTGCATCTACATGGTTCACCTACATGAACATCTCCAGGGACAGTGATTTCACCACTTCTCTGGGCAGCCTGTCCCTGTGCCAACAACCACCTTGCCACAGCCTTCCTTCATGTACTGCAGGGGACAACAAGGTCTCCTCTGAGCCCTTCTTCTCTAGACTAAGTAATCCCCATTCCTTCAGCTCCCCAGAAGACTTGTGCTCCAGACCACTCACAGCTTCATCGCCCTTCTCCAAACACACTCCAGAGTTTTGATGTCTTTCTTGAGGGGTCCAGAGCTGAACACAATACTCAGGGTGCTGCCAAACCAGTGCTGAGTGCAGGGAAATGATCACTACCTCCCTTCTCCTGCTGGTAACAATATTTCTAACACAAGCCATGGTGCAGCTGTCCTTTGTGGCCACCTGCACACACTGCTGGCTCATGTTCAGCCACCTGTCCACTAAATAATAGCCCCAGATCCATTTCCTCAGTGCAGCTTTAAGCCACTCTACTCCAAGCCTATAGTATTGTAAGGGGTTGTTGTGACCAGTGTGCAGGACCTGGTACTTGGTCTTGTTAAAGCTCTCATGCCTGGCCTCGGCCCATTGATCGGCCCATCCAGATTGCTCTGTAGAGTTTTCCTGTACTCAAGGACACCAGCACATCCTTCTAACTTGGTGTCATCTGTACATTTACTGAGGATGCACTCAATTCCCTCATCCAGATTATTAATAAAGATTAAACACGACTAGCCTACCTTTTAAACTATCTTTGCTCTGAGTGACGGGCGGCACTAGAGATCTACCTAAGCCCCTTCTTAACTAATTATTGTATTACATTATTGGAAGTCAGTGAAGAGGACCTCTTAGTGAACAGATCATGTGTCTAAAGCATAAAAATAGCTTTGGGCAGCACAAGTCATGTTTTTGTACATTACTTTCAGAGTTCCTTTGTGGCAGGGGAGGGAAACTGCATGTAAGATGGGAAGTTATGTAGCACTCCTTGGAGCACACATATTGCTCATTTAATGAATAAATGAATAAACAGTCATCATGCTTTTTTCACTTTTGAACCAGTACTGTGCCTGTGAGATAGATGAAATATGATATTGATAGCTCCTGAAACCAATTATGGTAGATTATTGTAACACTGCATCTGCAGATATGCCTGATTTCCTCTTATTGCTGTTGCTAATGAGGTAGATGAGAAAATAATGTCCATATGTGCATGTGAACATACGTTTTTATTTAGTAGCAATAGCAGAAATCATGATACAGACTAAAAAAATAAAAGCATTCATTTCTGGTAAAAAAAAAAAATGATGTGATGAAGAACATGAAACTGCAGTATACCTCCTTCCTTGGTAGTAGGAACAGTCCAGGAAAAGGTAGCACACAAATCTAAGCAACAACAGCATTCATGTAGGATCAGAATTTCTGGTAAATGCTGGTGGTCCCCTGTGTCCAATTAGCTGTGTCAGTCTATCACTGGCCTATTTTTTGTTTTATTTTTAAACACAGGCCAGAATAACTGTAAATAGTGCAGTTCAAATACTCCAACCACGGATTTTCTTTTTCATACTTTCACCACACAATTGCAAAGTGAGCTGCTTCAGTGAGGTGACCTGTCTCTGGAGATTTTCAAGGCAAGGCTGGACCAGGCCCTGGGCAACCTGATCTAGCTGTGGTGTCTCTGTTCACTGCAGGGACCTTCTGAGGTCCTTCCTCAGGTCCCTACCTCTAAGGATTCTATGATTCTATGACCCACTGGGAAACACTCAGTATTCAATAAAATCTAGATATTCTGGATATTTTTTATTTCCGTCACATCAGGTCTGTGTCAGTTGATCATACAGCACTGTATTTTCTAGACTCAGCACAATAGGTGTGGCAGGAGCACACTGAGAGCAGACCTGTCCTTTTGACAAGGTACAGTTTCCTCATCACAGTGTGAGGTGGAAAGTGGTTTAGCACCTAACTGAAATTAACTCAGAAGTACTTCATGTTGACACCATTTGGACTCCATCCTGTGATGGACATTTGTCAGATTTTAATTTAGAAGTAGATTTGTTCCTTTTCTGTCATTCAGACCTTTTGAATTCTTTCTGTACTGCTGTTGTACTAACAGAAGCTTGTCTCCCCAGAGGTGTTGGATACTTATCATAGAATCATAGAATCACAGAATCATTATGGTTGGAAAAGACATCTCAGATCATCTAGTCTAATCCCAACCCATCCCCCCCCATGCTCATTAACCATACAGTCCCTCAGTGCCACATCCATGTGTTCCTTGAACACCTCCAGGAATGGAATCTCCAGAACTTCCCTGGGCATCCTGTATCAGTGCCCTGTGACTCCTTCTGACAAGAAATTACATTATTCAGAGCATGCTAAGTTCCTAAACACCTTCTAGAACTGGCACATGAATCTGTGCCATCTAACTTAGTTTTACTGCATGTCTTCCACTGCCCTTTCCTCAGAAAATTTCTAAAGTCTTGTTTTTCCACACCTGTCTTGTTAGGTTCTTTTGATCAGCAAGGATTTGTCCTTAATTTCCATTCCCAAATGGACTGTTCTCCCTTATCCTTTTTAGAAAAGACTCTTTGGAGGCAGATGTTGACTGCAAAGTAGTGAACTGTACCCTTGATTCCACGTGGCATTCCTTAATGTCTGCTTTCCTAGCACTTGGTAGATGAGGAAGGTTAACACCACTGTTAAAGAATAAGAGGATGGTACCTCCATTCATCTTCCCCAACCTCTTATTTTATATTTGGTGGGAGGAAAACACGGGGAATTTATTTCCATTCTCACATGCTTGCAAGACCACTAAGCACCACACAGACGTCAGCTGAGAGGACTGTGTTGTCACTGAACATAACACATCAGGTTTTATGGGCTGCGCTCCATTTCACGCTAGTAGAGAACATGGAAAACCAGGGTTATTTATATTTCCTTATTCCCTGCCAAGAGACTTGCTCTACAAACATGTGAGCTTGCTGGGGGGAATAAAATAGCTTTTGGTAGCTCTTTTCACTATGAATTCTCTGGTCTACTGCAGCCTTCATCCCCTTTGTATTCATGGGTTTGGGTCATGAGTGCAGATGGTCACTTAAGTGCCTTGTAAACTTGCCTAAAATTTTTCAACTTGAGTTTTATATGGGATGGATTAAGAAGAGCTTTGCATGAGTGAGGTTCATTTTTACAAGTCCTCTATGCTTTGTTAAAGTCCTTCTTTGTTGAAATAATAGAGCGCTATGGAAGAAAGAAAACAGCAAAAATTACAGCCTTGATTTAAATATAACCATAAAGGCCACTGGTACTAGGTACTGCCTAAAACTCCCCATGCACACCTGATGGCTTGGGTAGATAATTATAGATAATTACAGTGTATTCTGGCAGAACAAGTACTAATTCTTTACCTTGGAATTTCTCAGCCAGGAATTGCCTAGAATAGAAACAAATTACATGTGTACTTTTGGTGAGCAGATATTTGACTGTTCTTTGACAAGATGTTCTTGATTGTTCTAAGCATAGGGCTGGCTGACACTTAGATCTTCAGTAACACCTGAAGTACGCATGATATGCTATGAATGACAGATATATAGCATAGCATAAAGCACAGAAATGGCAGAACACTTATCAAACAGGTTTGTCTTTTTTTTTGTTTTGGTAACTTCTTCCATTATCATCTTTGTTACAAGCTTGAATATCCAAGTAGAAACACCCTGACTGGGAGAAGAGACATTTTTAGACCTCAAGTTGTTATTAATTTTGAAAGAATTCCTCTCTGCGGCTGTCCCTGAAAGCCAAGAATTAGCATTATGTTGGTAGAGACAAACACACCAATAACACGTTGCCATCAGAAAAGGTGACTCCAGAAATTTGCTTATTGAGTAATATGCTTAGAAAATGAATTAAACTTGTTAAAGCAGTGACTCACTGAGAGAATGGAAAGAAACCATAAACATGATAGAGAAATGATTTCAGAGAGCACATCTGTGTATTTCCTCTTAAGGTATTATTTTTGGTGGTGAAGGAAAAATTTACTGTTTGCTTTTGCTAACTTAAAGCCTTCAGTGAAAATGGAAACTTAATCTTTTTCTGCCCACAGGCAGGAATAGCTACCCTGTATATGGAAGTTTTTTTCATCCATCCTGAGTATTTTTTGATAGAAAAAATAAAAAGATCAAAGCATCATCTAAAATATAGGTTAAAATCTATCTCTGAGAAAAGATGTGGACTGTACAAACACACAGTGTTTTTAACACACATGAACTCCATGCAAGGATATATGCTGTTGTATTTGCATCTATGCCTAAGAGTGATTTGTGTCACTGACCACAGGAAAAAAAAAAAAAAGGATAAACTGACAGCTCAGGAGTTGAGCTTGCCTGAAGATCTCCATTTTTAGGTTCTACAGCTTTGCTAGCTGATCTGTGGCAGCTCATTTAATATCTCTGCGTGCACACATATATTTACATAAGCATGCTATGAATAAAAAATATACAGTTACTTACAGGTGAACACTGACAAAGTATACATAATGCATCATAATGAAAGTGCATTTCCTGTAATCTTGCCATTTTGTTTTACTTAATGTTATTGTGTATGTCAACAGCACACACAGACTCTGGGAGAAGGCAAAAATGCATAGGCAGGGTCAGTTTACAGAACTGGCCAGCTTTGCAAAAGACAGTATTGCAAGCAAAAATCAAGGCAAAGAGAGAAAGAAAAAAAGCTGTGTTTTTATTGTATGATCATTTTCAGAGTACCACCTTGGCTTCAGGTTGCAGTTAGGGCATGGTGGTCTGTGGAAGGGAGATGCTTTGTAGTCCACAGCTGCAGTAGCTTAGAGGGCTACCAGGGAATCACAGACCTTCTACTGCTATAAAGATGGTTTGCTGTCAGTTGTGCTCTAACAATTCAACCTTTTCTCTACTACACTTTTAGGCCCTTTTGGAGATAATTTAGATTTAGGTTTTAAGGTAAGGGCCCACATAGTGTGCTTTTATGCCTAACACAGATCTCAGACCTTCACCTAATAATTTCTGTATCAGTATCATAACCTTTGTGCTGCAGTATCTCTCTCAGCAAGATAGCACTGACTTCAAAAACATCAAAAGATATGCAATTATTTGTTGAGCACCACCATGAGCATGATATGAATTGCAAAATTAACCCTGCTCTTTTAAGAAGGGAACTCAGCATATCTTAGCCTCAGCTGAATATATTGCAGTAGTCTATTTCCACATCTGAAAAGTCCAAGGAAAACAACTGGATTGATCAGGCTAGCACACAAGAATGGGAGAAACAGACTGTGCTCAGGATGCTATTTTTTGCCTGCCCATTCCAAGGTCCTAGAAGTGGCTGCGTGTATAAACACGGCTGCTTGTCATAGATCACTCCTGTGTAATGAGGCAAGCAGCACATGGTGCTGTACAAATTTAAAATGTGCCAAGATGAAGGAACCAGCACCAACACATAAGCACAAAGCTAGTCATGCAGAAGATTACTCAACAATTGCTAACTGGAAGCTTAAATATGAACCCTTTTTATTCAATAACAGTTTGTGGTTTCTGTTTACTTCATTGTTGCTATTTGCTTATTTATCTTAACCATGGTAAATTCTGATGACAGGAAAAAAATCTGAAGGGTGGGCTCTTTATGCAAGGACCACTCTAAAGCCGTAACTCAAGCAAAATGAGGCAACTCCCCTCTTAGGTAGAATTAACAAGGCTGCTAATTAAAATGCAGTCAAAATGGGCAAATTGTGAACAAACTCCAGATAAAGCAGAGGATGCAAATAGTATCTTTCATTTTCTTCAAACAATCAATGAGGGTGCTAAATTAACAAGCTACAGGGCTGGAGGTTTATGGGTGTTTTTCTTATTGGAGGCATAAGCAGTTTTCATTGCAGGATTTGAGTCTGTCTGCTCAGAAGGAGAAACAAGATGAGAAAAAGCTCACTACTATCCTTTCTCTCTAAAAGCACTCGTCTCTTTCTTTCAAATTCATTTTCTCTAAAACCAGTCTTTTCTTATTTCTACTACTCTATTATTTAAAATGGAAACTTTTATTTCAAATATCCCATTCCCCTGCCACTAGTAAAGGAAGAGCCTCTATTGAATCCACTCCTTCTCCAGCCAGAGCCCACACACATTTTCCTTGCCACATTTCACACCTTTGTTCAGTTTGGGTGGGAAAAGCCCAAAGTAAAGGTATCAAAGATCTCTGGTCCACCAATGTATAAAGCTTCTCATTCCCTGAGACTGAAATGCCATAAAACTGTCCATATTTCCCACATTGCTCATAGAAGAATAACCTACGTGGCTGTGGCTGTGACTTTCAATCAACAGAATTTTAAAAGTTTTAAAGTCTTTTCTCCTTCCACGTGTGCTCTGTTCAGTGGAAAAATAATGCAGGATTTAGAGCACATAATCTCTGATCATAGAATCTTAGAATCATAGTACCATAGAATGGCCTGGGTTGAAAAGGACCACAGTGATCATCTAGTTTCAACCCCCTGCTATGTGCAGAGTTTCCAACCACCAGACCAGGCTGCCCAGAGCCACATCCAGCCTGGCCTTGAATGCCTGCAGGGATGGGGCATCCACAGCCTCCTTGGGCAACTTGTTCCAGTGTGTCACCACCCTCTGTGTGAAGAACTTCCTCCTAACATCCAACCTAAACCTCCCCAGTCTCAGTTTAAAGCCATTCCCTTTTGTCCTATCACTATCCACCCTCATAGACAGCCATTCCTGATGGAATTTCTCAGTGTTTCTTTAGCATTTTATTTGACCACTGCTATTTATTTGAAGAGCTGGTGATTCTCGGTATATCAATGACACAGCTATTTCAAATAGCTATTGTAGATTTCCTACAGGAAACTAAAACACAGAAAGGACAGTATTTCCAAGAAAACTTATTTAATACAGTACATCTCTTGAAGGATCTTCATTTTCACTTGCAAACTCTCACAGAACCATTCATCATATAGATTCAAGAGGTGTTTCCAGATGTGAAAGTTCCATGTTTGGCTCTGTTCTTAATGGGGTAGGTGAATTATCTCTTTAAACTGACCAACTAATTTGTAACCTAGAATCATGTACATGTGCATATACAAAAGGCTGCAAGACTTTTGCGGGTTTCACATCCTTAGCACTGAGTATTTCTATAGTTTTATCATTTATAAACTCTATATTTTCTAACTATTAAAGGTTTATTCCAGGTCTGGGCAGAGCTGTTTGTTTTTTTCATCTTGAATCTTTTAACACAAACTTATTCCTCTTACAATTAGTAGCATAAGTTTTAGTTAAGACTGGAACTGTTAGAGTTATTTTACGACTGGGCATTATGCATTAGCAAGATGGAGAAAAGCAGTTATGAACATTTTTATTATTCTGCACGTTTAGGCTCAAGATATTTGTACTGACTTGATGCAGATTTTGTGAAAACGATTTACCTTTCAACAGTGACCCCTTCTGGTGTACATGGGTAGTTTGTCCGTGCTGAACTCACTACTGAAACTGTCATTTCTAGTATGAAACACTTTTCTTTTAAAAGTTATCACTTTTCAGCTGTAATCTGAGGAGTGCACATGTAAAAAGGATTCTGCCATAAAGGGCTGGCTTCCTTCCCGACCTTGCTTTATTAAGACATCCCTGAGAACTCTTGAGCTTTTAAACACTGAATGTCATTTAACCGAGATCAATGCCTCTTAGCAGGGCTGTATGACTCAGAGAATAGGAGTCAATGCTCAGTCCTGCACTAAATATAAAAAACTCTAGAAGTAATGGTCTCTAGCAATAATACCTGCCAAACAGTTCATTATTTTCTTTCTGAAGGTGAAATACTGAAATTCCCATTCTCTCTAGTTCATTCCTCTCATTCTCACTTTTGCTTCTTTCTTTCTGAATTAAGAACGCTAAAGTCATTTAAAAGTATATTGGGTCCCTTATTAGACATTTGTTTGTAATGATCTGGAATAAAAAGCATTCAGTTTCTTCTCCTGCTCTGCAATATTCTTCATTAAGACAAGGACCTGTGCTTTTAAAGTGGAGTGGTTATACTCCTGGTATTGCAATGGATTTTCAAACAAACATAACTGCAATGAGCCAGAAATTAAAATCCTGAGTAGATTAATTGTTGCCATAGTTTTCATTTTTGCTTCCAGTAATGCCACCGTTTTATTTCACTTAATAAGCTTTTAAAATTTGTGCCTTATTAGATGAAAAATTCATTGTTTCTTCTGTGGTGACATGAGATGCTCTGTCACTTTTCAAAGACATTCTTTCATTAGTACAGCTTTTCTTCCTTAGTGCTCTTATAGCATTTCATTCCAGTATTTGCTGGGTGCTTTGCTGGCAGGGGTGGAGAGCCTGATCTAATTAGACGTGGTTCTGTTGGGAACACTTTATAGTATGCAATATTGCAGAGCTTCTTTTTCTTTTCCACACTGGAATACACTTGTAAAATCATCTAACTCAGCAGGAGCTGGTATTTATTTAGCCTCTTCCTTTGCTCCAGTGGTGAAGAAACATCACTCCATTTGCTCCTGCCAGTGCTCATCCTATCTGTCCTGCAGACTCCGGGGGCAGATTGCACAGCTTCCATCAGTGATTCATTGTAGGGCTTGGAAGACACCAGTAGTTACTCCTGATATCCAAGCATCACTGCTTAATGCTGCCTCTCTCTTATCCTGCTCTTTGTGGATACGGAGAGCTATTTCCATAGTAATACCTACACTGACTTTGGCCCACTCACCTCAGCTGACTGCAGCCTTCTTATCGTCAGCACTGTGTCTCAGACTGTGGTGTGAGGCTGTGTGAGCTTCCTGCACAATCTGCCTTAGCAGACTTCATGAAGTGATGATTACAGCCACATGGCTGTGAGAGCAGAGAGCCAGCCAACTGTGTGCACCATGGACACACCAAACACCACACTGGTGGCATGGCTGGAGATGCGGTCTTCCTTCAAACAAGGTGGGATGGTCATTATAGAAGGAACTGTGATGACACTTCCCACACAAAGGATTAAAGTTTGCTACTGTTCTTGAACTCTGATCCTTCCATATTTCTGACTACCTCTCCTGAGTTGTTATGGCAAACCAGGGAAATCGTGGAAAATTTTCTTGTTTCTTTCTCCTTCACATTGTGGATGCCAGTCCCTGTATCTGCAGACAAGAAGGTTGTTCTGTGACAGCTCTAATCAAAGCCTACAATCAGAGCTGAGTGTTTTCAGGGAGAGGTGTAAGGTATCACCCCTTTGCCAGTTGTCTTCGGACAGTTAGGGAAGTAGTGAGAAATTGCATAGGGGCATCTTTTAACAAAAGGAGGAAAAAGCCAATGGGAAATATCGTGTAAGACCCTCAACAGAAGCTGCTACTCTTGCTGAGACTGAGATAGGGAAGGTTAAGACTGGGACAGAATAACCTGAAATAGACTCTTGGAATGGCCAAGCAACTTAGCAAATCAGTGGGGAAAAGTTTCCCTTTTGTCTTGGAATTCTGGTACTAGAAATGTTGCTTATTGACTATGTTCACTGTTATAAAGAGAGTGTGAGTAGGAGAAAGATTTGTTAACCATTTCTCAGTTACTGCAGGATTAGCTTTTCCCCAGACTCTCCCAGGGTCTAATTCCTCTGTTGGAAAACAGGAAGAAGTGTCTTCTGAAGATACCTTCAAGTTGCTGACAAAGGCTATTATGTAGCTTGCTTATGCATGAGACACTTTCATGGACCTCTACTGACAAAAGACATATGTAATGATACATATGTAAAATACCAGGCCATCTGCCTCTACTACAGCTTTCTCAAATGGAAAAGTTTGCTGACACTCAAAATAGATGCCAGCGCTCCTTGGAGCATTAGTGACAATGCTTAGAGTCTCTTCTCTCAAAGTGTGCTTCCTTGTTTCTGAAGTCCACTGGCTTCTGTGTTGAGGATCTCATTCTTTTCTCTGTTCTACTTCAAAAGGACATTAAGTGCTTTATTGGGGGGGGGGGAGGGGAAGAAACTAAGAAAGAAAAAGAAAGAAAGAAAGAAAGAAAGAAAGAAAGAAAGAAAGAAAGAAAGAAAGAAAGAAAGAAAGAAAGAAAGAAAGAAAGAAAGAAAGAAAGAAAGAGGCAGGAAAAAAGCAATAGAAGAAGTTTGAAATAGTTAAAAGTCAGAGCTGATCAGAACTGGATATGATTTTTTTTACTGCTGTATTCTCACAAGTGAAATGGAAAAAAAGGGCAAACCCAATCACAGGAATTTGGCTCCAGAGTTAGCTGGAGTTTTCAAAATCTTTTTCTTCAAAGTCTTTGACAGTGAATGGTCTGTTTAAAAAAAAAACAAAAACAAAAACAAAACAATAGAACAAACAAACAAACAAAAAACCTATGTAAAGGAAAAGCAGGTGGCTTTAATTCTGTACAGAATTTTTCTACCACTATGCTGCAGTTTTGCAGTCCAGCAGTATGAGGTACCCAGATGTCTACAGCAATATTTGTCAGCTTAAGGTTAACTGCAACTTGAAAAAATGTTTCTTAACAGTATTGAGCCTGAAACTGCTAATTCCCAATGCTGTGAACACAGCCAAATGAGAGGTGAAAAGTAGATGACATGATAAAATTGCAGTTCACCAGCACTATCTCTCTTTCTCGTGCAAAAAGAGTATTTAAATTGTATGTTGTTAAGAGATTTATAGGTGTTTCTGTTTAAAAAACCTGCAAGTTATGATCTTTTCTCGTATAATATTGGCCTTGCAGCTCCATCTTCATAGCTCTGTTAACCTTTTCTGAGCTGGGTGATGGAGAAGTGTACGCAGGACGACCAAAGGAGCTCAGCATGTTTAGATCAACCAAAAAGAGCTTCAAGCAAAGATGCGATCTTCTGTAAATACATTAGGGTAAGCACTGAGGAGGATAAGGACTATTGAAGTTAATGGATGACATTGTGAGCTATAATGGCAGTCTGTTTGCAGCCTTCTGGAAAAACATCCTATAGATCTTCATATTCCCTTCACTTTCCAAAGAAAGATTTCTCTGTCAGCATGAGGTTAGAAATCATCCCCCTTCCTTTCTTTTCTCCCTCACATGAAAGATTTCAGTCCTCTATGCATTTCTGCAGCAGGTGGTCAATGCAGAAAATGGAACAACTGAGGAATTAAGGGAATAATTAAAGCCAAGTATCCCGCTATTAAGTCATTCTGGTGAATCATACCTATTGTATAGTAAAATAAAGTACAGAAAGAATTGTTTTAACCCGTGAAATTTTATACCACATTCCAGTGTGTCTCCAGTACATACAATCCTATTGCTGTAGTGACTCTGGGGTGGTCAGCCTTGCTGACATTAAGCTTCATACCAAAATATCTGTGTGACTGAGAGCTACCAGCCACATGTCTCAGAGGCAGATGATCTCCTGATTCAGTAATGATGTTGAACATATCCTTTTTTCCCATATGGTTGAACAGCCAGCTATCAGTGTCTTCAGTGGTGCCTCTGCATAGGAAATAATTACTAGAGATGGAAAAATAACTGGCAGTGATGGAAATGAATAGTCTTTCTTTTTTCCTTAGTCTTCTACAATTATCATTAAACTTCTCCAAATTAATTTACCTCAAAACCTCTACTATGCATTAAACTTCATTATTAGAAAATTTAACAACTCTTTTATCATCTCTGACTGCTTGTTTTCAGTTCAAGCATAATAAAAGGACCGATTGATGAGAATGAGATGGGCATACACAGAGCTCTTAAGCTCACCACTTTTCTTTGTGCACTAAGTATTATTCAGATTTCACAGTCAGCTCACAGACATGTCTTCACTTATTTTTCCTCATGTCCTTTCTTTAGGAGAGGACAAAGCATACCTTCCCTTTCTGGAGAACCGTGCAAAGCAGAGCATTAGTTTGGCCTGTGTCTATATATTCCAGGCACTTAAAGGCTGCCAGGGAGCAGATATTGATCACACTGGCTTTGGAGTGAAAGAAAGGCACTCATACTTCACAGAACTCTCAAGCTGCAGGCATTGGCCTGTCTGATTACATAGCCCTCTGATCCTGCCTAAGCACCCACAGCTTAACACTTTCTGCTCAGCAAGATTGAGTGCCAGACACTGGGTGAAAAAATCAAAATGCTAAGCAGAGTGTTCAGTATTGTGTTAAAAAGGAGAGCCAACCTAAGAAGCCAGGAAAAAGCAGCCTTAAAGTTGGATGTCCTTAGCAGCAGTACCTATTTAAGAAGGGTTCTTCAGAGTATGTAACAAGGTTGGCTTAGGGCACAGCACTGACTGGAAGCTAGAAGCCCTTGTGCTGATTCTTGTTTGGAGCAAGCCACCTACAGCTACACAATCTGAAGCCATGGGACTAAATCAAATAAGGAGAAAGAGGATGTGAAAAGCCACCATGAGAGGACTCTGTAGAGGCATCTCCACGCTCCCAAGTGGCTGCACTTAGAGCTCACTTCCTATTAATGGGCAGCCTGAAGTGAGATCTCTTCACTGGCTGGCAGAAGCAGCAGAAGCAACAGCAGCACAGCCCATCTCCTCCTTGCTCTGAAGGCTCTGCTTGCTCTGAACCAGCTTTGAGCCCTGGTCACCTGGGTGGGAGAACAAATGGTGCCTCCTGACCTAGGCTGCATAGGCTGTCAGAGCGCCCCAGGAGGGAGAGAGGGACCAAATGGCTCCCACTTAAAGAAATGGCAGCTGCTGGTGGTTACAGTTCATGACGTTACTGCGGAAAAAAAAGGCTCTAACACAGAAGACAGGGTGTACAAAAGGGCAGGGTCAGGTATGCCCTGTACATTTTTCTTTCTTCTCTGTAAAATAGATGGTTGTGCTGAAAGTAATGCCTCCTATTTATTTATTTCCATGGAAGCTACAACAGATATGAAGAAACCAATAACTCTGTTCGATAGAGCAAATTCTCAGCTGCAAAACACTGTTTTCCAATATGGTCACACAATTAGCTATGTATTTTTGCCAGTGATGAACAAGAGCCTGCATGCTATGCTTGTAACAATCTGCACCTGTGGAGGTGTCCCACTGTCACCACTGCTGAAACGCAACACTCACCACCTCTCTATGCTCACATCCACTGTTCAGAAAGCATCAGTGAATGTCAACGGGTGCCATTTTTTCCACATTGACACACCTTCACTACAGATGCACTTCCATATCAGACACCATTCTGTCAGACTGCCCCTCTGCTCCCACCTACCAGATGGCAGCAAAATGTAACAGAATATTGGCAGAAACACTCAACCTCTACTGCCATATCACCAACTTCTGTCTCTGACATTATGGGCCAACATCACAAAACAGGAGACATTACTTTTGGAGCACCCCTCATAGGAAAATTGCACCTTGCCCCACAGTACAATACCAGAACCTTAAGTTTTGTCATAAAGATATGTGCAAGGCCTAATCATTAGTTTAATTAAAATCCTCCCACAGAGTAGCCTTCTTTTAAATGACTATGAAGTATTTACCACTTCTGTGTTCATTGCAAAATACATAATTTAATTTTTTAAGGCCATTGGCACTGGATAAGTTGTGTGACAGGTGGCAGATAAATTCCCTGTACAAATCACCATTTTTTGCTGCAGTAATTTTTCTTAGTTCTCTGATCTCTTAGATTTCGAAAGCAAGGTCACAGACTTTAATTTTTTCTAAGCTTCTCTCTCCGCGATTGCAGTTTCATTACATCCTCTTACTTTATCTTGCAGAATTTGATGGATGTTGTATGTACAGGATGGCAATATATGAGTAAAGAAACCAAAAGGAAAAATGCACATATTTGGATAGATCTCAGGCTAGACTTTTTTCTTCAAGAAACAAATAAATGTTTAAGCTGCAACTTTGTTCTTCACAGTTCTCCCAAAATACTTCCTTTTCTTAGGTATCTGTATTCTCAGATATCCACATGATAGCTAGGTATTGGGTTCTTTTTGTATCTTGATAATCTCAATGTAATTTTGAATATTAGTTTCATACACCTATGGAAAACCTCTCCTTTACATTTTTCAGTGTAAGCAACAATTATTCCCAAACAATATGATCATTGCCATAATAATCCTGTAGGAGTTCACCTGGAACTGAGTTGTCTTTCATAGACAATAGGGCCACTTGGCCAAATTTAGTTGGCCACAAACAATGATCTTAACCAGAAAGAAGTCTGATGGCTAAAAGGCTTGCAGAACAAACAAACATATGTGCCACTGGTAGAAGTTAAGAGGATATTGTGTACCTGATAGGATGAAAAACACAGAGATTAATACTGGAATATTTTTTAATTTGTACTTTGTGATTGAGTGCCTTCAGTGTATGACTAGGCACACACAACATTCAAGATAAAGGCCAGCTTTTTAAAAAAGTATGATTTAGCTTTGTTTTATTCTCATCCCATCTGCTTTGCTGTGTGATTACTGAGGGATCCGTCCTGCAGAACTTTCATTACCCTTTGAATAAGAGGAGGAAAAGTTACTACAGCAGATGTGAAGGCCTTTAGAGGGGAGATTTTTGGTGTAACTTGAGCAATGAACTACTGTTGTCTTTGAAAAAGTCTCCCTTAATGACATGCTTTGGCATCTGCTTTATTTTTGCTTGCTTATGTGCCAGTGAATACTTTGCTTTCCCTCATTATTGTTCTCTCTAGGGACTTCCCACAAAATATGTAAAACACTCATATCTTTCCTTACAATACCGGAGAGATGGTTAATGCTGCCAGCTCTGGTGTTCCTTCTATACCCCCAGTCAGCTCTATTAAGAATACCTTTGTTTAGTCTCTGGAAAAGCAAAATACATATATTTTTACTGCTGTCCTGAGGAACTGGCTTTTTCCCTGCATCGTGCTGTGATATTGCTTTCAGTCATATCATGCTGCAGAGCATCTATATGTTTTTTCTCTATTATATTAAGACACAAGGAGTTTAAAGTTATATACTTCATTTAAGGTGAGGTTTAGTTGCAGATGTTTCTAATCCAGACTACTTATGCTCAGTTAGATACTCCGGAAGGTTCACTGTTTAAAGGGCTTTCAACTGGCATCAGAGGAGTAATGCTCATTTTTTTCAGAACAACTTAAAACAAGCCCAAGTCATTGTGAATCATTTGAACTGTGAATCACAGGCTCTGTGACCACCACTTTCCAGATATACAAGCAGTGAGTAGTCCTTCAAAGCTTCCTGAGAGGATGTGTGCTTCATTGCTATATGCAAGTCTGTATCAAAAATGTATCAGCAGTATAGCAGTTGTACCAAACAGTAATTCCTGAATCATCTCAGTCGTGTCAAGCATACAAGTGCTGAGGATGTTATCATAGAATCATAGAATCACCAAGGTTGGAAAAGATCTCTAACATCATCCAGTTCAAGTGTCCACCTACCACAAATATTTCCCATTAAACCATGTCCCTCAGTACAGCATCTAAATGTTTCTTGAGCACCTTCAGGGACAGTGACTCCACCACCTTCCCAGGCAGCCTATTCCAGCACCTGAGCATTCTTTCAGAAAAAAACATATTTCCTGATATATAGTCATGCAAACTGAGGCCATTCCTTCTCATCCTATCACTAGTTACATGGGAGAAGAGGCTGACCCCCACTATGCCACCTCCTTTCAGGTAGTTGTAGACAGCAATAAGGTCACTGCTGAGACTCCTCTTATCCAGGCTAAATAATCCCAGTTTCCTCAGTTGCTCCCCACAAGACTTGTGCTCCAGACCCTTCACCAGCTTCATTGCCCCTCTCTGGACACACTCCACAGCCTGGGATTGTTGTGGCCAAAGTGCAGGATCCAGCACTTGGTCTTGTTGAACTTCATCTCACTGGCCTCATCTCAGCAATCCAGCCTGTCCAGATCCACCTATAGTGCCTTCCTATCCCCAGGCAGATTGATGTTCTTCCCAACCTGGTGTCACCTGCAAACTTACTGAGGGTGCGCTCAAAGCTCTCATCTAGGTCATCAATAAAGACATTGAACAGCCACAATACTGACCTTGGGAAACACTTGTGTCTGGTTGCCAGCTGGATTTGTCTTCTTTAATAACCACTCTCTGAGCCTGGCCCTCCAGGCAGTTATTTTCCCAGCAATGAGTGTATCTCTCCAAGCCACGAGCTGCCAGTTTCTCCAGGAAGAAGAACTCCTGGGAACTGTGGGAAACAGTTTCAAATGCTTTGCAGTAGGCTACATCAACAGACCTTCCCTCATCCACCAGGCGGGTTTCTGGATCATCAAAGGAGATCAGGTTGGTCAAGCAGAACCTGCCTCTCATGAACCTGTGCTGGCTAGACCTGATTCCCTAGTCGTCCTGTACAGTTCAAATCTCCCTCAAGTGTATCTGCTCCATAACCTTACCTGGCAGCAAGCTGAGAGAGTCCTGTAGTTCCCCAGATGATCCTTATGACGTTTCTTGTACATGGGAGTCACACTGGCAAGTCCCCAGTCCTCTGGGACCTCTTTAATTGTTCAGGAATGCTGATCGATGATGGAGAGTGGCTTGGCTATCATCCCTGCCAGCCTCCTCAGCATCTCAAGTGTATCTCATTTGACCCCATGGACTTGTGGCAGTCCAGGTGTAGTAGCAAGTCTTTTAACTGTTTCTCCTTGAATCGTGGGGGGGATTATTCTGCTCCCCATCTGAGAATTCCAGGGGGTAGAGTGCTCCAAGGATAATTGACCTGACTTTTAGTGACAGATGTAAAGAAAGCATTGAGAACCTCAGCCTTTTTCTTATCCTCAGTGGTCATGTTCTGTGCCACATCCAGTAAGGGATGGAGATTCTCCTTAGCCCTTCCCTCACTGTTAATATATTTGTTAAAAAGTTGTTCTTTTTTGTCTTTTTCTGCTGGAGCCTCATGAAAAACTCCCTGGTCCACATCCATTTTCTTCCCCAATAGTTTACCTTATGGCACAGAGGGGCTGCCTGCTCTTGCACGTTCTTGAGGAGCGACCAGACTTCTAGGACCCCTTTACCCTTCAGGACTGAATCCCAAGGGACCCTCCCTATCAGGATTCTGAACGGTTCAAATTCAGCCCTCCAGAAGACCAAGGCAGCAGTTTTGTTGTCCCCCTCCTAACTTCACCAAGAATAGAAAACTCTATCATTTTGTGTCACTCTGCCCAAGACAGATTTCAACCTCCACGTTTCCCACCAGTTCTTCTCTGTGAACAGCAGGTCTACTGGGGCACCTCCCCTGGTAGGCTTTCATACCAGCTGCATCAGGAAGTTGTCTTCCATATACTCTAGAAATCTCCTAGACTGCTTCTTTTGTGCTGCATTGTATTTCCAGCATATATCAGAGAAGTTGAAGACCCCCATGATAACAATGGCTGGCAATCACACAGCTTCTGCCAGCTACTCATAGAATACCTCATAGATTGGCCTGGGTTGAAAAGGACCATAGGCCGTCTATAACAGATCCCTACCAGGATGATCACCTTGTTGGCCCTCGTGATCCTTATCCATAGAGACTCGACATTATCATTCCCAGACCGAAGCTCAACAACATCAAAATGCTCTCTAATATAGAGAGCTACACCACCATCTCTCCTCCTTCCTTTCCTGTCCCTTCTGAAGAGCTTATAGCCATCCATTGCAGCACTCCAGTCACAGGAGAGATCCCACCATGTTTCCATTTTATATGCATACTGGAGATGGTTAACACTGTATAAAGGACTAAATATTAGCCCAAACTGAGTTGTTAATGAATGAATTTAATAAAGGCTTTTGAGTCTAAAATTGGCCTGTTCCATCAGTCTTCTAAAAACTTCTATCACAACAATCTCCAATTCCCTGATGTATATAAGACTTACTGAGTTGTGAGATTGCACACTTTTTATCTTTAATGTTCACAAAGTACAGATGTGAACAATTATCTTTTATGGATGTCAGGATCCTTGATTATAAACTTTAACTCATCCTTGCCCTGAGGGTTCTGCATCTGAACCCTGAAAAGGATGTGTGCCTCTTTCAGTGACAATAGTTAAATACAGGTGACTCACAGAACAGTGGGAGCAACTCAACAGCCTCAAAATGCCAAGCTGACATCTGTAACTACAGCAGATAAGGAGCAGGTAACTTTTCAGTCTAATGTGACTGCTTGTTTGCAGAATGCATCCTGCTCTAGTGTAAGGTGGCCAAGCTTTTCAGCAGTGCATCTGATTCAGCTGAGACACCTATTCCACCCATGAAATCCAGTGCTTTGAAACTTGACCTCCTCTCAGATTCTCTTTAGGAAAATGTGCTTATGTGCTGAAAGGTAGAACAAATCATCCCCTAACTATCTGGTGCTATTTTTAAGGTGCTACTCCTCATGTATCTGGTATGGAAACTTCTGCTGCTGTCTAAAGTGACCGACCACATTTTTAATCACATGTAATTTTGCAAAAGCATGCACTTCAGCAGCCCTATAGTTCTACTGGAAACTTGTGCATCTTGCCCTTAGCTTTACAAAGATACAACCAGGACTTCACCTCCTTTTCCTGGTCCACTGTGATTTATCTGATGATTTTTCTTCTTCCAACTTCTGTTCATAAATAAATTTCAAACAGGAGCAGTAGGGACTACGTTACAGCAGGCCTGAAGACTTTGTTCTGCGTATCTTTCTTTGACTGTCACATCTCTACCTTGATGTCAGAAGGATATAACCTTGCTACTCTGTCAGATGCCATTGCCATTGCAGCTCTGCAGCTCATGCTGTAACTGAAAGTCTTCTGCTCAAACTCCATGCTCACTGCCTTTTTGTTTGTCTGAAACACTGCTCATGCTCAAGCATAACTAGAACACTGCATACAAGTTATGCTGTCATTTTCCATTTGAAAAATTTATAAAAATTAAAATGGTATTCCTGTAAGAATTTCTAAGAAATTGGTAGTATCATGACATATGTAATAATGTTCGAAGTTCAATTTAAAGTACCCTGTGACGTTGCAAATTGAAATAGAAAACTGATATAAAAGATTCTCAAATAAAATTAAAATAGTATCTCTGTGGAGACTAGAGCTAGTTCTGCAGCACTTGGCAAAGAAGCACCCATTTGTGTTTATCAGCAGATGACATTGTTCCTTTGCTCTGACTTAAGGGTCTTGGCTGTCCCACCATCACCACCTGAACTGCAGAAACTCTTCTATTGCTAAAATACACATCAGCATGTCTAATCCACTGGGGACACATGTAGATTCTCTGAACATGAATTCATCAGAATTTTGGGAGACCTGCTAAGTGTTTGTGGAATAAAGCTCGTGACTTTGTGAGACACGTGACATTTTGTGTGCTATTGCTGGGAACTGCAGGATGACCAAATTCCTCCCCACAGGCCCATTAAAATCTTCTGTGCTCTTCCTGTGCATTCAAGACCAGGTTGGGTGAGGTCCTGGGGAGTCTTACCCAATGAATGGCAACTAGCTCACAGCTAGAGGGTGGAGCTGAGTGGGCTTTATGGTCCCTTCCAACCCACACCATTCCAGGATTGATTCTTTCCTACAGACCTGTGTAATGTTACATGCAAGAGAAAACATGCACTGGGGATCCTAATACAGTGCCCTGTATAACAAATGCTTCACTTGTTACATAACTAATTTAAGATTACCCTTAAAGCAAGCCGGCTCTAAGTAGAAAACAAATTAGAGCTGTAACTCCTAATACAGCATTATTACAGATGCTTCTAATCAACAAGTGGAGATGGGGCAGGAGGGATTTGGAGTGGATACTGCATGTGGCTGCACCACAATCATACTCAGGTTCTTTGTTTCAGGCTGCATTCAACACAAAAAACTTTTGAATAAATCACAGTATCACAGAATGGCCTAGGTTGGAAGGGACCATGAAAATCACTCTATTCCAAGTCCTGTGCTGTGGGCAAGATTGCCAACCAAGCTGCCCGAGGTTCCATCCAACCTGGCTTTGAATACCTGCAGGGATGGAATATTCACAAATTCTCAGGGCAGGCTTTGCCAGTGCCTCATCACCCTCTTAAGTAAAGAATTTTTTCCTAACATCTAACCTAAATTTGCCCTTGTACAAAGCCTTTACTCTTGTCTTATCTTTTTCACATCACATAAAAAGTCAATCCCCTCCTGTTTGTAAGCTCTCCTCAAATACTGGAAAGTCACAATGAGGTCTCTCCAGAGCCTTCTCTTGTCCAAGCTAAATGAGCTCAATTTCCTCAATCTCTTTTGACAGGAGAGGTGCTCCAGCCCTCTGATCATCCCTATGGCCGTCCACTGGACCCACTGCAACAGCTCCACAACTTTCTTGTGCTGGGGACCCAGGCCTGTGCACAGTACAGACTGAGACTCACGAGGGTAGAGCAGAGGGGAAAAATTCCCTCCTCTCCCTGCTGGGGAACTCACTTTTGATGCAGCCTAGGATGCTGTTGGCCTTTTGGCTGCAAACTGCTGGCTCACATTGAGTGGTCCATCCACCAACAGCCCCAGGTACTTCTCTCCAGCACTGCTTTCAGTGAGTTCTTCTCACTCTGCAGATATACCTGGGATTGATCAGACCCAAGTGCAACACATTGCACTTGGTTTTGTTGAACATTTTTATGGGCCAACTTTTAAGCCTGTCCAGATCTCTCTGGATGACATCTATTCCTTCCATCATATGGACTGCACCATTCAGCTTAGCGCAAGTTTGTACAGTTCCACTATATACGATGGACCAGCTTCCTCTTCACAGTGCACTCTGTTGCCTTTCCTGCATGTAGGAGCATCCCACAGCCAGACCCACATGGCCTCTGCTCTCCTACTTCACCTTCTTGACTCCCTGATACAGTGTAAGTCTTCTTCCTCCCACCTGGCTGACTGAGGACACTGCTTTTGCATAGTGAAGTGCCTTCACCTGTTGAGCATAATATTTAGCTTAATTTGCACACTTACAAAAAGCTCAACAGAAATATTTGAATGGGAAAATGTAAGTGGCTCATTACCGGCTCCTGACTAAGATTAGACATGACTGCAATTAATCACTGCAGGATGACATTAAGCTTAATGTGACTGACCTCTGCAATCTTGAAGAGAGCACAGTGATTACAAAGAGTAGATAACAATAATGGTGCTGCTTCCTTTCCTAGCCATATGTGTTCTGCAGCATTAGCACTGCTTACTATTTCTACTGTTTCTTCTAACAACAAAAAAACTGAATTGACTTTCACATGTGGCCTCATTTGTGCAGGGTAGTTTTCTCAGATATAAACTAGTTTACGTGAAAATACCTGGTCAACTTCTCACAATATTGCTATACAGTAGTTATGGATCAGAGTCAGGATGGTCAAGGACCCTAGTCACAGGATGCAGTGCTGTCAGAGACTGAGTACAACTTCCAGATCAGCAGCACACAAAGCTCAGTTATATATGGAGGTGGTAGGCAGACAATCCATCACCTGCTGAGTTCTTCTCCAGAGACATTCAAAATCCACCTGGATGCTTTCCTGGACAACCTACTGTAGGGAACCTGCTTTAGCAGAAAGTTGGATGGGATGATCTGCAGATCCCTTCCAATGCCTAAAATTCAGTGAAATGGCATCCCACAGCGAAAGCATGGGGCCTCTACACTGTCAATACGCACCTTGTTCAGTGGCAGTGGGTGCTGCTGTTTGGCTCATTGCAACATTCTGCCAGCCTGGCAAAACCACATGGCACTGCAGCAGGGAAGTAGATGACAGCATGTGGATCACACTTGGACTCTCTGCTTAGCACCCAAAACTCAGCAAGACTCTACTTACATCTTTAGAGGTGAGAAATAACATCACATCACAGTGCATCTTGTTCTGAGTGGCTGGTACCTGTCTTCTGCACAGCAAAGGGAGTATGAGATGAATCCACTAGGATTCTTTAAAACAACCCTCCTGCTATACATATTTCCAGTGTGTAGGGGCTGTTTAAATGCAAGTGCACTTTACATAAGGACATCAGAGTGTGCCAAGCATTAATTCACATAAGTGCTGTGGACAAGGTGCTAGTTCTTTGCTGTATGTTCTTGTGCAGAACAGAAACTCCCATGACACCTTTGTTCTAACTATTAACACAGCTTCAAACAACTGATACTGGTAACGTTGCTGAACACAGCTTTGGCCAGACTAGTATATTGATTTCTGCATTCTCAAAAAAAGCACTGCAATTAAGAACTGTCTGCATATTAGATGAGTTTCTGGACAGGCAGAGAAGATGTGAGCTCCCAAAAGTGCTCTGTGAGATTTTCTTCCAGGTGGAAAGCATGCTGTAACCAACAAGTCAAAAAGCCTGCTTCCTGGTCCTTTGGCTACATTGCAGTCTGAGCCATAGTGGACTCGTTTCTCCAGCCCTGAAACCAGTCCCCACATGCCAGATATGAGCTGCCATGAGGACCTGTCACTTACCCATGTACCTGGAGCATTTCTTAGCAGCAGAGCTGCATTGCGCTCACGAGCAAGAGACATACTGTTTGCTAAGGCTGTTAACTCCTGCTACAGAGTCTGATTTCAAATATTTATTTTAATAAGAGATGGGCTTGTTCCTTGTCACTTTTGTTACATTTACTGATACAACAAAGCAAATGTGTGAGAAGGTGTCTTTCTCAAGTATTTTGCTAGTATGAGAATTGCAGATTTAGCCCTGCACCACATTAAGCTTCCTATAAAGTACATTATCAGAACAGGGCAAAACCCAGGGCAGTACTCTTACCTTGCTTCAACAGTCAGGATGATTGATGGATGGCATATACCTTTTGTCTGTGAACAGCTAGGTAGCTTCCAAGCTGAAAAAACTACTTATTTCTAAAAGCAGAATTTCTGATCTTACAAGCTGAGTAACAGATGGAAATGGCAGCCATTTAGTCTTTGTTCCCAGTATCGGCTTGTTGCCTCTGCCATTAATAAATCTTAGAATAAATGGAACAGGGACAGTGTTGGCTGTTCCTGATCAACACTCATTCTAGGGCTTTTGGAAAACAGAAGTGTTCAGTGCCTACAGCACATCTGATATTGGCAGCATTGGTGGCTTCAGCTGACAGCAGCAGGAGCTAGAGTTTCAAAATGCAGCTGTTGGTAAAGACTGCTGCTGCGTTGCTCTCCTGCAGCATGTGGGGACTGCAGGGCACACTGCTCAGCTGTGTATAGAAATCACTCTGAAAACTGCTTCAAGTGACACTGTGGTGCCCAGTCCCAGATAATGACTAAGGAAGAGAAATTCTTCAGTCTGTCCCTCACAAGGTAATAAAGAAGGTCCTTGAGGATTACTCCACGATTGCTGTGCTGCAGCACCTCCGCACCAGGCCTGCAGTCACCATCAGCAGCCAGGACTCTGCTGGCAGCTGCTGGTCCTGTCCAGTGGCTGCACCAAGCCAAGGGGATGGTCACAGCTCTGGTGGGCACACTCTCCTAGGTCAAGTTGCAGGTGACTCAAATGTCTCAATGCAAGGAAAGGTATTCTAAGGAAAGCACAAGGATTTCCACTTTGCTCTATTAAGTAGAGCCTTGTCGAGGCAGGAGATTTGGAAGGGCTTTTGTTTGTTGTGATGTTTAACCAACCCTTGAAAGGGATGTGTTTTGTCAAAATGCTTCTCACTGGGATATTATGGCAGAGCAAAGTGAATGTGATTGTGGAACAGGTTGTCCAGGGAAGTGGTGTATGGAGGTGTTCAAGAACTATGGAGATGTGGCACAGAGGGACATGGTTAGAGAGCATGGTGGGGATGCGCTGATGGTTGGACTTGATCTTAGAGGTCTTTTCCAAGCTTAATGATTCTATGATTCTATAAAGCAAAGGAAAACACAGTGAGGCTGTAAAGGGTCGATAGTCTGCTTCAAAATTTTCAGAGACTTATTAGACAACTTTCTGTGATGTTTAGATTCAGTGAAATTATGAATTCTTGTCACAAAGAAAAGCACAGTTGGGTCTGTGTTTCTACAATTTTATTGTTCCCTGACTGTACTGCTGTGTTCAGATATTATCCACGCTACTCAGTCAGGCAAAGCTCCTCCTGAAGTTCTACAGATCTGCCAAAGCAGAAAGCATGACAGGAGTCCTGATTTTTCAGTTGCACTTCTTCTCACTTGTGAATAGGAAAGTGACTACTATATGCTCTCCATTCCCTCCGTCTGAATATTTTCTTTTATTTCCTCACAACAATCATGTTGGATGTGGTACTTCGCTGACATAACCAGTCCTCAGATATTCAGAACATTCTCTAAAAATGCTGATTATTTTCATAATCACCTAAAAGTACAGTTGCTTTTTTTGTAACGAGGTGATGACACAAGGCAATCAGTGGGGTATTTTTATTCTGTCCCTTCAGACACATTAAGCAGAATTTAGTGCTCCAATACAAAGAAATTTGGTGAGCAATGCATTAGACAGTCCTGCAAGAAGCCTGCAGAGCTGTGCTGTGAGCAGACTCACATGCACTTCCTCAGCACCCCTCAGCACCACTCCTGTGCGTCAGCACAGGGCACTTCAGCCCACAGTTAGGCGATCCCAGAATGCTCACACTGCACCTTACATGCAAGACAGAACCCTGCCATTATCTTATTGGCAAGGGAAACCTCACACAGAAGGACATGGAGTCCTTCTGTCTCTGGATTCACGCTCCCAGACAGGTTTGTAAAATTGGGAAAGTTCCTGGAAATAGGGGAAGATCTTTGGAAATGCACCTAGAGAAACCTTGAAATGCCTGGGGACTTGAACAGTGGCACACAAGATCCGTATCTGCAGGTAGACAGAAAGCACAACATTAGTGTTTTCCTTACAGATCTCCAGGATCAACTCCAATTTGCCCCAGTGGGAAGGGAAGGCACTTGAGGGTGAATGCATGTGACTTGGGAAGTGAATTACCAGGTTACGTTAAAAAAAATCTTCTGTAGAACATAAAACCTACCATAAACTTCTGTAAGTTTAGCTGAACACTACACTAAAACAAATATTTTATGAATTATAATGTGTTTTTTCAGTATCACTCAAAAAGGCCTGCTCTCTAATATCTGAACATACCAAACAAAATAATCAAATTTGAAAGATAAGACAGAGAAAATAAATATCAAAGTCAAGACAGAATGCCACAGACATGAAGCGTGATTCTATTCCCAAGCTCTGTATGCAATACTGCAGAGCCTGATCAAATGAAGGAGGTGCAGAAAGGAAAAAAGTCTTTTTTTCCAATGAAAATAATAACAGACATTATAAGGCAGTGTTGAACCACAACTGTTTTAAGATCACAGAATCACAGAATCACAGAACTGCCAGGGTTGGAAGGGACCTCAAGGATCATGAATCTCCAACCCCCCTGCCACACGCAGGGCCACCAACCATTCCACCTAATGCTAGACCAGGCTGCCCAGGACCCCATCCAATCTGGCCTTGAACACCTCCAGGGACGGGGCATCCACAACCTCCCTGGGCAGCCTGTTCCAGCACCTCACCACTCTCTCCGTAAAGAATTTCCCCCTGACGTCCAACCTAAATCTCCCTTCCCTCAGCTTAAAACCATTTCCCCTTGTCCTGCTGTCACTCACCCTTTCAAAGAGTTGATTCCCCTCCTGTTTGTAGGTTCCTTTTAGGTACTGAAAGGCTGCAATGAGGTCACCCCGCAGCCTTCTTTTCTCCAGGCTGAACAAGCCCAGCTCTTTCAGCCTGTCCTCATAGGGGAGGTGCTCCAGTCCCCTGATCATCTTTGTGCCCTTCTCTGGACCCTCTCCAACAGCTCCCTGTCTTTCTTGTACTGGGGGCTCCAGACCTGGACGCAGTATTCCAGATGGGGCCTCACAAGAGCAGAGTAGAGGGGAACAATCACCTCCCTGTCCCTGCTGGCCACCCCTCTTTTGATGGAGCCCAGGATCCCATTTGCCTTCCGAGCCGCAAGGGCACACTGCTGGCTCATGTTAAGTTTTTCGTCTACCAAGACCCCCAGGTCCTTCTCCACAGGGCTGCTCTCAAGGACCACTCCTTCCAGTCTGTAGGGATGCTTGGGATTCCTCCGGCCCAAGTGCAAAACTCTGCACTTTGCCGTATTGAACCTCATCAGGTTCACCCGGGCCCACCTTTTGACTGCTGAAGTAAATAATATCTTGCTCTGCTTCAAGACTTAGTTTTCCTCTCCTGGAAATCAGAAGGGGACTTTTGCCACTGATTCCAATGGGAGTAAACTCAAATGCAAAGAAAGCAAAAAAGGCAGAGAAAAATGAGAAGAATTATCTTCAACAGAGATTCAATCCTACAGCTCCTACAGATCTGATGGACTATACAAGATTTTCCTGTATAACATGTCAGTGTTTGGCTTAGCTGTAAAAGACAAACAAGTGTATCTGTAATAATTTTAAGCATAATGAGATCCTCCTTGTATTATTAAACTGACATATACTGTTCAGAATTCTTTACACGTAGTTTAGAGAGCTTGTTAATTGTGTTTGGCATGGCTGCTAGCCAGCCGTATGGTTGCTTGAAGAAACCTGGTCATCTTCAACAGTCTTGAAATCTATGCAGCCAGCAGTTCTGTCTTCACGTGATTACACAATTGGCTTGCATTCATCCATGCTGAAAGACACTCCAGCATGTGGCCCCTTCAAGCTAATGATAAAATGCTGAGCTGCATCTGCATTTTAAGTACTTTCCCATATGGAAAGGATATGGGACTTGGCAGCTCCTGTGATCCTGAGAAATCATTTCTCTTGGCTGCCCAGTCCTGTTCTTTGCAAGACTGGCTCTTGAGTAACATCCAGCTCGTAAAAGTTTAGGTACAATATTTCTGCACCTGGAACTTCAGCCAAAGCAATATGAGGACAGTGCTGCTGGATAATTAAATGTCTCAACAAGAGATCAAGGAAGCCAAAGCTGCCAGTTCACTCAATAACAACCTATCCTCCATGAAGAACTACTGTCATTTTCTGTTTACTTATTACTCCACAGTCTTTGCTTGGGATAAGTGCTATGTGTCTAGGGATACCTGAATATGTACCTTTAGTCTGTCCTGGCTATGTGGAGTGGAATATATTTCTTTAGACTTGGTTCTGTAGGAAAATAGCTGTAGTAACTTTGTTTGGATCAAATAGAGAACTAAAGAATTGTGCACACCTATGAGCTCATAAGAAAGTATTTAAAGCTCTCCATAAAGTCCAGCTGAGATATCTTCTGTCCCACATAGGTGGATAAACAAGGAAGACCCACACCTCAGCCACACATTAAACTGGGGGGGGCAGCATCTGTGAACGTCATCTAACCTTCTGAAATCACGCATATAAACATCTCTAAGTATATACTAACGTTTTGCAAGACTTTAGTAATGGTTTTCATGTTGTATTGCTGATATTGATCCTGAATGCATAGTTCATTGACTGCCAATTAATTTCATATCACTAATGAATCTGTGAACACTTGGATCATGATTTGATGATGACGATTATTTCAACATTTTTACAGCTCTAGAGCTGGAAATGATTGCAAAAGAAGTCCAGCAACTTACACTTAAAGCATGGTAAAACATTGTATTCAAACCTGAAACATGATAGTTACTTTTGTAGTGAGGATTAGACACATCCCTGTTCAGTTTCCAAAACCTTTTAATACAGACATTTGCCTTTTGTCAGATTTCCAAGCCCTCCAAACAGTCTGTAGTTTCTCATTGCAATCCTTTGCAATGAAGGACAAGGAAACTATGCCACATTTTCAAGGCTGATCAAGTTAAGCAGAAATCCATCAACAGCAGTTTTGACATAGCTGATATTATCTCTGGCCTCCAGCCTTACTTTCTGTTTCAGGTAAAGATTGTACCTAGGGTTCATTTAATTGATGAGACATCTAGTGCGATGTGCATACTGTGTTACCAAAGGTATCTCACTGGTTTTGTACATTACTTATTTAAGTAGTGACACTAAGAATAGATAGGTTTAGTCAAGGTGGCAAGTGAAAAGCGAATAATTTATTACACATTAACACGTTAATAATCAAATGTATGACAGTCAATGAATTAGTCAAACTAACTACATAAAACTGGATGTGCAGAAAATTCATCAGGAATATTTATGATGTCTGCTGAAATGTTGACTGACCTATTAGTAACTACTAGGTTCAGATTGGATAACAAAAGGAGGAATTTTCTGTCCTAGAGTTTGAGTCTGACCTTGGATAACTCCTAAGGAAACTTCCTTGTCCCATTAAGGACCTTCAGTTTATATAAAGTCTTACATAAACTGCTTTTGGAGTGCTGCTCTTTGATGACTGGGGCAAAAGACAGTGATAACAGTATGACCTTACTGCTTTCCCTTGATACGGCTCTTGACAATGGAATCCTTCCACCTTTTACCCTGGAAAAGCTTGTACCAAACCTATAAGCATTGACCTTAGATATGAGAGAACTCACTACCAGCTTTCGGCCGGAGATGGCTTCTCATGACTCTACAGCAAGTCTCTTATCCATTCCAAACCAATATTTGAAATTCAGTGTTGCCATTCTTTTCAAAAATGTACATCAACATATCTTGAGACAACATGACAATTTTTTATGTTGCATTTTTCCTTCAGGAACAGTAACCATTCCCCATACGTATAAAGGCTGCTCCACAAGTAATGTCTCCTATTTTATGCTGTTGGCCCATTACATCAGAGGTGTATGTTGGTGGTATGGCAGTAGAGGATGGATGTTGCCACCAATACTCCATTACATTTTTTTGCCATGTTGAAGATGGCAGCAGAAGGGCAATCTGACAAAATAGCAACTGAGATGGAAGCACATATGAAGCAAAACTGTGGAACTGAATTTCTCCCTGCAGAAGAAATGGCACCCACTGTCATTCTTTGACACTTGCTGAACATTTATAGAGACCAAACAGTGTATGTGAGCACAGTGAGGCAGTGTGTGCTTTGTTTCAGTAGTGGTGACAGTGGGTCTCCACCTCCACTGGTACAGATTGTTAAAAGTGTGGCATTCAGGCTCTTGTTCGTTGCTAGTAAAAATGCACAGCTAATGGTGGTGACTATGTTAAAAAAACAGTGTTTTATAGCTGAGAATGAAACCCATCAAACAGAGTTAATGTGCTCTTTGTATCTGTTGTATTTCCATGGAAATAAATAGGAGGCATTACTTTCAGAGCAGGTGAATGCAGAGTGGATGAATGAGTAGAATAGTAGCAATTCCAACAGCAGTGGAGTAGATACCTTTAAAATCAGTGACCGCTTTTCAAGTGGAAGTGGGACAAGGAGCATGAAGTTTCTAAAAATAGAAACTATAATTTTCTGTTACAATTAGAATGAGAAAGTCCTTGAAGTACAGGAATATCATATGTCTCAAAGGCTTGTATGCTGCATCCAGAAAGACAGTACAAAATTTGAACAAACTAGTCTCCAACATAGTTTTAGTATGAAAATCTTCCAACTTAAAAAAAAAAAAAAAAAAGCAAATAATTTTATATTGCCTTTGTCAAATTTCTGATGTCTGTTTTCCAATAAATAAATCTACTATTACGTGAACAAACTGTAGGGTACAGAAGAGTACAATGAATATTAGACTTCCTGACTAAGTCTGTTCCATTGTTCTATATCATAAGGTAATGCAGTTCCTCATCGTGTGTTTTGCTACCCAAATTTCAAGAGAACCTTTCAGGGCAGGTGTAAGGTCCATGACAGACTTTGCACTCTTCTGCTCTTTAGTAGATATAAAGCTAATGCACTCATGCAGAAGATTTGAATTTTTTTTCCAAATCTGCATGTCCTAGTAGAGTAGAGGATCATTTACATAAGTCATGGTGGAATGGATGAGATTTCCTTTGTTCAGAATTCCTTTAAGCTATCTTGATTGCCAGCAGCAAGCCTGGCCATGGAAAACTGCAGCAGCTATCTACAGCTCACATTGCCACAAATTCTCAGCAATACATATCTCAGTTTTCCTTGAAAAGAGAAGTAAAACTCCAGAGGAGAAGTGAACCTGAGGAAGAAGTGGTTTATGCAAAGCTAATAAGAAGTGTTGTTATACTTCATCCTGTCTTTTTCTTCATGACATGCATAGAAGTAACTTTCTGTTACTTCAGATTTGAGAATTTCCCGAAGTATTCATCCCTTATTTTAAAATGTTTTGGATTACGACCAATTTTATCATTCTTAAGTTTAATGTGACATAACAATATATGCTTACTTCTCTACATCATTTTCAAAATTAGTTTCGTCTGTCTGTGTATTCAGAAGAAAAGAAATTGGTTTTCAGATAGATTAGCTTGATCTGGTGTACAGATAAAGTTAATACAAGCAGAAAGAGGAAAGTAGACAAGTCAAATGATAAAGCTACTCTGGTGCTTACTGTGACAGATACTGTCTTTCCATATTTGGAAAACAACCTCAAATCAATAAAAAACATCTCAAATCCCACGTGATCACATAAAAGAAACTGTATCACATCTGGAATTTGGTATTTTAATTATTTCTAGTCAATATAGAGACACTAAATTTGGTTTCCTGTTTCTTAAATATGTGCTAGTTTAAGAGGAATTGCAATGTGGTTTCAGCAACTAAGCAAGAGTTCATTTTCTTTGCTGTCTAAATAGACAGCTTATCTATCCATCCCATACAAAGCTGAACTGTCCTTGTATAAAACTTCAGGTCATCTTTCCAGACACAGGACATCCAGTGTTTCATCTGATTCTTCAGATCATCAGATGCTTGTTTCACCAGGCACTAGTTGTTTGCATAAGTTTTTTGTCAATAACACCACCATTTGCTCGTGGGATTGAATAGACACATTTCTCTTTCAGAAATCAAATCACCTTTTGCAGGTGATTTAAAAGGATGGTGAAAAAAAGTCTTAGGAGTCCCCTTGGGAAAAAAATACTTGGCCTCTCCAAAATTTTGGACCCTGAAGTTCCATTCTTAAACTGAACAGCTCTAGAATGGCAGGCTGCTTTCTGTCACATGAATTAAGAGGTCTTTACATGCCAACTCTGTGCATTTAGTGAACTTTAAAGAATTAACATGATAATGAAAGCACCACTCAAAGTAAGTACCTGCTAGTAAGATGCGGGTAGAATCAATATGAGGATTTGTGTGGAATTAATTCATATTCACAGGTCAAACTCAAATTTGCATGGCCTCCTGCTCTTATTAAATCTGGTTTCTCTAAGAACATAAAAGTAGTAAAGAAAGAGACTCCATAAACACAATAGAAAGTGCAAAGTGTACTTCACTGTTTAATCACGGGTGTGAAACTACAGCCTTAAACCACTAACAGGAACAGTGTGGAAATTCCCCACTTCCCTCTTCTGTAGGAATGATTAGCTGGGGACAGGGGAGTGCAAGATCTGGGTGTGGGTTTTTTTGGGGGGGAGAAGGGGAGAAGGAGGAAGAGGTTACTTTGTTTCTGTTTTTTATGTGTTTGTGTGTTTCTATAATGAAATTCAGCTTTATAGCTTATACATGCATAAAGTGTAATCTCATCACTGATTTCTGTACCACAACCAAGCATTCCCATTCCTCACAACCCCAACTACTCCAACCAACCATTCCCCTTTTTCTCTGTCTCATGTATCAATCTTGTAGCAGTCTGATTTGGCTGGAAAGCATTACCTTTATTACTGTGCAATTCACTTTCATCAAGACCAAGTTTTTTGCAGCAGTGCAGACTTGTATTGGCCTGAGTACATGCATGATTCCAGTGTGGCACAATAGTGAAGGAAGACTTTATGATCCTTCCATGTCTGTATTCACGTAATCTTAACCAGGTTGAGCAGCTGAATTCTTCTATCTTCTGAATTCATCCCCTTCCCTCTTTGCCAACACACTCCTTATATTAAAATATGGCATCAGTCATTATAATGACTTAGGATGCCCTACTGAAAACATAAATTGCACTGAAATGTGTTTTTTTCTTGTGCTCAGAGCCTGAGCTCATTTTCATCTTCCGTCTTCCACATTCTAATTAACTTATTTGCAGATGTACAGCATTAGGTTTTGTAGCCAGATGTCTGGGGAAAAAATCCTGCTTACACTGCAGCCTGTCATCACTTCTCCGATGTGGCCACAAAATGCACCTGCAGAATTATTATTAGTCTCCTCAGTTCATAATATAATGGGATTGTTACTCTCTAACTGGATAAAATATTAAAAACTGAAGGAAAAGATAAAAAGGTCAATATTGCTACAGCTGGCAGACATACAGACTGCCATTAGCAGCATTCAGGTAGCTAGAGACACATCTATTACTTGAAAAGAAAATAAAGAATTTTTACTTTGTGCTGGTGCTTCTTGGCATAAAATATAGTGACTTGGTTTAATTCCTAGTATCCTTAAAGCAGCTTCTAATGGGAAACTGATGCAGTTAACACCATGCGTCTGATGCAAGGCTCTATGACATTTTAGAGACAAAACTTACCCTGAAGTCCATGCTTCCTGCACCATTACATGCCATACCCAGTATCAGTGCAGCTTCCATACCATAGAGCTTATAGCCTACAAGTACATGAGCTGCAGAGGTTGACATGCATTTCTTCTTTGCATGGTATGAGATGAAATTGCTTGCACACAAATGTAAACCTAACATACCTAACATGACCAACCTTTTGAGAAGGGTGATTTTTGTGGTCAAACTGGGAGGGTGTGACTCAGAAATGACAATTCCAGGCTGCTGCGCCCTGCCAAAACTTCTCCTATGAGTGCTCAATCTGCTGAAGACTTGGGCTCTCCAAAGATAGCAAAGGTGAAGGAATGGCTATTTACAAGGGTGGATAGTGACAGGACAAGGGGGAATGGTTTTAAACTGAGTCAGGGGAGGTTTAGGTTAGATGTTAGGAGGAAGTTTTTCACACAGAGGGTGGTGACACACTGCAACAGGTTGCCCAAGGAGGCTGTGGATGCCCCATCCCTGCAGGCATTCAAGGCCAGGCTGGATGTGGCTCTGGGCAGCCTGGTCTGCTGTTTGGTGACCCTGCACACAGGAGGTTGGAACTGGATGATCATTATGGTTCTTTTCAACCCACGCCATTCTATGACTCGACAATCTTCAAGAACCAGAGATAGCAATGTGTTTTTTTCCTCCTTAGACTGTCTGTGAACAGATAGCTCTACAAACCAAACACCTGCAGTGACTTTCTTCCTCATACACTGGAAATAACAACTTGTTGGGGCACTTGCTGTTCCTACAAAACGAAACGAAGTCCAAAACATTGCACATTCACTGCTCTGCACACACAGCCTGTTTAGATACTAATTTATTAAAAACTTCCTGTGCGAAGAGAAACCCGTCACAGCAGCCAAACGAAAAGCGCACGCTCACTGAAACCCGCGGGCCGCCATCTTGGCGCTCGGTCCCGCGGCGCCTACACAGCGGGGGGCGGTGCCGCGCATGCGCAGCACTGCGGCTGAAGCTGCGCGGTTGACCAGGCGCGTACGCGACGCGGTGAGGCCGGGCGGTGGGCGCGCAGGTGAGGCGGTCGCGGCGGCCAGTCGCCATGGCTTCCCGCTCGCGGGGGATGGCAGGTGGAGTGAGCCGGTCTTGGGAACCCGCCCGCACGGGGTTTGGGAACTTTCCGAAGTGAAAAATAACGCTGATCGGTGTGGAATCGGGCGGCGCGGCCCGCAGCGGGTTGCTGTTGTGAAGGGGCGGGAGGAGCGGTCTCGGCAGCGCCTGGCTGCGGGAAGGCGGGGCGGCAACTGTGTGCCGAGCCGGGGTCTGCCCGTGGGCCTTCGTGCCCTCATGAGCGCGTTTTGGCTTTAACAGCCACTCGTGCCTGCGCTGATCTGCATTCTGCGTACGTTGCCGTGACTTGCAAGGAAGGTGGAACTCTGTGGTGTCATCACAGCGCCCACCTTGGTGCTGCTGGGAGCTGCTGGGGTGTGTACCGTGGGGTTTGTGTCCGAGGGACTCGAAGCACTCACCATCGCTGCGTTCTGTGGGGTGATTGAGGGTTCACCTTGTACCCCAGCCGCCGGGATGGCCCCTTTTCGTGTGCTTGCCATGCGTCAGGTTTCTTACGGCAGTTGAATATTACTCATCATACTAGTGTAGTGAGTAAAGGACTACTTGAGGTCTCTTTGACACAGTGTTATAAGGAAGGTATGCATATGAACTTCCTTCTTGAATAAAATCTACGGTGGAATCTCAGGTGAAGAAGTCAGAGCGGTTTCTTAAAGTTTTAGTTGGAAACAAACCAAAATGTTATGATGATGATCACTGTCCCTTTCTTTTTTCCCAGAAAACTTTCTATTTTAGGTAATGTGAGCTGATTTACAAGAGAAGAAGCAGCCATGTCAGCTCTTTGTCCACCACCATCTCCTGCAGTTGCTAAAACAGAGATCTCTATGAATGGCGAGTCACCTTTATTAGCTGCCACTTTTGCTTACTGGGATAATATCCTTGGCCCCCGAGTACGGCACATCTGGGCTCCAAAGACAGATCAGGTACTTCTCAGTGATGGTGAAATAACTTTTCTTGCTAACCACACCCTGAACGGAGAAATACTTCGGAATGCAGAAAGTGGTGCAATAGATGTGAAGTTCTTTGTCTTGGCAGAAAAAAGGGTAATTATCGTGTCATTAATCTTTGATGGAAACTGGAATGGAGACAGAAGCACATATGGACTATCAATAATACTTCCACAAAGTGAACTTGCCTTCTACCTGCCTCTTCACAGAGTATGTGTGGATAGATTAACACATATTATAAGGAAAGGAAGAATATGGATGCATAAGGTAGGTTTATTGTTCATTACTAAAAGCAGTTGTCCTAGTTGTCTTCAGCAAAGCTGTTTTGTGACACCTGTTATGTGGCAATCCATACACAAAAATTCAGAGAATGCTGACTTCTAAATAAATATAGAATTTTGAAAGTAAAATGTTATCCATATGGCACCAAATTTGAGGCTAGAATTTTTAGTTTGGTGATTTGTCCTTTATAGTCACAAAGTATTACTTAAACATGTACTAGACTATTATATCAAATTAGCTGTCTTTTGCAATTTGTCATCTCTCTGAATTTGATTTAAATCATTGCTTTTAACTGTGTTCATTGTTGTATTTAAACCAGACAGTATTATAAATTTACTATTTCAAATCAATTTTTTTCATCTTTGAATTTAATGAAGAGAATTGATGGAATTAATGTCATTCTACGTGTGTATTCAGTTCTGCTTCTCAAAAAGGGTATCATCAAGGAGTTCAGCAAATTAAATTGTGCAAAACTAATATTATTATTACTTTATAATACTACTAATAATTAATTATTACTACTTTTGGAATCTGAAAAAGGGAAAATTAAAATATTTTTTTCTTTTAAGAGTTGCAGCTCTTACCTTTGAGTGCACAATGGTTATTAAGTGAAAATTGTTATGTATGTTTTGTTAAAAATAAATAATGTTCTAATAATAAAAACTAAAAAAAAAAAATCTCTGTTGTTTTCATGGAGTACAAGTTGTCTTAGAGCAGTTTGTTGCATGTCAGTTGTCATGTGTATGGTGATGTGTAGTTGTCTGATAATGTTTTTTTCCCGTTCTGTTTTGAGGCCTCTAATAAACATATTTTAAACTTCCTTCTTAAGTGCTCTAATCTGAACTAATTTAAAGTCCAAAAATAAGAAGCTGACATTAAATTCTGCATTGTCATTTTCTTTTTGTTACACTAACAACTTCCATTGCTTCTTGCTGTATTGCCTGATGGTGGCTGGCAGTGTCTTCTTTCACATCTACCCTTGATAACGTGAGGTTTATTTTTCAGAGGAAGGATAGGATATAAGCCTTCATTTTCAGTAGAGTAGAAACACAAATATTTCATTCCTGAAAGCTGTTTTTTTGCTGAACTTGTATCAAAAATTACTATCTTCTGTTCTTGATTACATTCCTTCTCTTGTCATCTAGTGTCTTCCCTACTGACTTGTAATTTGAGTGGTTAGATAAGAGTTGTCAGTCCTTTTTAACTGCTACATGTCTTCCCCCTTTTTGGACATTGATCCATATCAACCTATTCCCACGCTAGGAATGGCCTCAGATGGCTTTGGGAATGACAAAATGTTTTCTACTAGTTTGCTGTGAAATTAGTCCTGGTGTTTTTAATTCTTTTTCAGGTGATCTTGAAGTAGCTAGCCAGTTAGGTCTAGCAAAGAAAGCAAAAAGAAAGCAAAAGATTCAAAAAAATGCACTTTATTGTCTCTCTTATTTCTTTTTTCTTTCTTCTTTCTTTCTTTCTTTTTTTTTGGAGGAGAAGAAAAGTAAGGCTGCATACATCTGCACATGCATCTCTAACTAGAAGATTAAAATAGCAGTTTAAACTTAAGCATGCATTGTAGAATTACAATATGGAATAAAAACAGGCCTAATTACTATAGTTCCTTGTTTTGAGGTAGTCAACAAATACAGCTATTAAAAAAATTGAAGTATCTGAAAGGTACTGTGTATCTGCTCTGGCATTTCTAATAGATATGGAGATTTTCAGTTCTCATGAGCTCTCTGTAGAAATGCTCAACAGTTCCAGACAGACCAGTAGAAGAGAAGAAACCTGACCTCAGACCAGGAAAGACATGGAACGGCATTCATTCTGGCAAAGACAAACAACTTCAAGCAAGTTTTCTTTATGGGAATAGAAAACTTATATTTGTCTGAATTTTGTGTTCTGGAAGTTTGTCTAATGATTATAGCAGTTACATTTCTAGAAAGAAGTGGCTAATATTTGTTCAGCCTGAAGACTGACTTTTTTGAAGCAAAGCGTCGTCATTACTGAATATACCATAGTTCACCAACTCTGAAGTCAAAGTGAATGTTAGGATGCCCCAAAGAAATCTGCTTGGTTCCAGTATTACTTTCCACAGAAGCTTCTTACAGATGGTCAGGCAGGTTTTACAACTGTTTTAGGGTAATTTGCTGCAGCTTGTCACCTATTCATCTATCTGGAAAGCATTGTGCTTCTTTTCCCACCTGAGTTTGGTCAACTCCAAGCACATCAGTCCCAGGAGACTAAAAGTAACCACTAAAAAGGCAAAGGTGTCTCAGCATATAGTAAAAGACTTTTTTTTCCTTTTGCATGCTGAATTGGTTGTGCCAGCGACTGAGGCTCAGTTGCTGATGAGTCTCTTTTGAGAACTTTGTCCGGTCTTTTGTACAGTGTATTTGTGTAGTTTGAGGCTTTGTGTCTCCTGTACTTGGTCATAAGACAATGTTTTGAAGACCTGTCAGTGTCTCAAGATGTGCAAAAAAAAAAACCTTGGTATTCCTGCCTTCCCCAAACATAATTTTCCTTATTTGGGAAATCTCATTTTTTTTCTTACTGTATCAGGAACCATCAGTCTGTATCTGACTCATCTGACATAGAAATTCATAGAGTTCTGCACCATATTCTGATCATTTGGCATTTTCTTGATCTTTAATGAAGAAAATGTAAATCTTTATCATTGCCATCACACCTTCCGTTATCTGCTACTCCTGTCTAAGCATGCAAGAGGTTTGGCGGGGGTTGGAGCAGAGAATATTGATCTGTTTAAAATGAAGTCACTTCTTACTAATGTCAGCTCTGTAAAAGAAAAAGACTGGAACATCGAAAGCATGACTCCACAGGCAAGAAATTGTGCCGTATGACTGTTGTGTGCATACGTATATAACCAAGTACCAGAACATTTATATTTAACTGCTTCTCTTGCTCAGGAGAGGCAAGAGCATTTCCAGAAGATTGTCTTGGAAGGCACGGAGAGAATGGAGGATCAGGTAAGACTGTCTAGTAGATGCATACGGTGCATCACCACAAAACTATTTGACTGGATCTGGTGATGGTAGAAGTTGGTGCTGCTTCTTAATTTTGAGATCCAAGAAGATACTTCGGACTGACTGGTGACTTGACAAGCACAAAAGACATCCTTTCTGAAGACAGGATGATGGAAGCTGTGAAAAAAATGAAGGAATATACATTTTCATCACTTTGTGGGTGAAGTGGAAATCTATGAAGAATGTTACGTTCTGAAAAGGGAAGTCATTTACTTGTACTTGAAGCTTTGTAAAAGTAGTGGCTTCTATAGGTATATGCTCTCCTCATATAAAGGTTGTTACTTTTTCAAGTGACAGAGATGTACACAATATGTCACGTTGGAATGCTGTAGTAGGATTAGTGTATAATATTCTGTTTCTGAAACTAAATGCGGAATTGTGGCTTCAGTTTTCTTGTGAAAGATAATTTTGTATGTTAACAACAAATAGCCCTATTTTGTTTTCTTTCCATTGTTACTGTAAGACTTTGGATCTATAATGTTTAACAATAATTGCATGTGGTATGGTATGCTAAGATTATCTTATTCCAAATACACTGTGTAGGCCAAACAAACTGACCAGCAAAACACCCTAAAAACTTGTTTTAGACATGATGTTAAAAAGTGAAATGCATGTTTCCAGTTCATAATTGATGGTGAGCAATGCCAAAGAAGTCTGTGGATCAGTTGACACTGATAACTACACTTTCAGACAATAGGAAGTTAAGTATGTTTTGCATGTTTAGGTTGTTAGTAACTTCTTATAATGCACTTCAAGTGTTTTATTTACTGCACAGGGCCAGAGCATTATTCCAATGCTAACAGGAGAAGTTATTCCTGTAATGGAGCTCCTTTCATCTATGAAATCACATAGCGTTCCAGAAGAAATAGATGTAAGTCCCTGTTTTCTTTGCATTCTGAATTAGAAAATGACTTTGCCAGTATAATTTGGTACTCTTCTTGGAAGAAAAATAAACATGTCATAAATTTCTGCTTTAAATTTTATGCTTTGAGTTATCCCAAGTGCTCTAGGAAATGGCATAACGGGTTTGGTTTGGTGAATAGTACTTGCAGCATTTTTAATGGTCAGAGCTATGGGCTGCCTGGAATGAAACTCTTCCTAAGGAAGGGAAGGCTGTTTGATTCAAAACAAAATGAACTGAGAGATATTCACCTTCTAGTGTTGGTATCTATTTCAGTGTGGTTTAGTGTTATGTGGAAGAAGTAGAAATGATGTCACATGGGCTAGGTTAGAATATTCTGGACAAGGCTTTAGGAAAAAACTACTGAGAGGAATCTGTATTGTTGGTGAAAAAAAAGTTTAAAAATTAAATTGCTTCATTGTTTTCAAAATGCTTTGGCCAAAGTCAGAAGGTCTTTTTAAAACTGCTTTTCTGGCAGTCTTACAACTTAGCTTAAGTAGATCCTAAACAGTCCTCTTCTATCAGAACTTAATTCTGGGATGTAAATCTTTTCCTAACCTTTATTTTTATTTCTCTGGTTTTCAGATCAGTGACACAGTACTGAACGACGATGACATTGGGGATAGTTGTCATGAAGGCTTTCTCCTCAAGTATGAATTTCAGTTTTGATTTATGCCATATTGAAATGGATTAAACTTACATGTGTATATACAAATCTGTATTGGCATATGAACAGGTATTAAATGTTTGACTTTTTGAGATTTTAGTCTACGAAATGCTATAAAAGTTGTTTTCTTCTTAAAAGAATGGCTCTGGGCTAACAGCTGCAGCTGCCTTACCGTTGTCACAGAGTCATTTGCTTGATAGTAGAATCTGTATGAAATACAATTTTTCTTTGATACCTAAAGTCTGTGAGTGTACAAATCATAGACATAGGTTTTTATAAAATCCAATCCCCCCCCCCAAAAAAAAAAAACAAAAAACCAACAACAACAAAAACCAAACCAAAAAAAAAAAAACAAACAGAATTGTGTTTAATTGATAATATGGCATGTAGAGAACTTTTTATTGAATTATACTCCCCTCTCACCCCCAAATTGTTTTTGATGTGTAACTAGAAGAACTTGCACTTCAGAGCAACTTGGTCTCTTCCTTTGGAAGAGTGTTGATATAATTTCTATACGCCATTGAATAAAAATTGGATTAGGCTAAGTGAACTGTCATATTAACAAAACTTGTAAAATATAGTTATGCTTTTATAGTAACCTCCAAATGAAACAAACATCTGTTTCTACCCCTAAGGAGGAAATCACGTGGTCTTAAGTATAATCCTTTAAAATAAAATTGGTAAGGTAAATAGTATCAGGTCCAGTATAAAATCCTCCTTTAGGATTTCACAGTCCAAATGTAGCTGTTATGGTCCTTATAAATTAGAGGTGTCTATTACAGCAGGTTAATAACCTCACAAAGCCTTCTTTAATAAGGTATGGTCTATCTACTTACAGGTATTGGAAAAAGCTTTCTAATTGTATCTAGATTTTGGATTCTGTAACACAGATAGTAACAGGTTTTTTTAGCTCTGTAAATGGTGTTGGGTGCTTCTGGCTGGCAATCTCTTTACTTACCAAAGAGAAAATACACATACTGCCGAACTTTTGGATTTCAGCATGTGTAAGGGCTGTAGTATAGGCCTGCAGTTATATTAGCAGGTTCTTAATTATTCTTGTTAAAATGATAAGGGCTTTGTTTGAAAAGTCTGATTAAATTTATTGACCCACATTTACTTTTATTTTCAGTGCAATTAGTTCACATCTGCAGACCTGTGGTTGTTCTGTAGTTGTAGGAAGCAGCGCAGAAAAAGTTAATAAGGTAATATACTTTCTAATAAATGAATTTTAAATGCTGATTATCAGCAGTGATAGCATATTATTTGTAACAAGGTTTGTGTATAAGCATACTTGCATTAGGAAGAGAGAATGTTTTTGTTTGGTTATCTTACTGTTGATAATTCTGCCTAAAAGTTGCCTTGTCAGTTGTATTCTGGCAACTATAAGAGAACAGGTGAGTGTAATTTAATTGATGCTGCACATAAGTGAGGAATAAATGAATCTGAACTTCTAAAATAATTTTGCTACCTAAAATGTACAGTCTGAACAGGTAGCAGCTGATTCACCGAGTTTAGCAAAGTCAGCAGGCATTGTATAATTTATCTGCATAATCTTGCTTATTCTGGGGAAGACATGTGCTTCATCATAATGAAAGAAATGCTTCTGCTTTGTGGAATTTCAAAGCTGTTGTGTCCATAGTCATACACATATTAAAACGGGCGAGCTTACTGGAATCTTAAATCCTTAACTCTCTTGTAAGTCTGTTATCAAATATTTAATTTGAACCAACTTGAAATTATAACCTGATCTGCTTTTTCTCTAATGTTTATGTGTATATGGAGAGTTTCTTGGTGTTTACTTTGAGCTTACTGAGTATGTGAAGGAAAAAACAAGTGAAGATGTTTTCCTTATGTAAAATTCTTCAGGTACTTTTTTTGTACACAGCTTTTTGATTATACCAAATTGATACTTTCATATAAATTGAAATCAGTTGCTGAAGGAGATACTCTTCTGTTTACAGTTCACTGAAGTATTTTTTAGCATATTTTTTTACAGGTTACTGTAGTGCGTGTGTGTTTTGTTCAGAAAGGTTTGCCTTTGTCTTGCATTTAATTAGGCTATGAGGAACCATCTCCTCTAATAAAACCATTGAAGTTAGTTTTCAGTTAGGATATTCAGAGGCAAATTGTGAACAAATTATTTTCTTAGAGAATATCAAAATCAATTCCCTCTCTTTGTTCATAGCAGAGTCCTTTAATAAAACTCTGACTCAGAATACCCCTGCACTGCACTGTGAATGAGAAAAAGGATTTTATAAAAAAATGAGCCTTCAGGTATTAGGCACCACTGCAAATAATAAGTACACCAGTACTGTGTGAGAGTAAAGCATTTTGTAGATATGTAGCCTGGTAAGTTTTCAATTTCCACAGGTGCCTCTGGGCAATGTGGTATCAATAGTTCCACATTTGAAGACCAAAACAAAGCTACTGTCAGGGTACATGTGGAGCAGTATGTCCAGGTAACTTTATTTTTTGATAGGAAATCTTTCTGCATATTGAGCTTTTCTGTCTGATTTTGCTTTTAACTGTAATACTATAGTAATTGAGTTCTAATTCATTCAGTGAGATTCAAAACTCTCTTTGATAAAGAAACTTTTTTAAAAATTTTTGAAATCTGTGCTTTTTTGATATTTGTATTACTTCAATGTCAAATGAAAATTAAGAACATTGAGCCTGCTAGGTATACATTCATTATATTATGTATATATAATAGTATACTATGTATTTTACAGAATCAAGGGTTCTTTGCTGCAGGAAAACGTCTTGTTAAAAGACTCTGAAAACTTTCAGCATCTTTAGTAGTCTTGTGACTTGAAAATTAGCAGCTCATGATGCTTTATAAAAATGTGGAGAAGTAATGCATTGTTTGATATGCCTTTGGCCGTGCTGATTAAACACCTCTGATCAAATAAACAATATATGCTGGTGGTCAATTAAAAATAGCTGTGAGCAACAAGAGAACCAGAGAAAAGAAAATTCTGTTCTTATGTAAAGTCAATTATTATAACTAATAATAATTATTAATTAATTAACTAATTAATATAATTATTAGCACACTTTGTTTCAGAGATGTAGGTTTTGCACATTGCTAAGATAGCATAATAATTAATAAGGAGGCTTCAAGATCTGAATAATTATTAATGCATATATTGATAAGCTCTGGGAAAAAAAAGACTATGGAAAAATATGAGTCTCATAATCTATCCAGAATAAATTTCATACATTTTACACAGATCCTTATCAGTAGTGTGCTCATTGTGTTATGGAGCTGTGTTCCAAAATAATTGCTTTCTTAATGGTATACCTTAGCTTTCATTAAAGCAATACAAACAAACAAACACCTCCTGCTTCTTGCATCCATCAAAACATGCATGTTTGACTATGTGAGAAATATGTGGTTGTGTTTGGAGATGATTGCTTGCAGCTGTTGCAGGAGCTTGAAATAATTAAGTGTCTTTGTTTCTTTTGATGGAGAGTTTGAGGAAATTAATGAGGAAATAAGTGTGGATGCTTATAAAATTGAATGTGCGTTATTGAAGACAATAGCTGACATTCCAATGGGGAGTGAATAAAATGAGTGGCTTGAAAGGCTAGGGAATAATTACAGTAACTCATGTTTTTGTAATAGGAAGAAGCATTGGAAGACATGTTATTTCTTCTGTGTAGCTGGCTAAAAAAAAAAAGTTGCCAAAAGTTTAGGTTTTCTTCTTCATTTGGCAGGAAGTTGGATTTCCATCTTTTGTATCTTAATTATTTAAACATGTAACTGTTCTCTGATGTCACTCAAGTTTTGTCTTTTCTAATCAACAGGTTTAAGTCAGAAATTGCATGTGAAGATAAGTTAATTCCTGGAATTTTCTTCTTTTTCAAAACTGTTCTTTGCAATGCAGATTGTGAGAACGTTGTGCCTGTTCCTTACCCCCTCAGAGCGGAAATGTTCCAGACTCTGTAGAAGTGAGTCTTCTTTCAAGTACGAGTCAGGGCTTTTTGTTCAAGGTTTACTCAAAGTAAGTATACTTAGAAGAGTTCTATTCCTCTGTGGTTTAAGAGCATTCTTGAGTGCATGTGTGCGCATGTATATATATATGCAAATATATATATATATATGAAAATTTATACACACATTCATGTTTGAAGAAATCTGTATCTTCCCTTGAGTTCTTCCTGTTGCTAGAGCTTATGCCTGTGACTATTTGATGTTACAGTTCCTAGCCAGTCTTTTTTATGACCCAACGATTTCTTTTGTTGTGTATTGTTTAGAATCATTCCTATTCTTCGAGGTATGACAGTAACAGTCTTTTGCTTACTTGGGACTAGATTCCCAAAAAGGATACAAAACCAGAAGAGAACTGTCCTATGTCAGTACTACAGTTTCCAAGTACTTTAAAAGAGCTATAGCAGTTATTGGGGGTAAATAGAAAAATAATGCTTCTTGCTTTAAAGAGCAGTCTAACCTTGAAAAATAAATATAATACTGTCATGCTAATGAGTTCAGGAACCAGACGATGCAGTGTGATACACAGGTTATCTCAAGACTTACTTTTACTGTTACATTAAAGGAATTGTGCAGTGTTAAGGATATTTTACTGACTACAACTACTGTTTCTCTCAAACAAAATATGTGTAAAGAGATGGAATTTAAAAGATTGGTTTGATAGTTTCATGTTGTTTTGTTCCAATATCACTTAAAAAAAAAAAATTAAAAACAACTTTTTCCCCCCCCCCAAAACAGGATGCAACAGGAAGTTTTGTGTTGCCCTTCCGTCAAGTAATGTATGCTCCATACCCTACTACACATATAGATGTAGATGTCAATACAGTAAAACAGATGCCCCCTTGTCATGAACACATCTACAACCAACGACGGTATATGAGGTCTGAGCTGACAGCATTTTGGAGAGCTAATTCAGATGAAGAAATGTCTCAGGATTCTATTATCCACACAGATGAGAGTTTCACACCTGATTTGTATGTATTCTGCTCCCACACTTCTTAAAGTTGCTTGATTTGAGATAAGATAGTGAAGTGTACTTTTTAATACAATACAGGAGGATTTTTTGCTTCTAAGAAGTAATTGGTAATTGAAGTTGTTTTGCAGAATTTACCAGTTCTGTCAATCATTTTGTTGCATTAAGTGTTGCTGAAATTCTGTGATCTTTCTGACGGTACTATGTTAATATTATTGCCCCTTTTAAATAGGGATATGCCAGAGCTAAGTGTATTTGATAAAGCTCAATGGCTTTTCTGGGTTTAGCTTATTTCTCGTGAAAGTGCTACCTTTCATAACAGGATTATAATTCACTAAAATTTTTAATGCACTTTGCATTTCTGCCATATTGTAAATTGTAATGTTATTCCTATGCACAATTGCTGGGCATTTACAGTCTTTTCATGGCATTACCATGTGTTTGTTTGCCTTTTTTGTTTTTTAGAAATGTTTTTCAAGATATCCTGCATCGAGACACATTAGTGAAAGCCTTCCTGGATCAGGTATTAATTGTTTTTCTAGAAAGAACAAGAGCAAGAGAACAGTGCTTTGACATCTGGTAACAATTTATCATGGTGTTGGTTTAACTTTTGCTGTTATGGTACCGTTTTCTTCAAACAATTACAGTTGTTATCCCAATTGACACTGTGGTGGTTTTCTGCATACTGCAGAAGGCATCAAGAACTGACCATTTGAAGTGTAGTTCTGGTAACACTAGTGATTAAAAAAAAAGTTTTTGCGTAATTTGTAGTATTAGTATAATACTGAAACTTCTTATTATGTATGAAAACCAAAGCATATTTTCTATTATTGCACAGCAGTGTTTACACTACTGAAAAAAAAAAAAACAAAACCTGCCAGACTGAGATTCATTTCAGACCATTTTTAAAGTTTTTTTTTTTTTTTTTAAAGAAAATATTTTTATTTTAAAGAAAATAATACTTCATCCAAATAGAATTGTAAAACAGGTTAATTTATTGCATCTGAACAACAAGCAAAGTAAGAATGAATCTTCAGTGTGTCTATAAATCTTCTGCTACTGTGCTTATTGCAGTGTAATTAGGGATGTGTTATATGTGTATGTAATTCTTCTTTTTATTCTACATTCTTAAAGTGATTCTTTAATTTCTACATCTAGCTAATTTTTTCATATAATTTTTAACAGATCTTTCATCTGAAACCTGGCTTGTCTCTAAGGAGTACATTCCTTGCTCAGTTCCTGCTAGTCCTTCATAGAAAAGCTTTAACTTTAATAAAATACATAGAAGATGACACGTAAGTGAGCAGATAATAGAAAGCAGGCTTTGAGAAATTTACTATGTTCTTTTGTACAAAGCTTCTTTTTATTTTCTTGCAGGCAGAAAGGAAAAAAACCTTTTAAATCTCTTCGTAGCTTAAAGATAGATCTCGACCTAACAGCAGAGGGCGATCTTAACATAATAATGGCTTTGGCTGAGAAGATTAAACCTGGTCTACATTCCTTCATCTTTGGGAGGCCGTTCTACATCAGTGTGCAAGAGCGTGATATGCTAATGACGTTTTAAAATTCTCCACTGTTAATGTGTAATATTGCATGGCACTGAGAGCAATCTATCAGTGTGAACACCAGGCTTATGACAATCGTTGACCTGATTTACAATGGGTCAGTAGAAACAGAGTAACTGTGCAGTCTGTCTGAAGCGGTCTTGTTAAGGGGAATATCAACATAGTTAGGTGAGCGTGATTTAAATGAATCCATTTTTTTTTTGTGTGCTTTTTCAGTAGTAAAAGTAAACATGATCAGAAGTTCCTTTGCTGTATGGGCTCACTAGGTAAATTTGAACATATTTTGGATAAAGGAAGGCGTTGTCATTTTCTTTCCCCACAAATTTCTTTCAGGTGTGTCAGTTTTTCCCTGTTCAGTACAGAGCCAGTATTTTTAGTGTTTCCATAAAAAAACGACAGATATGTGCTCCATAATCGGGTTGGTTCAGGAGATTTGAAGAGTTTTTTAAAATTCTTTTTTGTATATGATACAATTCTGAAATATGCCTTCCATTATCTCCATTTAAATCACGACTTACTCCTTCATTAGGACTTTTAAAGGTCAGGAACTTGGTTTTCTTCTTTTAGTTGTTTGGGTTTTTTGGTTCGTTGTTTGGGTTTTTTTTTTTTTAATGTACTCTACAGTGCTGTTCCTGCGAGCAATGTGTTGGCTACTAGCAGCATAAATAGTAGCACCCTGCACGTTGGAATTGGGTCATTATTTAAGCAGCTTTCTGCATGTAAATGCCAACTAGGCTATTCTGTCACAGGCTGTTGAGCCATCCTGTGGTTGAGTGTTCAGTGATCCAGCATAATTGAGCTCTTTCAAAGCACAGAGCAGAAAACTTTGTGTCATTCAACAACGGTTGTCAGTCTTTGTGTCTAAACTGCTGCGGCTGCTTAGTCTGTTGGCAGTTAGAATAAGGTTCAGATTAAAGTATTAGGCCTTTCCCTAATTTCCCTAAGAACAACAGGATGATAGCCACGCTGGAAGATAAAAGTAATTCTTTTTACACTGCGATTAATATATATATTAATCCTGATAAAGAGATCAGAACAGCTTTGAGCTTGCATGATTAGCATTTTACTAAGTGAATTCAAGCCAGTAATCTTGCCAGTCTTACTAGTTCATAGTCAGCAAATATTCAACTTTACTTTGCTTGAAAATAAAAAAGTATAGAGCTCCAGTAACCATGAAAGTTGCAGTGTCAAATTAACCAGACCTATTCTTTTACAATTTGGGCAAGTTTGGTGTGTTATATTGAGAACAGAGATTAATCTGCGCTGTGTGGTGATATATTTGTTTCTGGACAAAGCAGAAATGTATTTGTTTCATGTTTTAGTGTAACCGTTTAGCTCTGTCTTCATTGTAAAGGAGCTACATGTGTGATTTGAGAAGGTGCTGTTGCCTTATTGCTTACAATTGTTTGTAACATTCCTTCACTGTAATAGAAATATGTTTCTGTTTTCACGATAGGTGTCCAGCATCTGTTTTATGCAATGAGTTAGTTAGTAACTCAGACTTTCAATTTGTCCTGAAATATCCAGTATTTATTTCTGGACAGGAAAGCTGTCTTTTTGCTTGTTTGTTTGTTTTTATATGCCCAGAGTTCCTTTTTGTTTCTTGAAAAAGAAAAATTTACAACTAAACACTTAAAGCTTTGAAAAGAATTCAGCCACAGCCAGGTGCCATTTTCTGTGAATAAAAATCAGCTGTGCTATGTTACCTTGGTTACATAGCAAGTACATGGCCCTTTTTGTGCTGTACATGTATGTTGGAGTCCTGCAATACAAGCTCAGTGTTTCCCCCAGAGAACTTACCAGAAATATGATGACTTCAGTTATTTGTATTGATATTCTGTTTGCCTTACTAACACTATAATTTCCCTTTGCATTTTCAGCTAGTTTATCCGTTATAAAAGTTTATCCATTATGATAAGTTTTTTCTGTGTTGCCTAAGGTTGTGAAAAATAATGTCATGAACTCTTCTCAAAATTCTAATACAGAAGTTGTGTTTGAAGACTAAAGAGCTTCAAGTGTTATGCTGAATCTAATCACTTCAGCTTCATAGGCATTGGAAACTTCACACCTACACTACTAACAGTAGAACTCTGATTATGGAATATGCTGCCACTTTGAAATGACTAAAAGCTGGAAATATATCAGTTGCTACCTTTATTGCACAACTGTCACTAGTGCAGAATGTATAGTGAAGTAAGTTATTAAATGCATCTGCATGCTGTGTTGTAAATCTTGCTCAGGAAAAATACTATTCTAATAAAATTTATGCCAATTTTTTTTATTTTAATTTCTGCTGTGTTTTTTTTTTCTTAATAGGATGTATCTGATGGGATCATGATTATTTATCATTTGAAATAAAGATGAAACCTTTTTCTTGTTAAAATAAAAATACTTGTATTCTGAGATGGTGAGATACAGGCTCTCACTGACAGTCAATCGTATGTTGCTAACTTGGTGTCTGACTGTACTACTTTTAAAATGACAAGCTTCTAAAAGTCTCCAAATTTAGTTTCGCTGTTTCTGTTAAGGAGTCATTAATTTCCACCAGAGTGACCTAATGGGCCTCTGTTGTCCATAAGTAAAAATTTAGCCTCAGCTTTTGAAAAGTTTTAATCCCATATCTTAACACTTATATGTGTTTTTAGTTCACTTGTATCAATGATTAAATCAATGAATATCTTTTGCCAATGTTCTGATTCCTTACACCCTACAGCAACTTTCTGGTTCCAGTTGGATTTCCAGGGAAATAGAGCTTTAGAGAATTTTTACTGTCTCATTTTTCTCTGATCCTAATTCCTGTTGCTTGCAGACTTATAAAGGGTCAGTAGAAAGAGAAATTTCTTTTTTTTTTTTTTTTGGTAAGGAAATTCAGCATGAAATGGCAACAACTGTTCCCACCTTCTAGGTGTTCACATACTTTGTAGAGGAGATAAAGGAAGGTCTCTGACAGTAGGAAAAGCGACAGTTTTTTCTGGGTCAGTTGTAGGTTGCTCAGTTTTGCTCAGGTGTCTGGAAATATCATGGTATGTGTCCTACTAGAGCAGCTGTCTGATCCTATGGAACACCAGGGGCCTATCCTTTCCAACATCCCTATGCTTTGCCCAGAGAGATGATTTACTGCACCTTGTCAAGTTTGAGGTGACTACAAAATGGAGGAGACCAGAGTGACCTGGGCTGGTGGGAGGAAAGCACAGGGATCCCCGTGCCACTGAACAGCAGCATTGTGCAGTCCTGAGCAGGCAGAGCTCCAGCAGCAACACAGGGGCTGCAGCAGCTCTGGGGCCTTGTGCAGCGAGCTGAGCAGGGATAGAGGCTGCAGTAAAGGGTAAGCTTTCACCATCTGGAGAATAGGGTCCGTGGGAGGTGGTGTCATCTCCCTCCTTGTAGGTTTCCAGCCCTTACAGGATAAAGCCCTGACCCACCTTTGAAACTGCTGTGAACGTGAATGGGCTGGATTGGAGGCTTCTTGATGTCTCTGCTGCTCCAAATTTTTGTGTGGTGCTATGGTCCTACAGAAGGTCAACAGTCAACTGGAATGACTGATATGGGCAGCCACTGGAGGCTGGTAGTTTCAGCCCTCTGCTCAAACCAGAAAAACTTCCATCAAAGCTGTTCATAGCACACCAGTTTTGAGTATCTCCAACATTGCTGGTAAATATGGGGCTAAACAAACTACTCTGGGAACATGGATGTGTAAAATCTTGAAGGTGGCCCTGGATTCACCAATGGAACTGCTGGAACTCAAATATTTATGAACCAAAGGAGGAAGAGGTGTCAGAAGCACAGTATCCTTTGGGTCTAACACATGTTACAGTTAATGACATTATGCCTCTTACTTGAAACTTGTGGGGTAATCTGTACTTCGTGTAGAAACAGCTATCTGCAGCAAAAGAAGAAAGATGTAAACATGTAAGCAAGGGCAGATAAATGTAAGCTGCAGACAGTGAGATAAAGTCATGAAAGATTTTTGACTAAGTTTCAAAGTAAAGCTTGATGCCTTGGTGTGTTAAAGGTAAATGTCCGAAGCTTGATCACAAGTATCCAATAATAAGCTAAAATGTTTGAGACCATTCAACAGCCAAAAGCTCCCTTATTTGAAATTCAGTGCCAGTTTCTCTTCCATTTAGAAAATTGTCTCATCATAGTAAGAGTAGTCTTTTCCATCTTCAATTAAACATGATTAACGTTTGCCAAACTTGATTTTTAGTAGAAGCAGAAACATAAGAAATTACAGGTCAGGGAATACTGAAATTTGGTACTGCAAACAGCAATTCATTTGTTTCTGCCAAATGTTCAGTAGTGCCACTAGTGCAATGAACCTTCCTCAATCATTTGTAGGGGGATGTATGGGAGAGTTTGTCCTTACTGAGACTTGTGTCTGTTTTCCAGCTGCCTATTTGCCAGAGGTTAATCCCACATTACATTGAGGTCTGCTGTGACAGCAGTATTTGGAAATAATTTCTGATAACCTGGATTCTGGAGTAAGGACACTCTGGCCTTCAGATTTCTTTACTAGCCAAGGGCAGCTGTGCAGATTATCAAGGACCTGGGCAATAAGTAATGAGTGATTAACTTCATGCTGTGTTTTGGCAGGCAATTGGACACTGGCAAGCTGAAGAAAATGTTGGGTTCAGTCTGCTGTTCACACAGTTACTGCCAAGGTTCGACACTTTCCCAGCAGGCTGGAGACTCAAGATGCAAACTGATGCAAGCTTGATGCAAGTTGATTAAGAAGTTTATTAATTAATGATCACACTAGAAAGAAATCAGTAGAACAGCAAAATTATCAGTGATCTTTGCAATCAGATGTACCAGCTTGCAATTATGTTACAGGTGCCACTACAAAGCTGTGGATTACAAGTTTAAAGTCCAGTGAAATACATAACTACATAATCACAGCTGGATAACACTCCTATTAGTAGGGAGGTGCAAATCTGTTTCCTCTCCCCAAGCCCTGATGGAGACACAGACCTGAAGGCTGACATCAACCAAAGCCTCTTAGCACAAGGAGCTTTACAGCCCGTATTGCACCATGGTGGCTCTGTGAAAGGTGAGCTGAATCTCAGAGCCTTTCACAACCCTCACCTTCTCTCTTGCTGACAAAAGGGCAGATATGTTTCTGAATGATGTTTATGATAGTCACTGCCCATGGGAGAGTGCAACACGGAGTTGTAATTGTACCTATCTGCACTTCAGGTAAAGTTTTCACATAGATATGAAACATACAGATAGAATTTAAGCTACTACTAAGATGACAAGAATATAATAACATATTCTTATCATCTTTCTGATAATGCATTAAAGGAGAAAACAATGCCCATTCAACACCATTATGTTTCTGAGTGACTGTTTTCAAACAAATCACCCTGTTTTCATTCCCATCTGTTCATATTTCTGCATATTTCTTTGTCCATCTTTGAACAAACTTCCCACCCTGCCATGTGTGAATAGAAATGCTTGTTGGGTCTCCTGGATGTAATGGCATCATCATCTATTTAGTTAATCTCAAAGAAATGTCAGCTTATTAATGTGCTTAATGAGGAAAAAGATGGATGACTCTACATGACTCACTTTAAACGTCAGTGTCAAAATACATCTTTTTGTTAGGTTTTGTTCTTGGGTTTTGTAATTTAGGATGTGTGCACATAAAAAACCACGCAGAGCTCGGAACGGATGGCTGTGTTGGTGGAATCTGCATTACAAGCTCCCACACTTTGATTTTATTCTGCCCTCTCCACTGGTGATTTTATTTGAAAGTGCAAATTCAAAAACTGAATACCAGAAGTGCCTTTCATTTGGCTCGAAACTTTTGGTTTTTGTTCCCACTGTTTTGCTAATTCTGATGCTTAGTCATGACACATATTACAAAACAAGTGCATTGGGATAGAGGCCAGAAAAATGGCTCTTTTCCAGAAGATAATATTTGTGTGCTGCAGCAATGCTGAGGCTTGCCTCTGGCTGCCAAGAGCTACCAGTGTGCTGCCGAAGCCACGGGCTAAAATCATAGAAACTTGACAGCAACAGTTTTGAAGCAGAGCTCATTGTTCATTTTGGACAGCAACTGGGGCAGTCAGTCCCTGTCCCTACAGGAGACAGTGGTGATATCCGAGCCTCCTGCACCAGCATTTGCTCCTGGCAAAGACAGGAGTGAAGTAGGATGTAGAATGTGACTGAGTCTTAGGAGCATGAGATACCACAGAGACAAAGACCAGAGGGGGCTGAGAGGTCCTCCTGTGGGTAGGGAGCCTTCTCAGGGCTTAGCAACAGTTCGAGTGAAGAAGAATTAAGTAATCTTCGTGAGTCTGTTTGTCTGAAATGCAAAGAGCCTGACTGCAGAGACTGAAAACATTTCTTCTTTCAGACCAAAACAGTGGAGCTGTGCTTTGCTGAAGCACAAACCAGTGTTTCTCTGCTGTGCCGTGAAGGAACAATTATTCAGGCTGTGAAAGGGCCAGGGATGCTGGGGTCCCCGTGCCATCCCCTTCCTGGCAGCTCACAGACACCTCCTGTCCTCAGCAGGCAGCTGCAAGCAGGGGAGACTGTGGATGAGCTGCTCTCTCTGCTGAGGGGATATTTTGAGGAAGAAGCAGGAAAGAACAGTGCACTGACAAAGCAAGAGTATGAGCCAGTGGATGCGTTCATAGGGCACAGAGTAGCCTTAGAGTATGGGCACACCTGGTGTTTGCTATGTCCTGTGAGTGCTTGGTGAAATGCTCTGGGTTGGCTTCACAGAGCAAAATGTGGTGAAGACCACACTGTGTGTGCTTCAACCATTTACACTTCGGATAAACTTGATTATACCCCAAACACTGACTGCTCACTAGCAGTTGGACTGCATCTTTCTATTCAGCTTAGGGTGATTCAGTCAATTTTATGCTGTTCTTTAGGTGAAGCAAATGACAGTGAGGAGAGATGGAAAATCAGGGAACAATGTTAGGGGGGCACTCCAAGTGTGGGCTGAAACACTGCTGCAATGCACCCCTGACCAAGCAGCTGAGCACAAGCAATGTGCATGAATGCACAGAAGAAACGAAAAGAAGAAGATTAATAGGAAGGAGAAAATGGGAAAAGAAATGGTGTGAAAGGAAAGGACAGGCCCTCCACAAAGCTCCCAGAGAAGAGAAAGGAACAGACATTTACATTCAAAGGTAGCAAGGAATGGGGCAGAAATGAATATGAACACAGATCTTTGCCTCATGAACACACTGGAATTTTCATCAGTAAAGCACTTACGAATGTGGGAAATCAAACAGGCATTAGAATGACCATATTTATGTGTCCTTCATTTTTTCCCTACATCTGTTTTGGATTACTGTTCTTAGGTCCTTAGTGGTAGAAGTTGGCTGAAATGCACTTGTGCAGCTCCTTCCCTTCCCTCTCCCCGCTGACAGCTAATCAAGCTAATCATAGAATGCAGGCTACGTTTTTACTTACAGTAGAAAACTGATGCATCAAAAAAGCAGCAGAAACATGCCTCAGCAAATATTTGTGCACATGCTTTATAATGAGAAGAATTTTAAAAATGATTGTAGTGTATCCAAATGCCTGTAAAGACACATCAGAGACTGAAAAACACTTTCTAGTATTGGCTATGGGATGATCTCCTGGAAAAACTTCGTATTTTTAAGTTTTAACTATTTATTTGAAACAGACATTCTGTTCATTGCTATAGGTTCCCATCAGTTTCCAGCGCAGCCTGATTTAATTCCACTTCCACTTGGCTTTACGTGGTTCCTCTCCAAGGGTGTGTGTGCTGCAGCATCTCCAGTTTTTCAGAAATTTGGCTTCTGCATTACAAGGAAGCAAAGCATCTTGGAGCCATCTCATACTTGCTTGTGGGCAAAAATTGTGGAATGCTGAGTATTCTGCATTTCAAATCTCTCCAATGGAGAAAAATAAAGCCATTGTTATAAACAGCACTGCTATTTTTTCCCCAGTAGAAGCAAGACCTATCTGTTTTTCGCACTGTTTGAGACCATGTCTATAAAGTTGACTGTAGACTGTCTTTCTTCACTACCTTCAGGACACAGGCTTCAGAACCCGGATACTTCCAGCATTTGAAATCTGCTTGGCTTGGGAATGGGGGGAAGCTGTAGGTAAGGGGAGAGAAGAGAATCAGTGACAAGATCTATGTGTTTCCACCATCTCTGAGTCACAAGAGACCTAAATGCTCTCTACCACAAGCTGAGGGGGCTTTCCCTATAGCATGTCAGCATCCTGGGGTTCCTGTCTGGTGTAATGAGCATATCTGAAAAGTCAGTTCCAGCAATCTGGGTGTCATGGGCTTCAGACGGCTCCTCTGATACACTGTGTCGTTAGCCTTACTTTTCTTAAGAGTTTGCTGTGATGAGTACAAATAACTCTACATGCAGGTGGCTGCAGAGATAAAACTGATGAGATTAATTCTTTGTTGGTTAGTGTTAAGTGAACTTGGCCTCTTGAAGCCAACTAGAGACAACCTGAGGGAGGCATTATTCAAATTCTGTTGTGTTGCTTTAGTAAATTCTCTGAAGGAGATATTTAAATTGCTGTTAACTTTTCTTGGGACTGTTTAATAACTTCTCCTAGTTCAGATATAACTTTAATAGTCAACCAACAACAGCACTGATCACCTCAACACCCAAAACAAACAAAGAAGCCCTGCAATATTTATGTGACACTGATCTTCATTCATCTGCTAGGGTTAACAGACCAGCCTCAGGAGGAGACAGTGCCCTCTTGTCCTTGTCCTAGATTTGCAGCCCTTGCAATCAAGCCTCTCCACCAAGCACAGAGTCTGGCTGGGTGCAGTGCCACACAACTCACACAGCCCTTCTTCACTCTCACCAATGCAAAGCATGTGTTTCTGATACCCAGTTTCCCAGCTCCAGTTTTGGCTACAGTGGTTTTCAGGAGGGAGGGGAAGTAAAGCAAAAAGTAACAGGGCTCTTACCTTTCTGGAGATCTGTCATTTAGCTAGTATGCTTTAGGGCACCAAGATGAGAACTGTAAGACAACATAACAGTATGTGTGAAGCAATTGCTGGGGGGGAAGGGTAAGAAATGCAGCAGAATTCTGATTTTTTGAGAGATTCTGTTGCCTAGATATGCAACTAAGAAAAACAGATAAACAAATCTTTTCAAAAGCAATTATGGTTGAGATTACTGTCTATCTCCTTCATTGACTATACTGGATGTGCCCAGCTATAAAAATTGTAATGAAATTATCTTCTCTAGATTTCTTACTGTTTCATTTCAAAGCTCGCAAAGGCATTTTGATTCTCTATGTTATTTGGCTTCAGACAAGGAGGATTACGGCCTGTAGATGTGGCAGCCTTACCTGCTGAAAAGATAAAATGATAAGCTGAAATTTCTTTGTTCTTTAATCTCAGGCACTCTGAGTCCTTGCATGCTGCTGCATATCATTTACTGTACTCTTGGACCCCATCAAGATACAACATCTAGCTGGGCTACAGCAGTCCTGATAGAATCAAGTAATTCATGAAAGTTCTGTAATAGATATAATATCAGAAACACATACACACATACCTGGAAAATATACCAAGAAAACTGAAGTAAAATGAATGAATTGCAATATTTTCACATGTGGATTCAGCTCTTGTTTTGATTCCTTCACCTCCATGGATGGTTGAGTTGGGATTTCACAGACTGGATCCTCATTTGTGTCAGATGAACAGATATCGCTTTGGGGGCATTTCAGATATCTCTTCTGTCTCTTTACTTTATAGGTACCTGTTAAGAATGTTTTGTTGTGTTCTGAGTGCTGACTCACCTCAGGTTTGTGTCTTCATGATGCAGTGAGGACCTTGCTGAATTCACTGAATGCATTTCTCTGTGGTCTCAGCAGATTCAGGAAGGCTTAGGGGATGCATGAATCTGAAAAACAAAGTGGAACTTGGTCAGAAGAAACAGCGGTCCTATGTCAACTTGCTAGAGAATAAAGCTGTGACAGTGACAGGTACAGGAATATGTTGCAATGGTTAAGTTTATATAAAAGGTTCTTTGGCTGAGTATGGATGACATTGGTAATTTAGTCACCCTGAGACCAAATGAAAGTATCTGGACAGGACTTCACACACAGGTCTGTACAATTTTGCTAGAGTTATACCAACAAGATTTCTGCATGCAGACAGAGCCCTCTTAGATGAAATTCATTTCATTTATTCAAACCTCTCTGCTTTTCCTGAACTAATTGTATGTCCTGGATAAATTGCACCACTGCAGACTAGCTCCACATTTGGAAATGCACTCACCATGCCCATCTGCTACTCCCTTGCATCAGCTGAACACAACATCTTAAGTTGTGATGGATTGGCCCCCACTTCACTCAGGGTGATGATGGGATGTGCTGCTACCTGCTCTTTAATAATTACTGCATCATATTTTATCTGCAGGCATTAAATTGGTGCTCTAAGAGACAGGACTGTTATTAAGTTAGCAACTTAATTAAAAAAAGGAAGTCATGTGCTTTAAGATGAGAATTCAGACAAAGAGTGCTGCTTGTATTATCAGGTGAGTCCTTGATGTTGCCTAAAGAGACAGTCACTTTGGAATATGTAAGACCCATGGCATAACTGTACTTTGGATCTGCATTTGCTGGTTTCCTTTAACTGCCGAGGGACCATCTTGTACCCTTTTGAAGATGGTAATGGTCCCTAGTCTGTCCTTAACAGCTGTGGTGGGAAGAGCTACAAAATTTGTGAGATTCCAGTGCTTTTCCCACATGTGCAGTGAGGGAGCACCGCCTATCCATGGTCTGAGTCCTTCTTTGGGGCACTGGCCTGCTCTTCTTGCTGCTCAGCATTCCAGTGAGGGTCTCTCACTAACCTGGCATTTGGCCCATGCTTCAGCCCCTACAGTCTTGTGTGGAAGGCAGGCAATTGTGCTACCTTTAGATAAAAGAATTAATTAAAGGTCTGTTAACTTCATTTTTTTTCTTAAAAGGGAGCACTGCTTTTTTGTTGCCCCTTTGTTTGGTTTATTAAAAAAAAAAAAAGAAAGAAGAGGAAGAAGAAGAAAGACTCTCAGCTCTGTGATCAGTCTTGCCATAGCGTTCTGAATTGTAATGTAAACTACTTAGTGTTCTGGTTTTCTTGAGCCCTCAGAGAACAATTTTCAAAAGTATATTGCATTTAGGTGCATTTTACAAGATGTACATGCCAAAAGTGTCTTTCCAAAGATGAAATAGTCTTCTTAATTCATAGTACCATTCAAAATAACAGAATTTCATCCTCTAACTATTTTACCAGCTAATACTACTGCACTCAGCACATAAGCTAATTGTATGCTGCATGGAGCTTCTATAACCATCTCTCTCCCAGTTCTCCGTCTGGAAAATAGGCCTTAATAGCACATCTGGGAGTTTAATCTCAGGAGAAACAGACCTGAATAGCCAAGTGCCCTTGTCTCCTACCTCTCATTTATATAAAGGCTTCTTAAATTGGAGTATCTCTTTTCCTGACAAAATAACCTAGATCCAAAACAATTAGAGCCTTGAAAGCTTTGTATTTTCCCCATAGGCTCTCTGGCAGCCAGTGCAGCTGCCTGAACAGCACCATAATGCTCTCCTGTCATAAAGTCCCACTTAATAAGTAGGCTGCTAGGTTCCAAATTAGATTTGGCATTCAAGTGGTGTCATTAAACAGAAGAAGAGATCAGAGCCAGACAGGGAATAGGCCAGATTGAAACTGAAATAACAATAATGGACATCTTTTCTCCTTGCCTATACATCTTTCTGAACAGTGCTAAGGTCCTGCGTCAACACTCAACAGATGAGATTAAATGCCAAGCAGTAATATTTATTGTGTGTATGTGAATCTTTTAAAATGCATGTTCATAACCAAACTGTATTGATGCATTGTTATACATCCAAGAGATACCACAAACTTTTCTGCATTTCATAGATGCAAGCTGTTGACCTGTGTTTGGATACAAAGCATGATAAGCATTGGTTCATTGATAGCATTCATTCAAAATGTGGTTAAAATATTCAGAATACTGAAAATCTGCACAATTTCCATTTATTTCCTTCTTTTCTAAGGTATTTGCCCCATAATGACATACCAGGATTATACAGGATGGAGTTACTGGGTTTTGCATGAAACAGTTCATGGTGGATTTGGAAAAGGGGATAACCTCTATTAAACACTGGTATTAATGGAAACTGAGGCATACAGGGCAAATTGCAGGATATTGCACATGGTCCTTTGATGGTTAGCTTTAAGGTGGAGGAAGGATCATTGTAGTTCTGGGTAGGAGTGGAGAGAAACATCTAAGAGCAGGGGAAACATACGAGACTAAGAGAAAGACGTACTAGCAGCCACTTAGGCTGCTTTCACTTGGGAGTGTACTTTAAGCGGTACTTGTACACCAGGACTGAGCCAGGCTGGATTCCACTGATGATCAGTGTTCCTCTTATTGGCTTTCCATATCACTATAGCTCTGTCTTTCCCCTCTAAATCCTGAGAAGGCCACTTCTTTTTACCATTTCCTATTGTAGCAAATGCTGGTGGGTAGCCTGTGCCTAGGTAGAAACATCAGCTTGGCAGATGTTATCCAGGGGTCTCCTTTCCTCCTCTTCCAAAAAGGCTGTTGTGCATTATATCTTCTCACACAGTGCTGCCAGCAAAGGCTGCAAGAGGGATTGGCTTCCCAGGGATCACTGCTGAAAGCTGCTTTTGGACATGACATTGTTTGTAACTTGACTTGAGTGGTTAAAACCAAAATCTTCAATCAAATAGTTCTTAATGGAGCAGGAAACTGAACCAGTATGTACTTCATGGATCTGCCAGAGTTCCTTTCAAGTTATGTTAGTGTTACAGCAATCCCAGGAGGAGATAAAATTTTGCCACTTGTTCCAGGGAAATGCTGAACAATTTCTGCTGTTTACCATCAAGCAATCTTAACCATTTAGGTGGTCACATTACCTGAGAAGCCTTGTCATCTGAAAGCCAACTTCTGTGTCCTCCATCAGCTTCTGGTACAAGCTTGACAGTTTACTCCTATGATAAAACTGTGTATCCTGTCATAGAGAGGAAAGGGAGAGGCAGCAAGGATTTAAAAAAAATAAAAGGAGAGGACTTCTGTTTTGTCAAAATGCAGTGAGATTACAGCGCTTTTTCATCCACACATTTCTGGCAAATCAATCTTACAGAGACATTGCAATTTTAAGAACAGAGCTAAGCTCAGAGAACAGCTTGAATGCAAGCATTGTCCTGAGGGGAGGCTTGAGCAGTGTTTGAGTCAGAGGATACGGTAATTGGATTTTGCTGTTTACTTTTCCCTGGGCAGGAACAGCAAACAATAATCTTAAAAGGACAAAGGGCACTGAGTTCCACTCCTGATCAACTCTGCATGAGTTTATAACCTCTCCATTGCAAGCAGTGAAAGATTTTCTTGGTTAGCTGCAAAGATTGGGAAAAATTTGTTTCCATGTAATTCAAGATAAAATCTGGAAGGAGTTACTAGCATGAAGATTGCATTTTGCTCTGATAGTTGTATAAAAGCTTTCCTAATGCAGAGGCAAGGCAAATAATTTGGTCACATGTTGCCTTTTCCCTCAAGGTACTGCGTTTCTTGCTTAATTTTAGAATCACTCACACTGCTTAGATAACACCAAAGTGGCAGAAACACTCAGAGCTCTGCTCTGTTGCCTGCTGCCAGCAACAGGCCTGGAGAAGTGGCAAGCAAGCAGTGTCTTGTATGCACCAAAATGTGGTACCATGGGGAGTCCACCAAATGTTCCTGAGGTTGCCTTTCAGCTCCTGGAAACAAACTGCTGTACAGGTAACAAAAATTATCTGGAGAGTCAGTGGGAGGAATAGCTGTTTTTCTGAGTCACTGAAACAGAAAATGTTCTTTTGACAGGATCATCACCACCTGCAATCAACATCAAAAAGGATTTCCTGCCCCAGTGAAGCTGCTGTGCAGCCATCCAGTTGCTTTTCTCAGAGTTCTCTCATTGCCCCTGTTTGTGTCATCCCTCTGACCTGATGTGCGAACCAGGAGCTCTGACAGTAGGCAGGAGACATTGCACTGGAGCTGGCTGTAGATGCTCTGTGAGCCACCTTTGAGAGTGTCAAAACTGCCTTTGCATCTCTATAGTCACTGCTGCTGCTTGCCACCACAGCACACGTGCTGGAGCAGCTCCAAACTGCTGGATGTCCTAGATGATCATTGTGGTCCTTTTCAACCCAGGCCATTCTATGATTCTATGATTCTAAATTACACGTGTAAATATCAAGTGAGCCAATGTGGGGAAAAGTTGATTCTGTGTCTGCACTCCTGACATGAGGTCACTTTGAAATTCCCCCATCCAAACCACATTCTTTACCAGAACATAACAGTGGGAGATTTCTAGGCTGTGATGCTTTAGTGTAAGTGGAAATCAGGCCTAGTGGATCAATTCCTAAAAGTAAGAGGGAGATACACTCTTGTGGTATTTCTGATTAATGCCTATAGTTTCAATGTATATTCACCATATTAAAAAAAAAAAAAAAAAAAAAAAAAAAAACAGCAACATCTGAGTGCAGAGATTTTTGAGTAAATTATTTAGATTTCCTATTAAAAACATTTACAGCATCTGGAAGCCTATTAGACAGACTTCCATATTAAAAAAGAAATAAAAATAGAAACACTACATTCAGTTTTTACATAGGAAATTTATAATCAAATGTGCAAATGTGTATGGTGGGAAGGATAAACTGTTTGTCCCACATAAGTGGGAGTGGAGGTTTGTTCAAGGTAATTTAATAGCCCATATTTAGAGAGTAGGATCAAAAACCTTTTGGAATAATTACTTCTCCAGAGAGATGCATGAATTTCTCTGGCATTCCTTTCTCCCATCCCAGTACACCTGTGTGAGCCCTCACTGTATTCACTCAGGTAACTGTTGGAGAAGCAACCATGCTACACTCATGCCATGCACAGGATTTAAAAGGCAATATGAAATATTATATATACTATATATCCTCTCCTATATATCCTAAAAATTATAATATCCTATGGAAGAGCGTAACTGTGGTGAATTTTTCTTTATGGCAGATGGCCTTTATTGTCTATTAATTTGGGGCTAACTCATAATTTAGTACTGGGCACCATGTGTGGGACATTTGTGCTGTGAAAAATGAAGAGCTGTTGCAATCACAATTCTGTTGCGGTGGATGTGGACTTGAATGATCTTACAGGCTGCCAACAAATGGTGAAGTAAATGAGGACAGGGAGACAAAATTATGTACAAAGTTTATTTAATCTTGCATGAATTGTGGCGCTGTAACCTATTCAGAATTTCATTGATTGATTCCTTGCCACATTGATTCTTTGTTTTCAATTTTTCTGCAATACCAACTTTTAATAGATGGGGTAGAGGAGAAAAGTCATTCTGGAAGGAAAGCTCTTTTAAAGGCAACTGTACAGAAATGCTCTATAGATACCAAAGTTACAATGTGTTCTCTTCCTTTGTCAAGAAATTCTGCTGCATACACACTTCTGAACAGTGAGCCAAAACTGGTGAATGGTAGGCATGTTTTTAAAAGGTACTTTGCTGTAATGTCTGCCCCTGCCTTTGCCATTCCACAAGGCATCTTTGGTATACTGAATGCCATTTTAAAAACTGGGATGGGGGGAAAAAAAAAGGCTTAAAATATGCTTTTTTTTTTTTTTTTTTTAGTTAGTTTAACTTATAAGACAGCATCCAAACACAATATATCTGATAACAGCTAAGTTGTACATTACTGGCCATATGCTCAGTAGGATGGCATAGTTCTGTTCGCAGAAAAGCTTTGTGATTTATGATTAGTAATAAGGGCAGTCCAAAAATATGCAGAATTGGGTGTTGGTAAATGCAAGCACATACTTCAAAAGCAGACTGAATTGTTGAAGTTGCAGTTCTAAGATGTTCCTTTCATTACACTGTTTTGAAGCTTCACATGCCTACAGCACCTGGCATAAGAGCCTGCTGTAACCCACTTCAGTCCAAAATCAGCCTGACTGAACTGACGTTGATGGTGGTTGACCTAAATGAAAAGATTTATATTTTTCAGTGGAATGGAGTCAGCTTTGAGTTGTTAAATAGCACCAAATGGAGGCATCCAGCTGCTGTGGACAGTAACTTCTTAAGCAGTTCTGGCTGATTCTGCCAGTCAGCACCTAGTGATAGCTTGTTCACCTCGATTTAAGTTGGTTCTGAGCCTTGACCAAGAACTAAATAATTTTGATTTAGAAAGGAATAAAAATGACCTATCTGTTTAGATCAAAGCCATGGTTTATTGTTGACTTTAAAACTATGGCTTGACAGAGGAAGGGAGATTAAGCAAGCTTTAATTGTATACTGTTTTCCCAGTTAAACAGTTTTCTTATCAGTTTTGATTACATCCACATTTCCACTCTTCTCTTTGTTCCCAAGTCAAATTCTATTTTGCTAGGTTGTTTTATGAGATTGGTTAAGGAATACAAATCTCAAAACCAAAGTTGTTTCAGCAGCTTCTGTGCAAATATACATTAGAGTAGAGAGAATGATATGCACAAACTTGGAAGTCCAAGGTATTAGTACAGATTTAGTCATATCAGGCACCAAAAGTCCATACAAAGAAAGGCAGTGGAAGACTCCTGTAAGCTCCACTTGGAAGATCCTGGTTATTTAAGAGCATCTAAGCACAGGCACACCCAACACTGAACAGAACAATCCCATCAGAGACTGTTCTCACTATTTTAAACAGTTAGTAAGTGAAACAAGAATTTTCTGCTGGGAAGAACAAGAGGGCATTGACCTACCCTCCTTGCCTAAGCTAATCTCCAGTTACTCTAACAAAGCAAGGCCCTGTGCAAGCTTCTATGCTTTTTGCAAACTGCTACCTGTCGGTGGTGATAGAGCCTTTCAGCTCTGTGTGAGCCCAAAGTAGGGCTGTGAGGCTGCAACTCTGCAGGCTGCCTCAGGATGTTGAGCTGTTTGCGTGTGCCTACAACAGCTGTGAGTAATGGGGAAAAAAAAAACCAAAACCAACATGAAAATGTACACTGTGTCCAGGCTGAAAGTGTAATAAAAATGTCTTTTCACTCAATACAATGCTAGCTACAGTAAAGTAGTACCATTAGATGAAAATAAGTTTTATTGTTGCTAATAGGTAACTAAACATGTCCCTCTGTTCCATGTTCATGATTTTCATTTTCTGAATATTGATATATTCCCATAGAAACCTTCCTGCTTCTTTCATTTACTAGAAGGTACTGTGTTGAAGAAAGCTATGTCTGCACCCAATCATGCTTTGTAGGAACACTTCGGCTGTTTTTGGACCTCACCCGCAAGGTAGTCACCTGCTGGAGATATCTTTCTGCAGAGGAAAACACATAGTTTGCATGAGACCTACCAGACATCTCCCATCCAACTGATACTGGGCAAGCATCTGGTGTGACCTCGAGTCATTTTGGTGTGAGAAGAGGAGCTCCTCAGCCCAATGTTCTCTCTTCTTTCTTTGCAGACTAAGGGCTATTTCCTCCAAGTGCATGTCCTTTAAAGAAGAGAATAGTGGAAAAACAAGGCAGAAATTAACTTTGAAAGGAATTATTACTACGGCACTGTGATCTGCTTCATCTGTGTTCTCTGCTCCCGTTTCCTAGCAGTGGAGGATAAACAGCAGACCTCAACCATTTGATGCTGAATTAAATTGCATTTCTGTTTGTTCATACTGAGAACAATTAATCTGAAAACCTGCTCATTTATTACATGAGCTGTTCATTTGGCATGGTAGGAAGAGGAAGGGCCTCTGGCTTCAGCATCTTTGGTGTATGTGCTTAGAGCAACATGGCATTTATGACCAAATTGACAGCTGCTTAGACTCTGTTGGAGCAAACTGACTGATGCTGGGTGGCCGCTGCCTTCTCTCCCAGCAGCAGAAGAGCACTGATGAGATGTCTGTGGGGTGGTGTTCCAGTAGAGAATTGGACTGCTGGGAGAGAGCAGCTGGCATCTTCAGCCCCTTTACTATTGCTCTGGCTGGAGCCCATTGATACCTCCAGCATTTTGTGACGATTAGAAATGAACAAGAGTGTCATGGGCTGAGGTTCAGGAGAAAAACTCTGCTTGTTGCTTGCTCTTTTTGGGCTCTGGTTTGTCACCACCACAAACTCGATGGTGTGACATTGAGGCACAGCACTGACAGCGGCACGCAGGGTGCAGCTCCTTTCCCCATCTCCTCTTTCTGCACGGGGCAGCCCGGGCCAGGTGCGATGATGAGAGACCCTCCATCCTCTGCCACCACACAGCAGGCTGTGCCCAGCTGCAGAGCTGCTGCTTCCCAGCGGAGACAATCACCGCTGCGGCTGCTAAGGTGGGTTTAGCAGAGGGTCAGCCGGCCCCACAAACCCCAGGGATCAGATAAACCAAACGGGCTGGAGGAGTACCGCGATTTATCTTATCCTGCTGCCTCAAGGGAGGAGACTGCGGTCTGCAGCCCACGCCGCTGCGGTTAAACCCACAGCACCCCGCAGCGCAAACCAACGGCTTCGGCGTTACCAGGAGCCCCGCGGGAAGGCTTCGGGGCCTCAGACCACCCCACCTCATCACCCACCCCACCGCTCCGCTCGCGGCCCGAGCTGAGGTAAGCCCGTCACGAAGTTTCGCTCCGCCCCGAGCGGGATCGGAGACGGGACGCGGAGCAGCCCGGGTGGGACGGCGCCGAAGGCGGGAGGGCAGCGCCGCCATTTCGGCACCCGCGCGGCCGCCCCGCGCCCGACAGAGGGCGGGCTCCGGCGGGCGCCCAGCCGAGCGTGTGGGGCCGCGCGGCGGGAGTCGAGCCGGGCAGGGCGCGGGGTAAGCGGCTCGGCGGAGCCGGCGGCAGCGGGGAAGCCGCACGTAGCCGCGCTGAGGCGTCGCGTCCCGCCTCCGCTGTGGAGCGCTGCGTGGCAGGCACCTGGAGAGGCGGAGGTAAGGCGGTAAGCCCCGCTCCCCGTTCCCGCCAACTTCCCCAGAGTGAACGGTTCGGTCCGAACCGAGGAGCCCCCTCCGGCCGGGCCGCCGTTCGGGAGCCGTAGGGCGGGCTGGCCGCTCGGTTCGCCCTCCCCAAGGCTGCGTCTCCGCGTGCTCTCCCGCGCAGCCTGAGGGCTCGGGAGCCCGGAGCGGGGCTGGGAGCTGTGCCCGCCCGAGGCAGCTCGGGCCCTGGTCGCTGAGGGCCGCCTTTGGCCCTCCGTCCGAGCTCGCAGGGCGGTGAGCTGCTCGGTCACCTGCCTGTCCTCTGAGGCACGGCCCTTCTGCTGCCCTTCTTCGGTGTCGGGGATCGCGTTGGTGTCGGAGCATCCCCACGGCCGGGATGCCAAGTGTTTGGGACGGGCTGAGCACGCCTTGTTTTTAGTTGTGAGGTTGGCCGCTTCTTGAAGGACGTGTTAAACTTCCTCATTCGCTCGAGGAGCGCGGGTCTGAAATCTCTGCCTGGCTTTGCGTCGCCGCGGTGTGACAGCCTGGCAGCTGCTCAGACTGGCTCGGGACCAGCGATGGAGACTTGAGTGACTGCTGCTGCAAGGAAGAGCTCTGTGCTGAGGCCAGCCCTGCTGCTCACTGACCCTGCAGGCCATCAGGCTGTCCTTGGGCAAGAGTGCTGCCGTATGGCTTTTGGAGATGTGAAAACCTTCCTGCTCCAACTCAGTGGTCAGGTCAGCCTGTTCTGAGGCTGCTTGTGGGCAGCTCTCATAAACAAGATGTTCCAAACGATGCTGGGATGTGTCCTAAACCAAGCCAGTGCAAGAACAAGCAATTCAGGTGGAGACAGTCAGAGAGCTTCTCCTCCATCTGGACTGTCACAAGTCCATGGGACCAGATGGCCTATGCCCTCGGGTGCTGAGGGAGCTGGCAGGGGTGATTGCTGAGCTGCTCTCGGCCATCTATCAGCGCTCCTGGTTAACTGGAGAGGTCCCAGAGGATTGGAGGCTTGCTGATGTGACTCCCATCTTCAAGAAGGGCCGTAAGGAGGATTTGGGGAACTATAGGCCTGTTGGCCTGACCTCAGTACTGGGGAAAGTAATGGAGCAAATCATCTTGGGTGAGATTGCACGGCATGTGCGTGGTGTCCAGGGGATCAGGCACAGCCAGCACGGGTTCATGAAAGGCAGGTCGTGCTTGATCAACCTCATCTCCGTCTATGACTGGGTGACCAGACTGGTAGATGAGGGAAAGGCTGTTGATGTAGTCTACCTGGACTTCAGCAAAGCCTTTGACACTGCCTCTCGCAGGCTTCTTCTGGGGAAACTGGCTGCATGTGGCCTGGACAGGTATACACTCCTTTGGGTGAGAAACTGGCTGGAGGGCCATGCCCAACGGGTAGTGGTTAATGGAGTTAACTGGTGACCTGTTTCAAGTGGTGTCCCCCAGAGGTCGGTGCTGGGGCTCATCCTGTTTAATATCTTTATTGATGACCTAGACGAGGGGATTGAGTGTACCCTCAGTAAGTTTGCAGATGACACCAAGCTGGGAGGTGGTGTGGATCTGCCTGAGGGTAGGGAGGCCCTTCAGAGGGATTTAGATAAACTGGATTGCTGGGCTGAGGTGAATGGGATGAGGTTCAACATGGCCAAGTGCCGGGTCATGTGCTTTGGCCACAACAACGCCATGCAGCGTTATAGGCCTGGGGACAAGTGGCTGGATGATTGTGAAGAGGAAAGGGGCTTAGGGGTGTTGGTTGATTCTCAGCTGAACATGAGCTGACAGTGTGCCCAGGTGGCCAAGAGGGCCAATGGCATCCTGGCCTGCATTAGAAATAATGTGGCCAGCAGGAGCTGGGAGGTGATCATCCCCCTGTACTCAGCACTGGTGAGGCCATACCTTGAGTACTGTGTTCAGTTTTGGGCTCCTCACTACAGGAAAGACATTGAGGCCCTGGAACGTGTCCAGAGAAGGGCAATGAAACTGGTGAGGGGTCTGGAGCACAAGTCCTTTGAGGAGCGGCTGAGAGAGCTGGGATTGTTTAGTCTGGAGAAGAGGAGGCTCAGGGGAGATCTCATTGCACTCTACAGCTTCCTGAAGGGAGGTTGTGGTGAAGAGAGGTTTGGCCTCTTCTCCCAGGCAACGAACAGGACCTGGGGAAATGGCTGCAAGTTGTACCAGAGGAGGTTTAGGTTGGACATGAGGAAAAACTTTTTCTCTCAGAGAGTGGTCAGGCACTGGGATGGCCTGCCAAGGGAGGTGGTGGAGTCGCCATCCCTGGCAGTGTTCAAGAGGCGACTGGATGAGGAGCTGCGAGATACGGGTTAGTGCTTGTGGTAGCAGTGGTAATGTGAAGACGGTTGGACTAGATGATCTTATAGGTCATTTCCAACCTTGTGATTCTATGATTCTATGATTCTAACAAGTTGCATCTGCTTATCAGAAGGATAAAGGGTGGCTGAGAATCCTTCCCACCTCTGCTCAGATTGCAGTAATTTATCCCAAAGCTAACAGGACTGTTTCTATTCCTTAAGCTGTTTGTAACTGCATTTTCACACAGGGCTATCATTTGTGTATAATAAGGTATAATGTCACTGCTTGTAAAGAGAGGAACAGAAGGAGAAAGTCTGGAAGAACTTATGCTCACTCTGGAAGACTTTCTCCTCAAACTGGGCAGACTATGCCCAGGATGCTGTCCAGCACGTAGTTGGAGAACTTGTTCCTCTTCATCCCACTATAGCCAAGCAACTTGTGCTAAGATCTGCATTCTTCTGGGTGGACCAACATTTGTGACAGCTTTGCTTTCTTCACTCTAAAGGGAGAGAAAAGAGTTTTCCAGACACAAAAGAGGAATAAACTGTTCTTTTGTAGCTGTGACAGTGTGCACATCTCAGTGAGGGCAGGACAAAAAGAAGAGAGATGAAAGGTAGACAGTGTGCCCTTAAGCTGACTGAAGTCACCTCCCTTTAGGAGGTGGATGTAGCATTACAGTGTGGCATTGTTTGGCATCAGGCAACTAGGAGTTAGTTATGATTTAGTGCTGTTTGCCTCAGTGCTGGTGGGGTAGCCTGGGCTGCTGAGAGTGCATGAGTTATGAAACTTGGGGCTGGACCAAATCACTTCATCTCCTTTGCTGATACTTCCATCACAGCAAATGTTTCTTTATCAGCTGCCAGCAAAGTACTCAGCACCATTCAAGATCCCAGAGGAAGGTACTTGTGTTCTGGATCAGAAAAGTGAGGAGGGCTGAGTGCTCTGGAAACATGGACCTCAGAGTTGTTTCAGAATAATAATTGTTTAAAAGTATTACAGGAAAACCACATGGCACAGTTCTTCATTAAATATTTAATCTTTCCTATGAGTCAGGCACACTGAAATCTTAGATGGAATAGTTCATATACTAAACACTGTTATTTTTGTTTTTCTCTTTTAGGATATTATCAGCATTTTGATGGTACCTTTGACAGGTATGAGTCCTGTGAGCCTGTTCTGAGTTGTGGAGGTGAAATGAGATCAGAGAGGAAGCTGAGGAGGTGGGTAGGATATAACTGGAATTTTAATTGTAACTATGGAACATTTAAACTTCCAGGGAAGTAGTAGCTTACTAATGCAGTATTTGCTGATGGGTTATTAGCTCATTACTAGGAAAGAAAAGGAAAAGCACTTACAAAGGAAGGACAGAATGGCTGAGGATGTAAGAGTCGGGCTTACAAAGAGGCTGATGTTTAAAGGAGTTTAGGTTAGACAGTAAGTAACAGATTAGACAGTAACCATGCTTTCCCTGTAATTATTATGTCTTGCTGCCACGTTCTACTTTCTCTTCTGAACTGAAGAAGATGTTCAATAAATGTTAGAATAGGATGAGAATGTGGAACTGAAAAAAAGTTGGGGAAAGAGGAACGATATTAAATTGGGTCGTCATGACTTGCAGTCATAACTTTAATCTAATTTAATTTAAATAAAAAAGAATTAAAGAGAGACTTAACCTATCAAATATCTTCATGGGAATATGCTTTTTAAGAGCAGGGAGCTCTTCAGTCTGATTATTAGAAATTTTCCAAGATATGTTTGAGCTAAGAAATCTTCGTTCAGATATATAAAAATCTGCCTCTTCTGCTGTTCACAGCATTTCCTTACTACACCATCATAGCCAGAAAAAATGCATTTTCTGTTATTGTGTGAAGATTGAACTTATGCTCACTTTATTAAAAGGTACAAGAATTTAATTCAGAAAGGCTGTAGCAAATTGCATGGCTAGTAAAGTTTGGTATATCCAACTACTTCACATGACCCCTGTGGGCTTAAAAATGAGTCTTTCCCCTCTGTAGTGAGGGTTGGTTTTTGATTTTTCTTTTTGTAACTTTGCATTTATTACCATTTGAGAGTACAAAAACAAACAAAAAAAACATCAATCATAATTACACAGCATTGATATTTTAAAACAAATACAAGCAGATAAATGAAAGTAATCTGTAAATTGTGTTGGAGTGAGTGCTGAACAGACACTTAAGCTGCTTGACCCTTGCCCAGTAGCACTGTCAGTATGCTGAAACCAAAGAAACATGGTTGAGGGCTATAGGAAACAAAGTTCCATTTTCTCACCCTTTAGTCATACAAAACAGTTTTGTAAGTTTGGGGAAAACTGCAGTTTGTTGTTTGCATCTATCAAAGTGATCCAGCCATTCATTGACCAGTACAGTATGGTACAAAAGCTAGCACTCAACATTTCAGACAGTACTTCTTTGCAAAATACAGAATCCCCCTTTATATTCTTTTACCAAAGAAAACAGTCAAGAAGCTATCCAGCTTCCAGATTTGAAGATGTAGTTAAGTTTTTCCTTCAAAAAAATTGTAAGTGATTTTGAATCTCTGTACTGATCACAAAATCACACAGAATGGCAGGAGTTGGAAGGGCCCTCAAGGATCATGGATCTCCAACCCCCACTGTCACAGGCGGGGCTACATTTAATACTAGACCAGACTAATGAGTGTTTGACTTTACAATCTCATTAACCCTTTTCAAAGTATAACAACATCTGGAAGTGTCAGTCACAACTGATAGTAATGCACACAAGTTAATAGGCATATCTGTTTAAGGTTAATTAAAGCACTTCCTTGGAAGAGCAGATGAAAGAAGCCAGTACTTCCAAATTGCCCAGGGATGGGCTTTTATTCACAGGCTGTCAGAAAAATATCCTTTCATCCCATGAAGAATTAAAAGAATGTAGTAGAATGTGTGAGGTTGTGTCCAGTCATATCTACTGTAACTTGTACTCACTCCTGACCTTTCTGGGACTGAAATCCAAGTGCAGATTTGGAAAGCATTGTCTTGCACATTACTCTATGTGTAATATATGCATAGGGAAACCTTAACTTCATGGGCTGCAGTTCTTCAAGTAATTCATGTTGGTTATCCAAAATCAAGCTATCAGGATTGCCTACAGTAAAAAGCAAAAATTAAGGCAATCTCATAATGTATTTGAACATACTGCCATGAAACATTGCTCTGATCTCATTTTAGTTGCAAAGTCCTTAAATTAACAGGACAAAGATTCCACTTTAGAAACTGATTAATGAGGTTGTTGCAAACTGAACATTAACTATGTGTTAAGTGTTACTAATTGGTCTTATGTTCCCTACACAACCTGTGAAAGAGTTGACCTCTTACCTTAGCGATTGAGAGCAGATGTACATGGGGGAGTCTGAAATTTGTTCCCTCTCCCCTCATTTCTGTCGAAAAGGAGTGTATGGGAATGGAGGCTGTGGGCTTTATCGACTTTATCTCCTTAGCTCAATGTTTAAATGTCAAAAATTAGGCAGTTGTAGCTATGCTGTTAGGGTTTTTTGTTGTTGGTGTTGTTGTTGTTGTTTTTTTTTTCCCTAAGGGGGAATGGATTTTAAAAAAGGGAAAGATGTGATTAAAGTTGCTGTCAGCCCTCATGCTTCTCTGGCGAAGTGCTGAGATTCTGTGCTTAGGTAACAGTAGTAGTGTATTGAATTTTGTGTCTTTGAGTATTTGCTCTTTTCCTTCACATTCCCCTATTAGTTGCAGATATATATTTTTAACTCTTCCTCTTGCATTCCAATTGAACATGTATCACTTGTGATGAAAATACTTGGGAAATCAGATATCATTAGAAATCTGAAGCATAAAAAAAACATTTTGAAAACCATACAGTATTGTAATACATGAGGAGTGGTACCAAACCCCAAAGGTTTTCAAAGTGTTTTGGGAAGCAGTTAAAGTGATGAAGGCAATTATTTGAAACACTCCTTGACTCTGCCTGTATGAGAGGAGCAAAGGTAATAGAGGAGTGGAATAAACTTGTTTGCATCTATATCCGTAAGTATATATTTTCTGATTAATCTTGTCTGTTTTGTAAATTAAGATCTGTGCTGCATACAAGACTCCAGGAGGATTTGTCTTCCTCATGCATGTCTGCATCTTGGTCTTCTTTCTGCATAAGTGAAATAATGCAGGGGTACAGTGTATCAGTACTGTGTCCTCATGCAAGAGCTTCAGGCTGTTAAGCAATAGGCGTATTCTGTGCAAAGACCAGAGAATACATTTATAGTGTAGAGAAGGAGTATATAGGAGCAGAATGATCCACACATTTTTAAAAAGTTCATCACCAGCAGTAGCTGGTGATACCAACTGTCCTTTCACTGAAGTATTCTATGTGCTTAATTCAGAGCACCAAATGTCTTGTAGACAAGTCTGAAGTACCGATCTGAAAATATTTGAAATGTAGAGATTTAAAACCTTCTAAGAAGGGGGAATTTACCAGTGCCTGACAAAGAACACAAATATAAAAGGTTTTACCTTTTTATGATGTGTGATTTTCATAAGGCTGTCAAAAATTATGAGGCATGATTTCAGTTCTGTTTGCATGGCGTCCCAGGAACAGTGGCTGTATTGCCTATCTTTAAGGAAGCTGGTGATTCTTTGGAAGAACTTCTTCATACTGAGGGTACTGCTCTTTAGCATCTGTATCTGAAAGCTGTTCCATGCTCTTGGTAGTTCTTCCAGTAAACAAATCTCTACTTCTTCAATTTGCTGATGAATTCCATTTTGAAATTTTTCAATATTGCTTGTATTCCAAACACCTTTTTTGCAAAATAGCTGAAAAGTCTGTTGGAGGAACTCATAGATGACCACTGTTGTATTCTTTTGTGTGATCTTCATAATCTCCCTGGGAAATCTGAAATCAATTGTTTCATTGAGACACTGCTGAGAAAAATATCCACCCATTTCATGTAGGAAGTTTATGTTCTGGTAGTTCATTTTGATTCCTTTGAGAAGGCAAATGTGGTTTGAGATTTTGATATACAGTACCAAGGTAATGCAAACTCACACTAAACTTCTCTGAACCAAGATGGTCATGCTGATGAAGCTGTCAGTTCTGTCCTTCTTGTTGTGCTGGTCCTCAAGCCTGTAGTTCCTTGTCTTTTCTGTATTCAGATGCTGCTCTTTTATGACTCTGATTTTATTTTCTTGCGTGTTAGGTATTAATTATTTTGTAAGAGATGTGTTTTTATCAACAGTGATTCTGCCAGTTTATTGTTGGTTTCAGTTTCTTTTAGTTGCAGAAGCTTGCTTATTTTTTCAATAACTTTATTAATTGAAGGAAGAGTAAGTGATTGGTCAGCGAACACAGGCAGATTAGCGTCTGATAAGGACTTTTCATCTTATTTATACTTAAACAGGCAGCCTTGGTTTATGCTGAGAAGTTTTGCTTTTATGCTCAAGTTGGCAAAGAGTATGAAAAAAGAATCACATCTGTGGCTAACAGATATCCATCCTAAGCAAGATGTAATTTCATTGATTTTAAAAAGTAACGTCTTGTAGGACAAATTGTTTTGTTTGGGAAGTAGCTAATGTTTTATTAGCAGAAGAACCCTTTTGTTGACACAAGCACTGACTCACTAGGGCATTTGTTGCTATCACTATGTTGGAAAAAAATATACACAGCTTTGAGGACAGATGCTTTTTAATGTATTATCTGTGATAATTTGCTGCTCAGAGAGGCTTCCTTCTACTTCATAACCAGATGATTGAAGCCACTTTTTGACAGTTGTCAACCTTGCTGTAAGGTTACCGATGAAGGCTTGCTTACATTTAGAGTAAGACAGCTTCTGTTCTGAAGCCTTTTCCTGTGAAGATAAGTAAGTTCAGACTCCCTGAGAGCTTGTGTTGGTAGGAAAATGTCCTATTTTTGGGGCCACCATAGCCACTGTGATGCTGGAACATACATCCTAGAATCAGGGCAGTAATTCTGTGAATATTAAGTTTGTGGGCCAGCTGGTAGTAGAACTGCTAGTACTCAGGTTAATTAAAATGCCCCAAACAATTTCACAACCTGCAGTGATTACAAGACCAAGGTTCTGCTGCACAAGCATTGCAGGTTAAAATGCAAGTCCTTAGCTGATATGGCAGCTCCTTGAGTGTGCATTAGCAAATCACTGTATTTCTGTGGATTGTTGGCTTCTTCCAGTGCGGCTGTCAGCCCACTTACCTTTTGTGGGAACTTTTAAGGATTGCTAAATCTTCATGTGAGCTAAGTTATTTGGTGATTGAAGTGTAAGGAGTTTACAGAGCGAGAGGATGTGTCTTCATGTAATTAATCATGCTTAATTACAGGTTTGTTTCAAAGAGAATATGGAAAATGATGAAGTTCAAGAATGTTTGATGTGAACAGCAAAGGAATTCCGAGGAAATATTTTGCTAAAATTATCCTGTTAATGCTTGGGGGATCTGTTTCAATGTGACAAACTGAGGGATTGCTATGGATAAGCGGTTTCTCCAGTGAGCCACGTGATGGCTTCAGCCGTTATGGAGTAGAACCCTACTAACATGGTGATGCTCCTGTTATTCTTCTTGTTTTGCTACTGCTGATAGTAATATTGTGTTTTCATGAATTACTTACAGCTCAAGATCTTCAGAGAAGTTGATTTATGAAATTGTAGGAAGTATTGATTTCTTGATTGAAATTCTGTACAGAGAATATAGAAGGATGTGGTAGGCTTAATACATGGATTTGCCACAGAAATCCATCAGTGAGACCTTCCAATACTTTTGTCTTACTCTGCTAAGGTGTTTTTTTTTTTTTGTTTGCTTTTTAATCATTATTTAGCTCTTTTCTCTGTTTGTATTGCTTGGTACAAATATGTATGGCTTCTAGACATGAGGGATCTAAAATTAGTTGGAGGCATTGCCTTTGTTGTGTATTTTTACATTTTTTTGAAGTCTGTGCCCATATCAGAATGGTTTAAGCTAAACTGTAATTAGCATGTGGTGTTAGGAAGATCAGAATATCAAACTGAAATGTACTGTCATAAAAGATTGTAACCATGTTACCATAAAAGATGGTAACTGTGAGATCTCCTGAAATTACATCACTGAAGACTGCAGAACACAGTGCACCCACTAGTCACTAGACACAGTCTAATGCAGTATCAAATACATGTTTCTCTGACTTCTTGATGTTGACTGAAGTGAGAGTTACCAAGATAGCAGAGGATGTCTTTTTCATCTGCAATTGGAATGTCAGAAGATTCTAGCTTTAACTGACTTGACTGGGCAAAACAGCAGTAAGTTGTGGGCTGAATCTGACCTCAGTGCATTGCTGGAAGTGTGTAGGGAGAGTTCAGTTAAGTTATAGTAATTGTGTACTTACGAGTCATTGTAGAGATAAATAAATAAATTGGATTCAGCTGTAGCTTACAGCTAGAGCAAATGTCTGTACAGTAGTACAGGAGAAATCAATCTGATGCAGTTTTAATGACTGGCCCTGGTTTTGATAATTCAGTCAAGAATTACATGCCAGTTCATTTCACCTTCAGATGTTTCACTATCTGCATTAAAAATCTTAAGACAGAATTTCAGTTTGTTGTGCATATATGTGGCTCTGTTGCACTAAATGGAACAAAAGTGACAGGTGATGACCCATCCTTTCATCTTCAAAAGCAACACAGAAAAACAGCTTAGTGTTTCAAGGAAGAGTTGGATCTGATCTGTTGCTGAACATTTTTTTTTTTTTTTTCTTTTTGCATTCTGTTTACACACTATAGAATAATCACATCCTCAGTAATCTGTCTGTTATCTTCTTATCATTGTGACTTTGTGGATGATCCGTGACTTACTTAGTTGTTGTGACAAGCACTTCAAGGGGAGATCTCTGCATTTGTTTCAGGGCTTTATGTTTTCCCAAGCATTGCATCACATTCTTTCCCTTCAAGCAGTTCTCTGGAGTTTGGTCAAAGGAACCAAAGTCTCTGGAAGAACTTGCTTTTTTCTAGTGAGGAAATATTTCTGGTGTTGTCAAAACCAAGATCATTCTGTTATAGAATTTGTAGGTTTGTGAGAGGTGTGATCAGAGTGTCTTGTGGTTGTTCTCACATTGGCTTAGTTGTGGTTCATCTGTGGTCAAAGAACTTTTGCATTTTGGATCTCATTTTGTATCACAGAAGCTGAAGAGGTGAAACTTTAGTAGCTAAATGGGAGCTGAAGCAACAGATTTAGGCGAAGGAACTGGAGGGAACTGAGATCCCAGGTCTGAATTCATCTAGATAATGCTTAGGTTCAAATTGCCATTTAGTTTTCTTATATACAATTAAAAGGACTGGCTTTCCTGCAGCCTTTTCCAGGGCTGTCCTGCAGTGTCCTCAGCACTATAGACTGGGAAGGAATCCTGTCAAAATGGAGCATTGCTGGAGTCTGCTGGCTAGAGATGTGGGACGTGATAGAATGAAGAGGATAAGCACATTGGGTTTGTGTGGGACTTATTATGGGATGTTTAGAAGAGAAACAGGAGATAAGGAAAGGAATGAACCTAGGGATTTTGTTTGAGGAGGAACAGACAAGAAAGTAGAGAGACGAGGAGATAAAAAGGGCTGGTTGTCCAGGTGCCAGGAACCAGCGACAGCTGGAGGTCAGCAGTGCCTGAGCATAGCTGCTGAGGGAATTCCCATTGTACATGTGTTCTCCACTAGCAGACCTCTGTCCTACTAAGCTACAGAGAAGGACAGGATGAAGCTCTTGGCATGATTTGTGTTTGTGCAAGTGCTCTGTGTGTCTGCTGGTGATTGATGTGGTCACATATATGTACCATATGTACTACATAGTATATGTACTATATGTGTGTGCCTGCTGAGAATGCATGCTGCACCTAGCTGCTGGTTGAACCTGGAGGCTCAGAGTTGAGCAGCCTCATCTTTGCTAGGCTGCCAGATTCTGCCTATCCTAACAAATTACAGTTGTTTTCTCTCAGCCAGGGACCAACAGGAAATTCACAGTCCCATTTAAGTGTTTATGAAGTACCCACCTCACCCTGTATGTAAGTTATTTGAGGGTTGTAAAAGCAGGGATAGAAAGAAGATTGATCTTTAGTGCCATGTCTGCCATTGAGAAAATAAAGAGGTCATAACCTACCAGAAAAACAGAGGTGGAATGCCCTACAGAGGCTTTGTGGTTTTCTGAGGGAATTTCCATCTGGCTGCTCTGTCAAACTGGTTGTCTTAGATGTCTGTGACTCTGCTGTTCTCATCTGCTTGCAATTAGTTTTAATAAACAGTCTAACATGATTGTTCATCCATCTTGGCAACCATTAAATATCACTCTCAAAACCATCTCTCCAAAGATAGGAGTTATACAATTCCTAATGATTTCTCACTTGCAGTACTTGGTACCAGTCTTCCTAAATTTGTATGTTTGTGTGGTAGAATGTTGCTGTAGCGGATGATAAACCAAGGTTCCTGACAAGTCCAGGAGATAAGACTTAGTTGGTGTTCCCATTTCTGGGAAGACTGCAAGCATCACAGTGAGATGTCTGAGATGTGAAAAACCCTTGGGCCTGAATCACTGAATGCAGTAGGTGTGATAGGAAAATCTCTACCCAGCCAACTTGTTTACCCCCAGCTGCAGAGGAAATGTTTCATGCTGCATGTATTTTTAGTGATCTTTGTCAGTTAAACTGCTCTGGGTAGTAAACCTGTAACGGGTTGCAGATAATGTGGAGCTTAAGGTGATATTTTACCACACACGCAGACAAACTGATGTAATAGTTGTCTTGTACTTGGAGGTGTAATCCTGTCTCTCTTCTGTTTGGCCTTAGGACTTTTTTAGCCTCCAAACAAATCTGTCTGAAAAGCCAAACCTTTTCCCTCTCACCATGGAGAAAAAAAAAATCTTGTTTTTGCCAGTCAGAGAGGCTAATTAGAATAGAACTGCTACAGGCACATAGGGAGGACTAGAAAAGCATGGCCATTAGCAGAGGAGCATGACCTGATTTCATCAGCTGGCACCCTTCAGGATATTGGAGATGGTATGTTTGGGTTGGAAGATCTGACCTTACTAATTTCCTGTGGTAGCACCTGCAAGGGAAATGCTTCCTTTTCTTATCTTTTGGTGTGATGCTTGCAATTTCAACCAGATTCCTTTGCTTTCAGACCTTTTTAAAAGGAGATGTGAGACTAAGAGGATGGTGTCTTAAACTGAGGAGCCTGTGCTGCATAGAAGACAACCTGGAGTTGTGTGATCTTGTGTCATCATGACATCCAAAATGTCCTAATTTCCTGGGAGAGGGAAGCTTTAGCTATATTGTGAAATTTCACACTTCTGTATTTCAAGTACTTGGGCCTGAAACTAGCTACAGAATGTAGGACATTTCAAAACTGTTTCAAATCAAACCAGTTAAAGAATGAGAATCTTACTAAGTGTAATCTGAGATTCCTAACTGTGATGTGTGCTACTGTCCTTTTTCCTACAGGGTTGATACCAGATACTCATCGTTGCATGTTAATCAGCCTCTGTGAGAATTGGAGGCTACAAAGTGACTATAGAAGTAGACTATTTCTTGTCATTTATCTTCAGTGAAGAGTGACTGCTGTTCTGATGTAATAATTTCTTCATACTACTGATGAATTACTTCAGCATGGCAGTTGGCTGGTGAGAAATGTCTTGAACAATGTGGCATGATTGTTGGAAGGCTGCTAGTGATGCAGAATTGCCCAGGCATGTTGAGGTGAAGACATAGCTATATGTGCCGCGTGTATTTACAATTTCTAGACATTTACTTCTTTAGCTACTGAAGGCAGTTCATGACCTTCTTTCATTCAGTTCCTTAACTCCTTCTACTGTTCTGTGAAAGCACCAGAAGCTAGGACAGAAGAAATACTTGAAGCTAATTTTCAACTCATATGTGTTGAATGATTGATTAGGCTTTTCCTTATTGAGTTCAGTGAGCTGGGTCTCTTCTCTGTCCAGTTGCTAATTTGGGTGAACTTTGGAGGGCTGTAATTATGTTGAGGTTTGAAATGCTCTCTCAAATTTCATTGAAATTGGATGGTGATTGGGAAAGTTATTGAAGGGAGCATGATAGGTAATTGGATTTTGGAGGATCTATTTCTAGGAGATCAAGAAGTATAATTGAGATATAATTCCACATTACAACTTAAAAGTTAATAACACATGGATAGTAAGCCTATGGAATTAAGCATTGTTGTAAAGTGTAGTAGCAGCGGAATTTTCATGGGCACATGTCTACTTAGTACAGAGAGCATATGTGTTGACTTGATCAACAGGAGTAATAACCAGCCTTGCTCCTACTTCGTTTTCTTCTAACCAGACAAGCAAGGTAAATGTTAATCTTCCAAATTTTCTGTTTTCCCTGTGGAGATGGTCATACTATGAAAATGGTCATTACCAGCAGCTCTAATAGCCTGCCTTCATACTGATGTTGGCTGAAGAACTGAATGTGAAATGGTCATGAAGACTGTTCTCTCTGTGTCTGATGAGTTGTCAGGTAACAGCTGCTGTGGGCTATGGTCTCTCAAAGCTCAGCAGGATTCTGGATTGCTGAGGTTTCTACAGCAGGCCTGGTCCAAACTGGGAACAGCTCATGTTGCTACATGTAAGTATGTCCATATCTCTCCCATCTGCCTCGTATGTAGAAATATTTGGGGTTCATCCATTCTCACACCTCATGCTGCGTAAGAAATAGTTCATACCTTCTAGAACTATTATTATTATTCCTCAGTAAATCCAATGATTTTCATTCAATCTGCTGAAGTTTTCTTCACTTCCAAGTGGAGAACTATTGGTACTTGGTGTTTTGCTACTTGGGATTTTGTTCAAGACTTATCTGTAACAGAGTTAGGTGGATTTTCTAAGCCTTTTTCAGTTTTGCTTATTAGGAGATTGTTTGGTCTATAAAAGAGGAGAATGCTACTGAAGTTAGTGACTGGGCCATATGTATTTAACACGGTGCAGTTAGTAAGCCGTCTAGGCTTTTGGCAACAATGCATGTTCTGAAATGGCTCAGCACATAACAGGCAAGCGAGCAGGTTAGCACGTGACAGGTCAGCCTTTTGGATGGCATGAAGGACAGTATTTTTGATGTGCCAAAAGTGTAAGCCAGTTCACTGTAAATCTTATTTCAAAGGATACAGGAAAGACAGCTCTAAAGTCCTTGACAGAATAAAAAGCAGTAGATAGCTGAGTTTCCATCTGGATACCTGCATGTTAGGCAAGCAGAGATACTATGGCAAACTGTCACAACAGGCTGTGGTGCTATGAAGTAGTCCCAGTTGCACAGTGATTGGCACTGACCATACATGGAGTACTACTCTGGCACTCCAGAGACCTTGGTTTTCTAGCCTATTTGCTGTGTTAAGAAATGATCAAGTCTAGAAGAGGTAGTACTCCAGAATGCAGTACCTGTCTGCATAGATCCTGTTGAAAAAAGTGTGATATCCTTTTGCAGCAGTTTGTTAGCTTTTGCTAATATGAACTGTCTGAACAACTACTTGAAATACTGATACTCACTGAAGATCATTATGAAGGAGAAATAAGATGTTATCTTTCACAGCAGGCCTGGAAATATACCCCTATGACACATGTAAGAGTATGATTATAGAAATTTTTTAAGCCAGTGACGTGGTGGTCACCCCTTGTGAACCATGATTCTGATTTGGATTATCTGTGTGGATGCCATCCGCATTAGAATGGATTTTGAATGTTGCAAGCAGAAGACTGCTGAAAAGCTGCAACTGTTTCTAATGGTGAGGTCAGCACGTTAGTGGAGAGGTTGATGATTTCTTGGAGGGACTAAAACTGGATTCTGTGAATGAGATTCCTGTTAGCCAAGTTCTCCTTTTGGCTAAAACTAACCTGACCTGGAAACCCAGTCAGTTGCATTCCTTCCTAAAGCTTCTTTTTTAACAGACTTTAAATTCCACTGATGCTTCTGTAGAGATTTATAATAGAAATTTAGCACTAGTAATGAGAAGAGAATTTTAACTGAGAGATAATGTTATTTTGCTATGGGATTAAAAGTGCATACCATATTTAAAGGACCAGAAGATTTTTAGTTATGAGAGTTGCCCTTTTCTGATTTTTATGCAGCAGAACTTATCTCCCTTGCAGCATCCCTGTATCAGACAGGTGAAGCAACTGAAGTTCTTCCTTCAGGTCCCAAACCACAAGGTGGTTCAAGGGGAGTCCTTGTAATTCACCACTGCATTGGCAGTTCTGATTACCTCTGATGATACCTCATGTTAACACAATAAACTAGAAGTGTTCTGTAAGCATTTACACAACAGTGGTATATTTCCTTACACCATAGTAGTTTAAAGATAAAGGAGGAGAACTACTTTTGTCCAGTAGATACAGTTGAGAAAGTAAGAGATTCTGGTACAGAAAAACAGGAATCCACAGTGCACTCCTTTGTGGTGCTGCCATTGATTAAGGTGTGAAAACAATTCTGATTGTCATGCATTTTTGAACTCTAACATACTGTTCTGTGGTGCCCACCTTTCTGTTCATAACTCAGACAGTAGAAGAAGAGGTGAAAAGGAATGTAACTGATTTTGTGGAGTAGACATTTTGGCCTTTTTAACATTTGTCTGAGGTAAAAGCAATCTTTAGCTTCTACTTTTTGCAGTATTCCTCAAGACAGCTGAAGTGTTTTCTTAACAAGAGCAAAGTAGGTGCTAATTTCAGGGTAGGATGACCCTGGAGTAAACACAATAGAGTTACACTTTGCACTGCAGATAGGTCATTTGCTTGTGTAGCATCTATATGGATCTTTATTTCCCTCCCAGGTCACTCTTCAGAGTGAAGCTGAATTTGGAGGACCAGTTTTGCAAGAGGACAGCTCAACCAGTGAGTTGTTTGCAGGGAGAGAGCAGTCTGTTTTCACCTCTTCTCTCCTTTACTTACTTCTTACTCCACTGAGTCTGCCAGAAAACTGGCCTTCTTTTTGACCAGCATTTTGGTTCTAAGCAACCAGGATGTCTGTGGGCTGGTCTGACCAGTCTGACCATTACAGCTGGTTCAAGTCCTTCACTTGTAAGCGGAGTTGAGCCCTCCTCTCCCTATGTCAAGGACAGCAAACACTTGCAGGACTCTGGTTTCATTTTCTGTGTTGGTGAGGTTACAAAGAAAAGTAACTTATGGGGAAACCTATATCAAATTTCTGTGGTACTGAAAGAAGTAAAGTTTTCCTCCCGTTCTTTCCTATTTGATGTTAAAGAATATTTTACTAAACAGAGAGATAGTGCTACTGTAGTCTTAATTTTTTTTTTTTTTTCCCCATATGCATCTCCTTGTTTTGGGCTTCCTGTGCTTTACAGGGATGTTATTTCAGTCTGTTCATTAACTTGGTGAGAGATCTTTTTGAAATTCATTTGAAGTGCTCCACAGGAAGGGTGTTGACAGCTGTGGTTACCTGCCAAGCAAATAATAATTACATGATGCACCTGTCCTCTCCCAGCATTGGGTAAGTAGGGAGAGGAACTCCCATTACTGTGTGCTCAGCACTGCACTTCTTTATTCTGGATAGAATTTGGGTGGAAGAACTAATTTTGCATCCCTGTAAATAGAGTTGGGATGGGATATGTGCATAGGACTTTGGGTTTTGAACAGGAAGTATCACAGGTAAGCTGTTTCTAAGGAGTATAATTTCCGATAACGAATATCTTGATAAGTAATACATATTATTATAATGTATATCTTTGTAAATAACAGTAAGTGGTATTCATCATGGGGCCATGAACAATGTAGGTTCCTGAACTAAATTATTTTTCTCTTATTTTTGTTGTGATTGTAAGCTTCAGATATGTCATTATCAAGTGGAGAGCTAATTTCTTTGTTCAGTGGAGTAATTCAGCTTGAAAGAGATGCATTTTCTTCTTCTTCTTTCTTTTTTTTTTTTTTTTTAATTTTTTTTTAACCTGATCCAGAGAAACACTTTAAAAGAAAACAATTTGCTGTGATAGAATACAAAACTAACATCAATTGGAGAACCATTTAGATAAGTTCAAATGTATAGAGGCCTTTACTCTAGGTGCCTCTGAGTGCGTGAGTAGTTGTGTTATGTTCTCTGTCAGTCATGGCTAATGGAGAGAGGTGTGTGCTGTGCTGGAAGGAGGTACAGGTAAGGGAGAGAAGATGCTGGAACTATAGTCCATGCCTCTTCTAGTTTAATGACATTGAAACTTTAAGAGAAGTGCAATTTCATAGCAAGTTAGAGACAAAAATTCCTGAGGGATAAGAAAATGACAAGTTTTTACTACACATTTTTCTTTCAAGTACAAACTTACTGCATTTTCAGTGTGATTTGGCTAGATCCAGAGGACTCCGTTATCCAATAGAAAATGAGACTTAACATTTTTTCATTAAACAGGTTGAAACCAAGTTAAATAGAGGTGCCAAAGTCTGCTTCCAGAATGTGTTTGGAGTCTGCCTTATGAGCAGATGGCTACCCTGTGAATGAGCCAGCTATAGTCTTGTACTTCGGACTGCTGTTGGCCTGCAGTGTGACCTTGGGTCATTTGTTTACTGACTCTCATGACTCTTGTCTTTCATCTACTGCTCTCAAAATCCTTGAAACAGGCTACACAAAGGACAGTGGAATTTGTTGTGATAAGAATTTTGTGGTTACATCTCACATCAGAGCTTACCTTAAGCAAACAACTGATTACTATGTATTAGATTAGAAGTTTATTATTAGAAGTTCTTTAAGATAGTGTTTTTTGATGCCTTGTAAAATGATGTGTGTTTACAAAAGTCTGTTTTTATGCATTGGTGGATATGTAGCTGTCCTTGAAACAGGATTGCCCACTGTGTTTTCATTAGTATTCAAATGCAGATTGTTGCAGTTACTACAGGTGTACTATTAAAGACTATCTGAAAACCAGGAATTTTATAGTAACATAGATTTATAACTTGTTTTCTTTGTGGTTATTGTGAACTTATAAGAAGTATCAAACACAACTTCACTCCATTAATGGCTTTTCTTGCAGTATAAAATAGGAGGACTCCTCTTGGCGTCATAGAGTTCATTTTGCTTGCAGGTGTTGGCTTCTAATCTACTGGCCTTTTTTAGTGCTTGGTGCTAGCAGTTTACTGGTTTCTGCAGTGTAATGAGATGTGGCTGATTGCAGTGGTTGTGAGCCTCCAGTGGATACAGGATAAAGAGGTTCTAAAACATGTAAAATACTGTTGGAATTCAACTGTAAACCCTGAAGGAAACTCTTCATTTGACATGAACTTTAGGAGACCTTCTTTTGGAATGTAAAAAAAATAAAAAGAGAAATAGAAATAGAACTTCATGGACTGAAAAGATTTCTGTTGAAGTCTTCTCTGTAGTGATGGAGGAAGATTAATAGAATGAAATAAAAAATATGATTGATCTCCACTGTGCATAGCACAGTTTAATTTGCTTTTTGTCCTAATGGCAGAGAAATTTGCAAGAATAAATCTTCACGTGGAAAATTCTAGGGAATTTATATTCCTTCTGGAGTGTGTATCTAGGCACAGCTCTTTTCTCTTTCTTTGTAAGAGTTTTGGAGGAAGAACAGCTTTACTTCTGCTTTTTCCATTAGTCAGTCTTATGTCCGCTTACAAAATACATTAATCCAAATGCAAGTGCCAACTCACTTTTTTTAATGCAGAAGTACGAATGATGTTATTAAAGGTTCAGCTGTTACTGGTAAAAACTGGTGCATGAGCAAGGAGGTGCTTGTGTAAGCTGCTCTTTGCACTCAGACACTTGGGTTTGCTGCAGAGTTGCTTTCCAAAATTCTTAGAGCTACTTTCCATTGAGATAGCCTGCGTAACCCACATGCAGTGGTGAATGAGGGTACCTGGAAAAGAGAACATCTATTAATGAGGTAGCAGGATTATCTTCTGCATCACTCTGTGAGCTGCCATGGCTACAAAACCAACTCCATTATATAAATAAATGGAGTTGTGCCAGTCACAACCAATACAGCTTATGTTTTCCTGAGTCAGGTGTTAGCTGTTCTCTTCTAGGAAATAAATTGGATTAAATGATGATCATAGCTTGAGGTCTTCTAATAGAGAGTAGGTCTCTAATGGGCTCTTTTATGTTACACTGGAAGGCTTCACACAGTAATAGGGAATGCATGTGGACAGTGGATTTGGCTCTGGGAGTCTGAGTTCTTTAAGGACATTCTCTAATCTTCAAGGAAACCCATTTGTTACAGTCAAAATCAGGTAGCTGGAAGGAAACTGGATTTATGAGAGCATGAAAGTATGTGAGAAGACACTTGTGAGTAGCAGTGGTTTGCCTTAGGAAGATAAAAAATAGCAACATGAGGATCACCACAGAGGAGGAAAAGAATATACACTATTGTCTTATGTTTTCAGGGTGGACAAATCGTTCAATAGATTCCTGAAAATGATGCTTAAAAGTTGTTACTTAGTTCTCACCAGCAAGTTCACTGTGGAATTCTGGGTGCTAAACCTTTGCCAAAGTTACTTCAGGGAAGTCTGTGAAGATTTTCTGTCTTGAACTGTTAGTAATTAACTTGTTTCCATTTCTGAGCACTTAGATTTATTGTATCTCTGTGTATTGAGTTGGGGAAGTTGCCTTCTTTTTGAGAGGAGTAAGTCTGGAAAGAGTAACCTTGAAGTTTCGTTGCAGTTTGCCTGATGATACCGCTGTCTGCCTTAAAGACTTAGGTTCCTGGGTTAGATTCAGTCGTGTCTGGTTTTCTTTTCTTTTTCTTTATCTGTGGATTGTCATGTGAGAATATGTGGTGATTGCAAAATGGTAGGTAGCACAGCTCCATCATGTTCCTCACTCATTCCTCTCATCAAAGAGAGTAAGAAAATACAATAAAAGGCAGCTGGCTGGAGCTGCTCAGCACAGGGCAGTGCTGGGCTCTGCTCACAGGGGCCTCGCCTGCAGCCCCCCCACTACCTAAACCTTACGGATAAACCCAGAATAGGAATCTTGTGTCTCATAGTCTGTTACAGCAGTATCATCTGCCTTGGGAGGCACTTCTTCACTGTTTGTGTTGAAAATGGGTAGATAAATATTACTCATTCATTTTCATAAAGAACTAACACAGTAATTGTTCATTTCTAAAAATACCTTGTCTCAGAGAATAACACAATGTGTAGGTATATGAATGTAACTTTGTATTACATATAAGTGTCATTCTGCTTGACTTAAGAAGGGGAATGGGCAAAAGGATGAGAGTGTGAAGGGATGGTAAAGATGGAATCTGCAGCTTCCAGGTCACACTGTAAGACTTACATATCTGAGCTGATTGGAGTGGGATACCTTTACTATCAGAGGAAGCAGGTGAACAGTTTTTGGTTTGATGCATCTGTTGGAGTTTAGTTGTCCAGTGTAAAATAAGTTACGTAAACAGTAGTTTTGCAATATGAACTGCAATGGAAATTTAGACGAGAACCAATGTGTCTTATATTGATGCCAGAAATACCTGCATTTGAGCAAGTGAATCCCATGCTGTGAGTGGAAACTGCCAAAAATCTGTGACTTCCCACTTCCGTACAGTGCATTCCAGAAGAAATAAATTTCTTGACTTCATGCACTTTGCAATGACATGCATATTCTAAAAGCGAAGACCTTTTGTCATGGCAGTGGCAGCTGTCCCCTTCTGGGCTACTTTATCTGTGCTGGGCTTCACAGAGGGGTGTTGATGAGGTTGAGGGTGCTGCTGGAACAGCCTGCTTAGCAGACGTAAGTGCTGCAAGGAAGGTGGTGTAGCTCCATTTTGGGCTGGGATGTTAGCAATATAGCCACCATGGTTCCCAGTGCTGGGTCTACAGCCGTGAAATATTGACATAAGCAGGGCATAGCAGATCAGGCTGTGCTCTTCTCTGTGGATGATATTGTGTTGCCTTTGTAAATAGTACAGTCTGAATTTATTCAGTCCTAATCACTGTCACAATGTAGTCAGGTTTAAGGCAGTTGAAAGGCATAGGCTTCCAGAATCAGAATCACAGAATCACAAAATGGCCTGGGTTGGAAGGGAACTCAAGGATCATGAAACTCCACCCCCCCCCCCGCCACAGGCAGGGCCGCCAATCTCCCCATTTAATACTAGACCAGGTTGCCCAGGTCCCCACCCAACCTGACCTTGAACATTTCCAGGGACGGGGCATCCACAGCCTCTCTGGGCAGCCTGTTCCAGCACCTCACCACTCTCATAGGAAAGAACTTCCCCCTGACATCCAACCTAAACCTTCTCTCCCTCAACTTACAACCCTTTCCCCTTGTTCTGCTGTTACTCACCCTTTCAAAGAGTTGATTCCCCTCCTGTTTGTAGGCTCCTTTTAGGTACTGAAAGGCTGCAATGAGGTCATCCCGCAGCTTTCTTTTCTCCAGGCTGAACAAGCCCAGCTCACTCAGCCTTTCTTTGCAGGGGAAGTGCTCCAGCCCCCTGATGATCTTTGTGGCCCTCCTCTAGACCTGTTCCAACAGCACTCTGTCTTTCTTGTATTGGGGAACCCATACCTGGATGGGTGCTCAGTAATGCACTAAATTAAGCTGATAGGCACTCTATTATTATCTCTATTATTGTGTTGTTCATATTGTTCCATCATTTGTAAATTCCGTGGTTTAATTATATCCTGGTCACTGTGTTTATATTGCTGCAGTAATATTGTGAGACATTAGTACTAAATTTAACACCATTTATGCTGTTCGTAGTGATAGAATGTAAGTGTCTTTTAGACAGGTTAGTCTCATTTCATTAGTTAAACTAAAGAAAGCAAGATACAATGGTCTGGTGTACCTTATCTGTTGTAAGAACTGTTTTTCAAGCATTTTTAGAACTCTGAAGTTCCCAAAAAATATTTCTAAATGCACAGGAAGGGAATAAAAACAAATCCAGATCCATTAAAAGTGTCTTTTTTGCCTTTTATGTTGGGTAGAAAGAAAGTAAAATTATTATTGGTGAAATTATTATTAACAGTTTAATAAAGTTTGTGGGAAGGAGTAATTTCAAGTACATTTCTGAAATATTAAATACTCATGAAGCATAGGTCAGAATACACTGCCATTAGGAGATCCCTAACATGCCATTGTATTTTGTGAAAGGTATATAGCATTTTGACAGTAGATTCTCCCCATAACAGAAATAGCATTAGCATTCCTCTGGAATAATGTATTGCACTGCTGGCAGGAATTCATCTGTAAACATCAGTGAATGCGTGAGTATGACAGCAAAGAAGGACTGATACTCAGTCTCCAAAAACTGGCATAGAAGCTAGATTTCAAATTCAGACTGGAGTGGAAATGTGTTTACTCACAGAGTGGTTGCTGCTTTACTGAAAGTAAGGTGTTAATTTGGTTGTGAGATAAATATGAGCCTTTCCAGAACAGTTTTGTGCTATTCTGCACTACTTTTTGCATCCTAGGGAAGCAAGGCATGCTTCAGTTCTTATGCTCTGCTTACAGCAAGTATAGCTTATGTGAAGATGAGTCTGTTTACTGGAGGTTTATTCCTGAGGATCTTCCACATGCATGCTGGTGTTTCAGCTCAAGGCAGACAGTAGAAGCTGTTTTGGTTTCTCCAAACGAGCAGTGTCTCCATTGTGTTCTCCACAGATGTCCTTTTTTTTGTGGTTCATCCCTTGTCCCTGCACACTTGCCTGTGGAGGCATACACCAAGTTTGGCCAAGCACTGCAGCTGCCCAGGCTCTCTGTATCCTTGGAACCTCTCCCAGCTGGGGATGCTGGTGTGGTACTGTGCCATCTGACTGTGTTTATCTGACTGTGCTTTTGAAACAGAAGCTTTCTCAAGTCCTAAGCTGACAAGAATTATAATGCTTGATGTAATGTTTCCTGCCTTTTTTTTTTTTTTGTCCGTGAAGCTGTTCCGTAACATATGTTTGATACTGGAAGAAGCTCTGCAATTAATCCAACTGTCCCAATGACAGAGGAATGCGGCAGATCAGAAGCGAGTGTATAAAGTTATCCCCTACCTTTTAGCATCCATGTGATGAAATCTCTCTTGTGTGAGGTGCAGTTCAGGTGTGTTGAGTATGCCATTTCACAGTCTGGATACAATATCTCTGCAGGGCAATGAAATATGTCAGGTTATCCAGAGAGTGTTGTCAACAAGCAAATGTTTTATGTGTCAGCCTTGCACAGGTGACAACTGTTCTGTGAAGTTCTGTGAGGTATCGTTTCATTTGTCTTAAATGGTGTTGGATAGCTAGCTGCATAATAGAAATCATGAGTTCTGTTATGCCTCCAGTGATATCTCTTGTGAGAAGCTTGTGGTTACGTCAGGTGTGCAAGTTTTAATGAAAATCTATAGAACATAAAGGGAACCTGTTTACATGTCTGTAGCCCAGAGCAGCTGCATATTACATCTGTAACTGTGTAGATGTTATCTTGTGTTGAAATATACCAGTATGGCCATTTTATTGTTGTGAGCTTGATTTTAACTTTGTGCAATCCAGTGATCAAAATATTTGAATTTGAATGTATGTCTTGCAAATTAGCTACTTCTTAGTTTACAGAATATTTCAGTTTTGCCTGTTGTTTTGGCTCAATTTCTTTCTTTCACTAAGTAATGGAAAATATAGTACTGTGGTTCATATTAGTTCTAGAAAAGAAATCGGATTTGAAAGAAACTGAAGAGTGATGATGTATACCACAATTTGGAAAATCCTTGTTTCCTGGCATTGGCAGATTATTCCATTTTAATTGAAACCAGTGTACTCAAAACTTAGGTTTTTCTCCTTTTGTCATGTTTCTTTATAGTGGTTACATTCTCTACATTTATGTATTACTTATACCACACTTTTCATGCCATCCTCAGTGTGTTTGCTAAAGAATGAATCACTGTGTAGTGCCTCAACAGTCTGACTCTAACATAAATGGAATTCATTTGGTTTGTTTAGAGCAAACATATGAAGGATTGGGTGACAGATTCTAGTCATTCAGGCTGTAGAATTTCTGATGTGTTATCCTGTTCTTAAAACAGGAAGTGTGCAAGAAGAGTACTTCAGTAATTGTATGTCCTCCCACATACAAGCAGTAAGGTAATACTTAAACCTGGCTGAATGTGATGTTACCAAAAGCAGTCGCTGTAGGTAGTTCACACTTTCTTCATATATCTGCCCAATTGTTTTCTGTAGTTGAACTTTGAGTTAGAAACTTAGTAGGGACAAAGAAGGGCGTAACAGCAGCCTTTGTTTTCATGCCTCCTGTCAGCCTTCTCAATTACTTTTTAGCTGATACCTGAGCCAAAGCCTGTGCTTTTCTTGCAGTGCTGCACATGACTGCAAGAAACACTTAGTAAAGGAGTGGAGAAGGAAAGAAGGAAAAAATGCACAAGGAAAATGAAGTGGATACTTTGGAATAAAGAGAGGAATAGAAGAGGAAGAAATTCCCAACATAGAAAACAAAAGAGAGAAAAGCATTTCTGACTATTTGCTTGTTTTCGCAACATTGCTGAAATGTGTGTTTTCAGATTGTGCAGCAGCATGAGAGAAGCTGTCTGTTAACTACTAAGTCACTGTCATTGCAGCATCTGCAGAGAGGCTTCCAGTGGTTTTCCTTTTGATAATTTTTACGCATTATAGTGGAAAAATATCTGTAGCCTGCGTATTAAGTCTTACTGGAGTCACAGGAGTAGTCTCTGGGATACTAGCCCTAAAAAAAAAACACTGCTCAGAATTTGGTTATGTAGCTTGCCATCCTGAATTCTCACACATTTTACCAGGGGCAGCTTGGGCTTCCATTCCAGCTGTAGTATGTCAAGGTTTCAGTCTTGGTCAAACACCTGGTTGGCATTCTGTTCAGAAAGCAGAGATGATATTATTGCAGATTACTCTTAAAAATCACAGTGGTATCTTCCTACCTAATAACAGATACTGTGTGTGATACAACTGGGTTTACTCGAATTATTTGTGATGGGATCTAAACCATAACATATGGAATGTGTGGATGGTAAGAGATGTGACTGAAATGGGATGAAGAATAGCAAGGTAGCAATCCAGTTTCCTAACCATTTATTTATGTAGCAACCATAAAGACAAAAGCAGGGCAGTCAGTCTAAGGTTGTTTTGGCTTACTGCCAATTTAGGAATAAATTATTGGTACTAAAATTTCTGTGAGCATAAGCAGTATTCACAAGAATGCTAAAGATACTAATGTAAAATTTTAATGATCAATTAAAATGTTAAATATAATAACGCCACATAACTAGCTAAATAATTACTGGTAAAAGATTTCAATATCATTATCTTCTGGGTGTTGCAGGATGTGTGTGTCTGGCAGGAAGTGGATGAAAGAGCAAAATGCAGAACCTGGGCATGGGCACATTCAGCAATACAGCAGACTTTTTATTGTGGTGTGAGCCAGGATGTGATAACTAGGTCATGGTCTGGATGAATAGATGAAAAGCATGCTGCTGTTTCAAGTGCTTCCTATCTGGAAGACTGTATTAAAGTGATGGGAGGGTTGTGGTGAAGTAGAAACCTCAGATACTAATCAGCCTTTATAAGACCAGGCAATGAATCATCTTTCAGAAGAATTTTCTCTGGTATTGTTTTTCTTCAGTTAAATGCAATTAACTTGAACATACAACTTAAGTTTTATATAAGGTTCTCCAAATTATCTGCAAAAATTTTATCTGCAATCTTCCCAAGATGTTGGCAGGGAATACTTTTAAATTAGCGTTCCAGCTGCTGAATATTAATGGATAATGAAATGCCTTATCCAGATTAGAAGTGAGCTGTTAAGAGAATAAAGTAGATATATGAGTAGAGCATGGCTTTTTAGCACATATTTTGGTGCTCTTATCTCACAGGGACTGTTTGTTGTTGTTGTTGTTCTGTTTTATTTTGTTTTTTTTTCTCTGCAGAGATCTGCTGAAATTGTTTTGGTATAATTACTTTGCACCAGCCTCTGACATCTTAAGGGTTGTATAGATTCATACAGTCAAGTTGAAAAGGAAACTAAATGGTTGTCCTACAGTAAACAGGGGTATCTACAGCTCAGAGTGCTGTCCACTCTGAGCTTGAATGTCTCTGTGTGTGTGTGAATCCTATGAAACCTCGCTTAGAAGGAATGAAACTGTTACAGGTGTGTATGTTGTATGTATACATTCACTGCTTTACTAGAGGTGCTGTGAATTCCTCCACTACTATGACCACTGTAACCATTCATTGGTTTGGATGTATGTTTGGCAGGACAGCATATCCTGTAATATAAGATCCCTACCATCTATGTTCTCTTAAGCATTTAAGTGGCACTTTTCCCTTACAGCAGTTCTTTCTGAGCTCATAAAACTCCCTTTGCTTTATGGTAGAAAGGCATCTTAAAGTTCTGTGGGTTCATTAAGAAACACGACCACAGAACCTCTCTACCAAAATTTTAGAATTATACCAGCAAATCAGTGTTCCTAATGATGTTGCTGTGATTGAGGCCCAAGACAGATGGAGACTTGCTTTTGAATGACAGCATGTATTGCTTATAAATTTACATGTGAAGCTTACTTTTTTCTTGGTCAGAAATTTGGTAGGAGGTACTGAAATTATGGTGTGGGAAACATGCCGCCTAAAGTAGTTCTGTAGGATGAATCTTAGATGTGTTGACATCTCCCACTTTAAAACTGTACCAGCTGTACAGTGAATTTTTAATTACATCAGCAATTGGTTTTTAGTTAGAGGTAAACTAAGCTTTGCCAAGCAGTGGGGAAGGACTGCCATTCAGACCGGGCTCCTTCAAGCATCACCTTTCCGAGACTACTAGGTGTGCTTTCCCTGCCTGCTGTCTGCTCTGGTCACAGAGCACAGTGAATAATCAATTATTTTGCTTCAGGGTAACTGCTTGTTTTAATGATCAGGAAAGAATCCACCTTAATGCTCCCCTACTGATCACTTTTACTTGTTTTGTAAGTAAATCTTTTTTGTTCCCTTCCTTGTGTAGTGTAAAGTGATGAGATTGGCTTGAGAAGCCAAATCCTCAGCTTATAGTGAAGAAAGTTTCCTTCCTATCACACTTGTGGAGAGCGTGATCCTGTGGGTCTCAGAGTGAGTGCTTTTGTGGTTGTAAAGGGCCAACACAAACACTTCTGTCTTTCTAGGGTGTGCTCAGTATGTCTCAAGCATTTGCAGTGCAAGGCCATTGCTGTGATAGCCAGTCAAAGGCTGCTATCAGCAGATACGATATCCTCTTCTCCCAACAGAGTAGACTTGCTTTACTGACAAATTTAAGTTTTGTCTACAAACTTGTTATGGCGAACTTGCTTGTTTACAGCCTTGAGACGGTGCATCTGTAAACCTCACAGACTTAAAAAGATGCCTGAAAGGGACCCTGAGTCATTGTCATCATCTTCATCGTGGTGGCCACTGTTGCTGTTTGCTGATTTGAGACTATGACTTCTATATGAGCACACTAACACCCCCGTCCTTTGTCCAGTGCCACAGGCTGAGACTAGAACTCCTCGAAACAGATGTCCAAATCAATCTTTTTTCCTGTCTGTTTTTCTGATGCTCATTCTTTCTCTGTTTTCTTCAGTTTTCTCTTTTTGTTCTTTTTCTCTTTTAAATCTATTAAGTAATTGCAAGACCTATTTTGGCTTCTGAAAAGCTGTATCTCTTGTACAGTTGCTATGTTGTAAAGCTGTGAATTAGTTGTGAGTCTTATTTTGGTTCCTTAAAGTCTCTGAGGACTGTAAAGAATGACTAAATACTGTGCTTCTGCATATTCTGCTTACCATGGGGGATAATTAAAAATCCACCCAAACCTGCTTTCCAGATCAGCTGGTAAGTGGAAGTTTTGTTTGCTCTGTTGTGTGGCTTTCTGAGAACAATACAGATTGAACAGTATGTAGTGCCAGAGAAGAGGCTTTGAAATCTTAAACAGTTTAGTTTGCTGGAAAATTGCATTGTAAACTCCTTGGGTGTGGAGAAGAGTGCAATTCCATAGCTGTTCCTACAACCTGCTCCTAGTGCAGGGCTCCTCTGGTATTACTGTTCTATTGTTTTGTCTCATAGTTCTTGGAGTTTGGTTTTTGCTACTAAACTGTATTTAAGGATATTTTTTCTGTCTCTGAACAATCCATGATTACCAGCTGTATTCTTGTAAACTGGAGAGGAGGCAAGCTGTCCTTAGGAGAGGTGGTTTTAATCTCAGTGCTCTTTCCTATAGCATGTGTTGTTTAGATCATGTCTCTGAGTTCATTTACTTACTTGTATTTCTGATCTCATAGATGGTGAAGAAAGCGCTTTTTTTTTTTTTTTTTTTTTTTTTGGTACAAGTTACAAGCTACTTACTTAGAGCTTTGGAGTGTGGGTGAGTACTTCACCCCAGGTTATTCTGTTTCTAGTCTGGTTTATGGGAATGCATATGTTTTACAGATCCAGTGTTTCCTGCCCTGCACAAAATAGTAGGTCATTTTGACCAAATGATAAGGTCAACACGATAAAATTACAGGGTGGTAGTCAGAACTGTTCTCTGAACAGAAATCTCTTCAGCCTTCAAGCCAATTTAGTCCTACAAGTTCAGAACAACTCATAAATCAGCACTGACTTATCTACTTCTTTGAATTTTGGAAGTAGAGGACACACAACCAGACTTCGGCAACTACAAAGGCTATGCCTTGTGACTGAGTTGAAATGCAGTATGTTTTGCCAAGTTACAGAACCACCAGACCCTTAGCCTACAAAATCATTCCTGGTCTGATCTGTGAAACCTTTTGTATTTTTCAAAAGACTCAAGTAGGAATACTCTCTCTGGTTTGAGTTTGAAAATGTCCATAATTAACTGTAGTTGCTACCACTTACTATTTGTTGCATATGCATTGGGAACTTTGATGGAAGCAAAGATTTCTTGTGATCTTAGCTCTTTAAATGTTCTTTACTGATCGTAAAATCAAGTAGTTTTTCTAGTATTCATTCTTTAACTGTTAAAGTTAATTGATTCAGGACAAAATTTTAGATTTGTGGCATGAATAACTAAAATATATTTGTAGTTAATATATTTTCCGCCCCCCTCCCCTTTTTTTTTTTAATATTCCTTCATTTGTAAAACGTATGCATTTTGTCTTGTTCAGCTCTGCTTTGTAAAGACAAATAAATCCTATTCCCAATGGTTAGTAGTGAAATTACCTTCACTGTCTTCCTTCTTTAGGGCCCATAACAGTCCCACTCAGATATGAGCTACCAGAGGTCAAATTGAGGGGCTACCTGGGTCAGGCATAACCTCAACTGCTACATGATTTGGGTTGATCTTGTCTCTCAGCAATGTTGAGCTAAGGGTAATTCTTTGTAAAGCAAAATCACTATGCCACATTGAGAACTGGCATAATGAACTGGCATACTGGTTTGTAATGAAGGGTGCAGAACACCACCTGATGATGCTGTAGCCTCCCTGCAGGTCTTTTGCTCTGAAACCTGGAGCTGCTTAGAACTGAGGCTCTGTGTCACCAACCTGCTTCTCCTCTTTTCCCCTGGGACAGCCAGCATGAGCTTTGGCAGAAGCAGCCAGATTTAGGCTAACCTTTCTATATCTGGTTTTCTGAGTAGATGTGGTTTTCTGAACAGTCTTAGTTATTTGTGTTTGTCAGTATAGTGTAGGTAGCATGACTCTGACTTTGTAGCTCTGTTTCTCAATGTAAAAATGAGTAGTTTGAATCAAAATGATACTGTATGATGGAATGTATGATTTCGATGTTTTTGAACACATATGTGGTTTCCTAAAACTAAGGCTTAGTCTAAAAATGAAGTCCTTGGCCACTGTTTCTAGGGTAGAAAGCTTGAAGTTCTAGAGGATAAAATGCTGACTTTTAGTGAAAGAGCTACTGTACTGCTGTATACAGAGACATGCCCTCCAGTGAGTCTGTACGCAAAGAAGAGTAAGGCCCTGAGTTTAGATCTGAGACCACTAGAGCTATTTTGTGTGTGTATGTTCTGTTGTTTCTTACCGCTCACGTGACCTGTCATGGTCATTTAAAAAATGGATTTCTGAGGATTCATGTTAAATCTCAGCTTTTGGATTTTGTCCTTGAGAATTGTGTGAATGTTCTTGGCGTGTGGGGGTGAGAAGGAAATTGGATTTTAGTGTCAATCTACTCAGTTATGCCAGCACTTTGAAAACCAGAATGCAGATTGAGGAGCAAGTTAAGCTGAATAGAACAAAGAGATTTATGAACTGTAACCACAATTTAATTCATTCTTATTCTCTTTTCAAAAGAGAGTATTCAGAGGATAAAAGTAAAATTTTACTTCTATTGAAGGTAGAAATGAAATGAACTGGAAGAGAAAATGCATGTTAGGGAGAATCATTGTGTAGTTTAGTTTGTATCCCTGTTTTCTGAAAGCTGTTAGAATTTACTTACTCAATTTAACCATCCTGTTTATATTTTTAAAGGAATGAATGATAATAACAGTTCTCTGTCGCAATAATTTCGGTGAGAACACCATCCACAGAGACGGCAGGATTTTGGCCAAAGCAAGGTTTCTGAGCTGGTTTTTGCAAAGCAAGGTTTTTGTTGCTACTCCTACCAGAGTGTAGGTCAGCCTAGCCATGCTGTCCACCAGTGTGGTTAAGTGTTTGCAAGAGCAGTGATTGCAAGACCAGCTGACCAGGCAATGCACATGCATTTGTAAAGGCTTTGTTTTATCTTTGTTTTATTAATGGTGGAAAGACGTAGCAGATCATAAGGAATTGACAGTTGAAAGCAAACACTGTTGGGGTACTTATAAAGAGCGTGGCTTTGTGGCTGTGCTTGTAAGCATGCTAGCTATAGCTCAGACCAGTTGAAGTTTGTGAACCAAGAAGAGAACTATAAGAGCTGGATGCATAGCCAAAAAAAAAAAAAAACAACACAAAACAATCATCATTCAAAGGCATTGTCAGTACTGAACTTGCTTCACTGCATGATCCTGTCACTCTGTCAGAATTCACCCTCAGTAGATGCGTGAGGCTAAGGGAGTTCCCAACCTGCTTTAAGGACTTGGAAAGTCTGAAATAATGACTGAAATACTGTGATTCAGTGACTGTGGCTAAAAAGGCACTCTTCCATGTTTCATCCGTCCCATCCTTTGCCCTCCACAGACAGTACTTTATGCTGTCCTCTTTCCTCTGTTGTGTATCCATGCAGGGGATCAAAGAAATGTATTGGGGTGAAAAATCAGTGGTCTCCTTACTTATTTAGTTTAGTACTCAGCCTTATACAAGTTTTGGAAGGGATTATATCCATCTGGGCCATATATCACAGAGGACATGGTAAGAGGACAGGAACATGAAGGGCTAAGAGTTGAAGTGGAACAGAACTTTCCAGAAAGAAATTACACCCATACTTACTCTTGCATGAACATCAGTCTGCAGTGGGTCATAAGCTTAAGTTCTCAAACAACAGAGAAGTAAAGGCTGAACTTCAGTATAAACTAAACAATCAATATTTTGTGATTTCTTTACTGTAATTCTGAGGAATCCCTTTTTCAGCTGACATGAAGCAGTCTTCTATAGCAAGGACATATTCCTGGTTGGATTACTATGGACGCTATTACAACATAGACTTCCAATGAGCAAGTAAGTATGAGAGTATACTAGTACCTCTCCAGAACTTTTGATGAAATGTTAATTCCTGCTACACTTCTGAAAGCCACTAGAATGACACTGATTGAGAGATGAGCCCTCCATTAATACAGAAATGTTTGTTCCTGTGGTGAAAAGCATGCCTAATTTGTATGATGAAGTTTACACCTAAGATTTATCCTCTCTCACCCCTGCCATTGCTCCTCAGTCACAACGGATGGACTTCTTCAGTCCTGTTTATTGTTTTCCGGTTTAATCTCTATGAAAATTTCTGTAGTTTGGCAGAGTCATGAAGTATGATTCTGTTTCTTTTGTCAGACATTGCAGTGACACTAATGTGGAGGTTTTTAAGCAGAAGCTGATCCAATGAAATTATTGTTTGTCAAATGTTACAGGAATACATTCCTTTTTAAGGACCCAGCTTTATAGACAGTTATCCATTATATTCTGCTCTCCTTCTTCAAGTATTAAGCTTAGACATAGAGCAGTAGAGGAAGGGGAAGCAGTTACAGCTCTAAATCAAATAAGAATCAGGTAAAAATCCTTTATTCCACTGAACATTGACACCTTGATTATTAAAATACTGTTTGTACTCTATTCTGCAATCTCTTACCATTGTGGTTTTCACTAATCCCAGGAAACCACTTGCTCTTTTTTTTTTTTCTCATGCATGAGCAAAACAAAGGCTTGCTATTACATGTCAAATGGATGTTGTTACATATTTGGGAAATGTTTCTGACTATGGGAAGACTTTTTTACAGTCAGCGCTTTCCACTGAGGACCTCAAAGCTGCACAGTTCTCATGGTTATCATGTAAGGATTAATGTAAGGCAATCCTGGTAGCACTAGAGAATAATGAGGAACTTGAAGAAACTTAAGAGTCCTTCTGTGAGAAGGACTCAAAGCCAAATTCCATATTTTACTAGAGATGCTGGGACTTTTACCACCACAAGAAAGAGTAAATTCTTGTCCTCAGGCATCAGTTAGCTTCCTTTCACTTGAATGCCAGCACTTACTATTGTAATTTTACACATTAATTAAAATGCTCTATGTTTTCAGCTAAGTGACATAGAAACCATGGACAAAAGCTGAAGCAGGACTTCGTGTGCGTGTGTGTGTGTGTTTTGTGTGTGTTTTAATAATGTTGATTCTTCCTGAAAACATTCACTGTAGAAATCATGGAGAAATTATACAGGCCAGCATCGAGCTCACTTTTTATGAGCTTAGAAGATTGTTGAAAATAGGGTAACATGTAGAAAAGGATACAATGCTTTTAAAACCTAATTCTTGTGTTTGTACATGGTGCTTTTTAGAGACACTTCCTCAGTAACCCAAATTTGCTTTGATCCATTTTTCTTTTTCTTTCAACTCTGGTAAAACCATATTGCAAGTCTATATTACAGGTTAATATGGGTTGTTGTTTTTTGCTTGTTGTGGTTTTATTGTTTGGTTTGTTTGTTGTTCCCCCCTCCTCCCCTCCCTCCCATAAAGAAATGTATGAAGTTTCCACCATGAATTTGCACGACATGATTGTACAGCACTTTTTTTTCTTATGATTAAACCCGAATTGCACAAACTTGTGCAAGATTTGTGGGATATTATTCCTACTTTGATGTTTTTTGCTGTCTAGATAGGAAAGGTGTTTTAAGATTTCTAGAAAGCTCATTGTTCACTCAATACTTCTTTGTACTTTGCTGTGTTAAAAGAACTGTTTGTAATGTAGTATAATAGTTTCTCTCAGTCAGGAGACTGAAAGTAGAGAAAGTATGCATTTGAATATTCAAAAGGAAGAATAGTATGTATGATCCTCTATTAAAGAATTTTGTGCCTTGTATTAAAATTGATAGTCAAGTGTGAAGCCAAATATGAGAAGTCTGCAAAGTGTTGGTACTTAATGGGATTTGGATCAAATATGCTTTTCTGGAGGCTGCAGATGACTTTGAATCAGACCATACAAGTGCTCAGAATGAAAGCTTGTATTTTGGAAAGAACAATATAAAAAAAGATGAGGATGCAGAGTTGATTTTTCAGATAGTGTCTTGTAGGATAGAATGCTTACTGTGTCTTTGATGCTGGAAAGGTCATGTCTTCACTTCCTTGGCAAATAAAATAGAAATTGTACCAGCAACCTTTTTGCTTAAGGCTTGTGTTATGCTTACTAGAGTGCTCTGATGAAAAGCATGTGATTGTAAACAGTGTAATCTAACATTCTTATGCCTTTCTTATGCCTTATGCCATTCTTATGTAATTTAATAGAAACTTTATGAAGAAATGATATGTTGGGTTTTTAACTCAACAGTGACTCAGACAGGGTGGTGGTGATGTTTTGCTTATTTTTCTGTGTGTGTGGGTGGTATGTGTGTGGGCAGGACTGGTTTATGTGCTGATTTGGTGTACCTGTTCACCAAACGGTATCATTCAGGCCATGGAATACTCTCACAAGAGTATTTTGTGTATACTTTGGAAATGCACTTTATCATTTGAAGGAACTGTCCACTTGAGTTGCCCATATAGGGACAGCTGTAAATTAGAGGTCCAATTCAGAAGTGAATCTATCATGGATCAGAAGCCAGTTTCTATGGCCTTTGACATCACTGAATATAAAGAGAAGTCCTGCTGGTGTTACTGGGGTATGAGGACTGTTAGACACAAACAATGCCAAATATGTAATCGATAGTCAAGTTTAATTTTATGTGGATGGGTGGTGCTACTGTGCTGATTTCAAGGAGTTATAATCCATTACAGCCAATACAACAGCATTATTCACAGCATTCAGTCACTGAGATAACCCTCCCAAGACCACATTAGATAATGAAACTGTGAGTATTTCTCATTCTCCACAGATGAGAACTGTCATGAAAGTGAAAATGATGGCAGGCAAGCCAAATTCCTTCCTCAGTACTTTAAAAATCTTGAAGTTTTGCTCACTATTTCTTGTTGGATTATCAGATGAGTTTACTTTTGATAAAGCTGTATGATTTTGAAGCAATATATTTCCTTTCAAAATCTATCACTACAAAGTTTTAATTGACTGTTTGTGATCCAGAATGGAATGACAGACCTCTCATCACTTGCTGAGTAAAACACAGTGCTGCAACATGCTGGAAGTCCAGTGGTGCCTGAGTTTCTGCAATGGTACCGTGACTCAGCCCAAAGCAGAGGAGTGGCTATCCTACCATTAAGTACCACTTCATTGCCTAAACAGTAAAGATACTTTTAGAGACTGTAGACTGTGGCTAAAACTTTTCAATTAGCATAAGCCTTTGAAAGATCCAAACCTGAAGTGAGTGAATCTCAGCTGAAAGTCAGGTACTCTGCTGAAGCTCAGCCCGTTCTTTTGTCCCTTGTAAGTAATACGAAAGTTTATTTCTTCCAGGAAAGTAGTGGTGATGCTATCTGTATCTGTTTAGAAATGCTTGCTTGCTGGGTGCTGTAGTGGGAGCAGTAAGGACACAGCATAGCATGCAGGATCCCTGTCCACTGCAAATGTGAGGGGGAGGTGTCAAAAAATCATGTTTTTTCTTCACTCATTTTGGCAGGCTTTTGAGTGAAGAACAGAGTTAACTAGATAGCAAATACCCTCACAAAACTGCAAAAAGTGATTTCAGAGAACCGATTCACTGATTTCTGTTACCTTCACCATACTCTTTCCTGTATTATATTTTTTTACGTGAAAATGTTTGGGAAAGTAAATACACGTGTTCCCAGTTTCACACAGCTTTCCAGGATATTTTAAGAGAGAGGAAAAATAAATCAACTCATAGCAGGCATTACAGTATGAGTTTGACATGTACAGCCCAGATTTGTAAATATGGTTTTTTATCGGTAAATTTGCAGATAAATAAGAGAGGTGGCCTTAGCTTTTACTACAAGATGTTGAAAATAGGATTCTCTATGCAGGGAATTTTATAGGTAATTCTCATTTGTTTTAATTCCCCTTGGTGTATTAAAGCACAGTTTATCTGACTGCTTAATGATCTTATGTTTTGTTTGACCATGATGTATGTATGCTTCTATGAGTAATTTCACCATTTGACTCTTGGTACATAGAGGACTTGAGACAATGAGTTGTTTGAATGTTTTTGTTGCTTCTTCTCTGTGTTAATTGTTTTTCTGCAGTGAAAGTTTAACAGCAGTGAATATTGTTATCTTTTGAAGATGTGTTTTATTTGTTACGCAGCTAGTTGTTTCAAATAAAAACTACTATTGTGTCATGATGAATATTACAGGTGAGGAAGTAGCCGTGTTAGAGTGCCACGTATATTAGACTGAAAAGAAGTAGTGACCTGAGCTGTGCAACTCCTGTCTGACATCCTTACTGCAAACTGGGACGTTGCCTCCATGCCGTCTCAAACTGTGCCAGTCACCAGCTCAGTCTGAGTAGCAGTAACCACCCATCCTTCAAAAGGCTTTTAAATAAACAGCCTGCTGCCACAGAGCATCTGAAAGCTGGAAGTTATGGTCTTTGCAACAAACTGTAGGGCAAGGCTGTCTCTCAAAGCATCTCATTTCCTGCTAGTGACTCTTAATTTGAATATTAGGAGGTTGGCTTTCCCAGCCTTCGTATTTCATTATTTCCAGATTGTGCAGGAATACTACTTCAAGGGCCATGTCAGGTGTGACAGTGGCCTCCTTGGGGTCCATCCCTGCACATCTCGTGTTTTGCTGACAGAGGAAGAATGACTGCTTATAAACTCATGATTGAAGTATCTCTGTGTGGTGTAAAGATGTGCCATCAGCGAAAGGAAAGGGCAACTGGTTTTATTTAGTTTGCTGGTAAATTGAGCAGATACTAATCTTCCAGCTACTTGGGAGAAGATTTTCCATATTGCTTACATTCTGGTATGTGGAGATGGGGTCTAACACACTACAGTTCTCCTTGCCTAGGTATGTGTTACTTTCTTCTGGTGCTCAGGAAAAAAAAACAACAAAAAACACTCTTTTTCAAGACCTTTCTGCCTCTCTTGAAAGTTTTAAGAGTGGCTTCAGAGTAATTCAGTGCTTTCCATGCACAGCTTGAGGGAAACAGTAGAGCATGCATAATCCCATGAAGAGTGCTCATTAGACACTGATATGGTAGGATGTTTATAGTGCTATGAAAATTTAAACCGAGGGCTGCAGCCTCTTCTCATGCCTCTTATTCTCCAGACCCTTCTACATCTTTGTTGTCCCACTTTAGACACTCTCTAATAGCTTTACATCCTTATATTGTGGTGTCCAGACCTGCACCCAATACTTAAAGTGAGGCTGCACAGCACAGAGCAGAATGGGACAATCCCTTCCCACTCCTGGTGGCAGTACTGTGCAGAGGCACAGATCCACCATGCTGGCTGTTCCCCTGTAGAGAAGATGAATAGAGCTATTAAGAAAGTGTCAGCTTCACCATTGTTTTTTAATCGTTTTACAGAATCTAGTAGAAAATTAACACCATTGTTGAATTCCTGAAGGTTGATTAAGTATAATAAAAGACACAGATGATAATTCCTTAATACTTAAAGAAAGAAAGAAAGAAAGAAAAAAAAAATGTTTTGTTTATGTTTTATGTTTTCATCAAGTCAGAGATTAATATTTTTTCAATCTGGTTTATTAAATACTTTAAATTTGCTTTTCAGCTTATAATTAATAAAAAATGATGGTAAAACGATAACAAACTGGTGGGTCCAAACTTAAGCTTACCACTAATGTAAATCATTTCCATATCCTTAGGGAGATGAAGCCTTTTGGGAAGGCTTTCAAGTGGAAGAGCTAGTAGACTGCTTTGAAGTCAACACGCACTTCTGTGACAGAAAGAACCTGGACGACCTGTGATAGGGAGCAAGTGTTTTCAGATACCTGAATTAAATCTCAGCAGTGCTTTTCTGTCATCTGCTGCAGAGCAGAAGATTATCAGACATGTCAATAGCACTGAAGCAAGTTTTTAATAAGGATAAGACTTTTCGTCCAAAACGCAAGTTTGAACCTGGAACCCAGCGGTTTGAGCTACATAAAAGAGCGCAGGCCACACTGCACTCAGGTGTGGACTTGAAAGCAGCTGTACAGTTGCCCAGGGGAGAAGACCAAAATGACTGGGTGGCTGTCCATGTTGTTGACTTCTTCAACAGGATCAACCTCATTTATGGAACTATCTGTGAGTTCTGCACGGAAAGGACCTGCCCAGTGATGTCTGGAGGCCCTAAGTATGAGTACCGGTGGCAGGATGACATGAAATACAAGAAGCCTACAGCGCTGCCGGCACCGCAGTACATGAATCTCCTCATGGACTGGATTGAGATGCAAATCAACAACGAGGATATATTTCCTACAAGTGTAGGTAAGTGCAAGGAAGAACTGCCTTTCATTCTGCGCACTAAGCATGATTCCTTCCTGACCTCACAAAGGCTGTGGAGTCCAAGCCTTTATAAGAGCAGGTGGAGGAGGAGGGTGTCTTGCCAGAATAGTCTAAAATGTATGAAATGTTAACAGTGTCTGCTACATCTGATGGGGTTTGTTAGCCTAAAACATTTTCATTTGAGCCATTTGTTCCTGGTAAGCTTCTGCTTTTCAGGTTATTCACTAAAGGTGGTTAGCCTTTCATTTTACCTTGCTGAAACTTGGTCACGTTTGAATTGCTTTATACTTTGCCTGGCCAATTAAGCAGATGCAGAATGGATGGAAAGCAAAGTGGTATTTCCCTTTGGAAAAGTGTACAGCGCTATGCAACACAAGACCATGGACAGTCAGGAATGCAGAGAACTATTCCCTCCCACCCTCTCATCACTTCCAACACAAAACTGATGAATTAGAAAGTGAGTTATTCCCCAAATTACTGTAGTTTAACGAAAGAGCCTAGGGAGGAAGCTGCTAAAGAGAGCACAATTTGTCTTTTGGTACTATTGTTAGCTTTTTTGAAGAGTGTGCAAACAGATGGAAGTGTTGTTGCTAGAATGTTTTCCACTGAATGAGGAAAGCCACACTTTGTGGAGGAATGCTACTGTATGGTGTAGAGAGCCTAAATCATTTGCTGAGGCTGCAGCTAATGAAAAGGACAGGATGCTGTACCTGAGCAGTGTAGACTTCAATTTTATTTAATGAGTCATGATTCACTTATTTCAGGTAGGAAAGCTGGGAGTTTCTTGTCAGAAATGTGAGATGTTATATAAATATATGGATGAGTAAATAGCAGAAGATTTTGCAGTTTATACAGTTAGGAGATGGTACATCAAGAGGCTGTATGTGTATTGGTGAGCTTTGCTAATCTTTGAAAGAGCCAATTCTTGGGCTTGTCTGCCCTTTGTTTGGACAGACTTGTGGCTTGTTTCCCAGCCTTATCTCTTTTTTGCACTAACAGGTAGAAAGAAGACAACAACTATGTCTCTTAGGTGTAATTTGCCAGTCTAGCAAGAAGCAGGATTTCAAAGGAAGAAGTATATACTTTGTGTATAATGAAGAATAGGTCTGATTTGTTAAAGCACTTGTTCTTCCGTTTCATTGCTGTGAAAGATTTTTGGAATCAAGGGTAGCTTAGGAGTGCAGTTAAATATGTGTTTTTGCTTCCGTTGGTATTTTTTCCATGCTTTTGTTACACCAAGTTTCCATCTTCTAGTCTTGTGCTATGCCACCACAGTTTGTATATGCAAAAAAGATTTGTGGCCTGAACACGTACATGCTAATGAGTTTTATTAAAACAACAACAACAAAAAAACCTACCCAAATAATAAACAAGGTTTCAGCTCCAATAGCTCCCCTGTTTATGTTTTTAGTAAAATATGTCTGAGGTAAACCTTCAGGATAAATGTGAGTAAAAATAATGCTTAAATATTAAATAGCAGTGGTGGTTTGAAATCTTGATCTCATGATTCAGAAGTTGATGCACACTGCATTGAATTTAGAGTTCTGTGCTCTCAGTTAGTCCCTGAGGAGGCACCTAGAACAGTCAAAGGGAATTCTGTGTCAGAGTATCTCCAACACAGACAGTGTTCCGTAGCCTTAGCATCTAGGAGAAGACCCTGGCACCTCTGGGGCCCATTCCTGGATAAGACGCTTTTCTTTCGAGGGAATCTTTCTAATCTTTCTAAATCAGTCCCCTGTCTATAACGTGGAGATGGCACTACCAGCCTGTACAAATGCTGCATATAAAGCAGTTCAATGAAATGTAGTAGCGCAGCATGTATATTGTTCCATGTTTTGCTTTTCACAGTTGGTCAGAAAGTGAAGCTTTGTTGTTGTATTGGATACTGTTTGTTCTGCTTGTTTTGCAGCAGCCTTTGGTTATTTAACCATAGGGTCTCTGTTATGTTTAGCATTAATGCAGATCTCTGTTTTCATTTGAGCAGGTCAATGGCAATGAAAATTAAGATTGTTCATTCTTCAAAGTAGTTGAAATAGATCTTGAAAGATGATATACTCAAATGACAGAACAGGCTTATGTATGGCATTACTAGTAGTATAGCAGTATTAAAGCATAGTATCTGGATGTAACTTGGAGATTAATTTATTGTGTTAAATCTTTGTAGCATATGTACAGAATTCCTCTGGAAAAAGTGTCCAGTGGATAGGATTTCAGCTGACCTTTCCACTAGTGGATGAGTTTGCTTAAGAGATCTAGATTTATAGGAGCTGTTTGTACCATACATTTCTCAGCTTAATCCTATTAATGTTGCCCTCTTTTATGTGACATAATTCATGCAAACCACTTAAAAAAGGGATAGGAATAGCCCAGCTTGGTGGGCTTTTGTTTTGGTTCTTCCCTCTGTGGTTAAAAGAAAAGAAAAGAAAACAAAACAAACAAAAAAAAAACCAGAACAAGTGAGTTGAGTTATGAACAGTATACTATTTAACACAAATTCCTTTTAGTGTTTACACTGACACTGTAGCCTCTAACCTATGACTACTTACCAGTCTGTGTGCTTCCTGTGGTCTGGCTCCTCTCTGCTTTCTGCAGTCATCCTGGCCTGCTCACTTACTGGTAAAGATCTCCTTCTCCAGCCACCCTTCCTCCTACTAATACTGAGGCAGAAGAAAAGGGAGCTGGCATGGGAACTGAGAAGCTGTTAAGTGAAACTGACAAAAACAGGTGCCTGAATATTAGGGGCTTTTTTTTTTTTAAGGCAAAACTTTTATATACTATTGGAAAAACAGAGTCAAAGCCTATAGACAAGTTAACTAATTATGACCTTGTTCTTATTTCAATTATTATCCATTTATTTCATCCATTTTTAGGTGGGTTTAATGCATGCTAGAGGCTAGCAGTTCTGCAAACATGTTCTACTTGTAACTAGCCAGGTGCTGTGAGTGGTGTGAGACCTTGTTGGGAAAGGAATAACAGGATGGAGGAGAGTTTGCTCTGTGTGCCTGCTTAGGCCACGCTGTTGAAGCTATTGATTCTAATTTTCAACATGGCTTCTTTAGTGTGTTGGGATTTCAGTTACCAGATACAGCCACATCAGATCCATGGCTTGAAGTACAAAGGCAGAACAGAAGACAGAGGCTTCTGCTAAAATAAACCAGCACATGGGCTTTTCAGACTTGATATAATAAAACTCTAACTCTTGAAGATAAGAAAACAGTGAAGGTTGGGGGCACAGCGTTTATGCTATCTCCGTCCTTGGGAATTTTAAAGACCAAACTGTGTAAAGCCTTGAGTGTCCTCATCAGATGTCATGGTCGTGTCAAGCAGGAAACTAGGCTGCAGACCTCCCAGAGTCCCTGCTAGCCTGAACTGTCCTGCAATATGTAATTCTGATTTCAGCGCTGACAAGCTGCTCAAGGAACGAGAGCTAAATTGATTAGAAACTGATGAAGCAGCTTAAGAAGGTGCAATTTGGCATTTAGCTGAAGTACAAAATCACTTCTAAGTTATGAAAGTTTGTGTGGAATAGGATTTAAAAGTATTAAATTACTGTAATCAAATAGCCTAGTTATGGCTGGTCAAAAGGACAACATTTTCTTACAGTGTTTAAAGCCTGGAACTTCAGCTGAAAACTTAATATATCTTTAGAAATACATTGCCATCTCCATGCTTGTGAACTCATGATTTTTGGTAGTGGACAGTTCCAAAATTTATGCACAGAGTGTAAATGTATTGCTTTTGTTTTCCCAAGGAGTGGAGAGGTGCATGAGATTTGTGTAGCATGGTGTTAACTGGCATTTGCTGGTTTTCTTCATCTTTTGTATCCATTGTAATTGCAGTGTCTAGGGTCTGACATTGCCTTTGCACATTGGCCCTGCAATAAAAAAAAAAAGTGTAATTGCTACAACTGGCTTTTTTTTTTTTTTTTTTTTAAGCCAAGCTTTGCCAAGGGCTGACAGGAGGGGTCAGATGGCTGGCTGTTAGCTGGTCTTTCAGTCATGGCTGGTGGATGGGTATAGCTGCAGGCTGACAGCTGAAGGCAGTTGTAAATTCCAGACACTCCTTTCTTGCTGATTTTTACACCACTTTGATCAGTACTAGATTTGGGCAAAGGAAGAAATATGCGTTGTAAAGCTTTTCTCCTTTCTCCTATTGCTTCCTATCTATGGTCCCTTCTTTGGCAGGGGCAACTTGAACAACTGAGCAACTACACAACTATATCTTCTGTGTAAATGAAGAAAATTCAGCAAGACAGGTTATTGCATCCCAGTAGTTTTTTCTAGTCATTGGAGTGTGTGAATCCTGTGCTTATTTGTATGTTGCAGCAAAGTTAGAGCAGTAACACTAGTTTTTAGAAAGTTTTGTATTTGGAAATATATGTGCCTGAAAAATAACATGTAGATATTTTATATCATGTTTATATGCCTGAACTTCCTCCTTCTCTTCCTTTTTAGCTCTTACGGTGATTCAGGATCTAGCAGATATTTCTCTGTAAACTAAGCTGGCAGATGAGTATGCCATTTCAAGAGTACTGTCAAAGACAGCTGATGAACATTGTATTGTCTCTGTTTGCATGGCGAATCTTGCCATCTACTTGATAGACAAATATCTGGCCTTTTAAACATTATGTTTCTTTTTGCCAACTAATTTTGCTTTTGAGCAATTTCACTCTGTTTTTGTTTGGTATCTTCAATGCCTTTATTAGCCCATGCTTTTAGAAGAATAAGGACTAAATCCTGGGAGTAATTTGGATAATATTTAACCCCAGTCATTACTAATTACTTAGGGTAACAGTAAGGAGTCACATGGATTGTCCCATCAACCTTCAGGAACTTGACTTTCCAGCACACTGAAATAGCACGTGCTATGGCACATTACTTGAATTAACCTCTTGCAGGATCTGCGCCTTCACCACCATAGCTTCTCTTGTACCTGAACTTATGACCTGATCTCTTTAGCAACCTGCACAGCATGTGTAATGTCTGTTTGGTCTGTGATGGTGGGGTTGAGCTTGTGCTGAACTCAAAGTGTGGGAAATTTGATATATTTGTATGTGCTTTGCCTGGGAAAGTGGGTTTTGTAGAAGTGAGTTCCGTCTGCATTCCACAAGCTTGCATGCATTCCTTTCCTTGATGAACAGGGAAAACAGCTCCTTATACAAACCCTTATAAAACAGACTTTGTCTGTTATGCTGCAGAGCAGAGTATATGTAGGAGTGGCATTCATGATTCATAATGGCTTTGCTGCTTCATTTCTTAGAGCCCAAAGAAAATAAGTTTCACAATTACTGCCTTTTCTAGTTGCTACTTTTTACCTATGTTTACTTTGCCAAATCTAAGCTGTTATTTAAGCTCAGAAAGAGCGTAGAAAATTCATGATACTCCCACAGAATATATTCATTGTTAAGGTGACGCTTTTGAGCAGAACATCTGTATTTTGGGGCATGTATCTGGCCACGGGGGATGAAGCATTAATATGGCCTTCAGCTAACCCAGCCATATGATACCAGATTAAAGTGTGGTCGTAGAAGTTTGAAATTAGTTTAGTCCTGTTTAAAGTGTACTCACAACTTAATTTAATTGTAGAAAACTGGAGTGCTATGGTAGTACAGTTCTCAGGGACTTCTGAAAGGCCCAGAGTGAGGGCCTTTGCTTCAGCCCTCACTCAGATATGTATTCAGAGATGCACCCCCCAGTACTGCCTTTATTTTTTCCTTCATCTGTCAAATACTGATTTGGCCCTCTAGTTTCAGTAGTGTCCAAAAGGAGCAAAATTAAAAATCTTAACAGGAGGAAACTCATTAGTTTCTTTTAAATGAGGACCTCATGTCTTTTATAGATAATTTTTGGAGGAAAGTCAAGTATGAACTTTAAAAGTATGTGGTTAGAAACCCCTTGTGTTGATAAAAGCCATGTGTGAGGCTGTATTCTTTAAAAACAAAGACAAGAATGACATTCAGATAATTTGAAACATTTGTAAGCACTGTTTCATCCTCTGAATGCTGCAGGAAAAAAAAAGCCAATCAACTTGATTATCAGCACTGTTTTGAAATGTGATTGCCACCTGTGTACTTCTCATTACAGACAAATGTGGAGGCGGAGTTAATTCTCTCCCTTGCGGAGCCTAAGTACTTGGCTAAAATAATGTTGGTAAGGAATTGTGAGAAGAGCTTCGAGAAAAAAGCTGCTTAGCATGGCTCTCCTTAAGTTGGTTTTGCTGCTGCAGATTGCCTTCATCTGACCACTGGCTGGTCAGATGCACTGTGTGTGTCATGTCAGTGTCTTTTGTTTTCTCTTCAAATATGTTTGTTGTTATTCGATTCACTGCACCACGCTTTATCTTTTCTTCATGAGTGCAGTTGTATGCATTTCTATAAAGGCCTTTACAAATGAAAGGGGGGGGACAGTGGTCGTGGCTCTGAAAGGAGCTTAACAGGATGGGTTCTCTGCATCTTTCTGGTTGTTGGTTTCACCATTGCTCTGGTATGTTGTCCACAGTATTCCTTCACACTGAGGACTCTAAATTTCTGGCTTAGCTGTTGAACACTTGGAAGAAAGCAACTTGAAATTCTGTGTCTGGTGTGATCTGGAAGAAGACAGCTATATTCCTTCTACTGTTTTAATTCTTAAGGATGTTGAGATGGTGAGGAAATGTGTTTGTGTGTGTATTGGTCCGTGCTGGGTAAGAAAATAAAGTAACTAAAAACACTCGAGCAATGGTACAAACATAGATGTTTCTCAAGCTTATTTTCCTTGCTTCAGTGGGGTGTATGTATGCTCTGTTTACCATGCTTACAATGGCTATGTGCTGTGAGACACCAGTAAGCGTGTGTCTCTGTGCTTCAGTGGGTCTACTGTAGCAGATAAAAGAGGTTGTTTCCATCTAGCTTTGTCAATGTGTTGTAGCGAAACAATCAGAATTCATACTGGCTGCTGGCCTTCCATAGCTGTAATGGAAATACCTCTGTACATATGTTCAACAACACACTTTCCTTAGGTGAGCAGAGGGGTTTCTTGATAATTGTGAGCTGTATTTTTTAATCTACTGCTATATCCAAGCTTGTCCTTCTCTGCAACTTGCCTTACTCCTGTAGCAGCTGTTCTCTGGCTGTGTGGGTGACATGTACAACCTTACACATTCATGGTGTTCAGATCTGTGGAGTCCATCCAATGTCAGAAACTGTGTTGCACCCACAAGATTCTGCATGTTGTCTGTTAGGATTGCACAGGAGTGCAGTGGCAGCTTGGATTTTGTTGATGTTGTTGTGCACCCTGGATGTCCTGTCTACATGTAGCTGCTGGCATTATTATTATTTTTTTAATTTTGTCTCTTCTGTAAGCTCGACACTTTTGTCTGGAGCTTATCAGCCGAAAAACTGCCTGCAGTGAAAGAGGAGATGGACTCCGCATCCTACATGTGCCTTATAGCATTTGAAAGCAAAAGGTGAAGGCTGGACTTCTTAATGTATCTGTGAAGGGACAAGCTCTTGTCCTGCAAAAAAGAGATCTAATGAATCACAGAAATGATGTGAAACAATTATCTTCATTCTTGCCATCTACCAGCTGTGTGGACAGAACCTCAAAAGACAACTGTCTTAATGACACTGACAGACTTCCCTTTTTCTTTGTTGCTGATTAGCGCCGCTTCTATGTGCCTGAGATGCCAAACAGCTCTTGTTAACACTGAGGCTCACACTAACACATAGGGTCTCCAAAAAAAGGTTCTGCATTCTGAAAGTCATTGTTGGGCTGGGCTGTCATCTCTGCATCACAGACAACAACTCTTACAGGAAAAAAATCATTGGCTTCAGTAGGCCATGTGCTGCAGGACAGTGGAAATTCCAGATTGTTCTCAGTGTTTGACACTGTTCTTGTGAGATCCAAAGTCTTGTATTAATGTGTTCAGATTCAAAGAATTTTTAAGTGGGGAAAACCATGAAGCCAAGGTCTTTCCTTGAAAACTGATGTCAAATACCTTCCAGAAACAGATGCATGGTTAGTGCTTTTCCATGCAGATAGCAATAGGAATTTCTTAAAGTACAGATATCTGTGATGTTTCATTTGTCTTACTTTTTAAAAGTTTTACTTTAATTGGAAAGCCTTCTGGGCTGTGCATAAGCTCCTCAGTGTGTAAGTGCAGGCTATGGTGATTGATGAATGACTATTCTGTATGATTTAAAAGAAAAATCCAGCGACAGCAGAGTTGAAGATTGAGACCCGACAAATGTTCAGAGCATCTCAGCAACTCTGCATAGAATGGGATAGGCTTTACTGCCAGTGCTGACACAGAGAATTTTTTTTCTCTTTCCATTCTACAGAGAGTCATGCACTAAAGCACAGAGGGGGGCTGCACCATTTCATAAGCCTTAAAATGTATGGTGGAAACATTTATTTCCTTCTCATAATGAGAATCAGTGGCATTTTGACTCAAGGAAAACAAAAGGAAGGTTACTGAGCCATCTGGAATAAGAGATGCTCAAAAAGGGAATAATCAAAAGTATGTTAATAGTTGGAAGGGAAAAGGAAAGACAATGAACAGATTGTCTTTGAAAGACAAAACTCTTTCCTGGATATGGAAAAAGAAAACAACAACAACAACAACAAAAAACTCTTTGCTTTTAAGAGACAGATGTTCAGCTGAACTGAGAAACATAATAGTTTATCAATAAATTTGTTTTATCAACATTAGAGTGGTGAAATTATGGTAATTATTGTTCATATGCTGTCAGCTTTAATGAGCCATAATAGAAAGAGCTTAGTCCCATAACAGATAAATCCTAAAAGCTTGGAGCTATAATACTCAACAACAGAGACACTTTCAAGATATGTGCTGGATGAGGTCAGATCTTTTAGAAAAGTGCCAATGGATATTTGGTCATGAAGGCAACATATCTGTTTAGAATTTACATGCTTTAAAATTAGTTGCATAGCATGGCTGCCTCTTTTTGGATTTTTTTTTTTAAATTAAAAATAGTAATAATATGATTTTGAAGAGGTCAGTTAAGGTAAATTTTGCTATTTCATTTGTCAAGAAAGAGACTAAAGCTCGGGTAATTAAAGTAGTCTGCATAAGAGATTTTTTTGTGTATTATATAATGGTCGTTCTTTGGTGAATCCAGAGACAGGTTTTATCAGTGATTCTAAGAATACTCTTTCTGTTCCTAAAATGTTAGCTTTTTGTGTGTGGATTTGGAATAATGGAAGTAAAACCTGAGGTCTTTAAACTCCAGTACCATATATTTTTAGCCATCCCATTAAAGGAGAAAGCTTGCAATTTTGATTCCCCTAGAAACTTCAACAAAGCAAACGGGGAAAGTTTTTGCCCTGTTATTTGTTTACTCAGAACATACAAGATGACAATTTATTAAATATTTTTTTCCATATTGATAGATTTTCAGGACTTGATTTGCAAAAGAATAGTTGTACAAATTCAGAGTAAGAGTTTGTGCTGCCTGGTCTGCCTTTGGATATCTTTGGAAAACAAATATTGGAAAAGAGCATGGTTTATCCTGTCTCCGACTACTGGCATTTTAGAGATTCCCTTGGAGGTGTTAGAATACACTTTGATCAGGGAGATTCTTCTAGGAATCCATATCTCACAAATGCCAGTCCTACTTTGTTATCTTCATGCTGATTTGCTAATTTGTTCATTTCAATTTTCTGATAGTTTGGGCTTTCTGAAGGTAAGAATTTCTCCCCCCCCCAAAATTTTACAGGTTAAGAAAAGAGTGGTTGGAAGATTTGGGTTAGAAATGAAGACACGTCCTTTTGTTCTCCTTTGAAGTGAAAATAAGGAGTCTAAAAGTTTACTCCTGTTTTGTCTTTCATCTTCACCTGCAGCTTCTTTGAGTGCCTCTTAGTTTGTCTTTGGCTGACTGTATTTTAAAAACTCCTAATAACACTGTAACTGTTACACTCAAAGACAAAAACTTTGTAAAGAAAATCAGTGCTCATTTTATTATTCACGTTGCACTGTTATCTGAGTTGATTGATTATCAGTTAACAGTATGTATGAAAGAACAGTGCAGTTATATAATTGCTTTATGAAAAAAAAGCACTTGAGTGTTATTGACACAAAGGAATTGGTTTTTCACTTGTGGATTTTTGCTGCCATAGTTGTGATAAAGTTTGGCTTTTGCATATTCTATTACTCCTGCAGATAACTGGGTTGGAGAGTGTTGAGGATTTCCCTTTGAAGCTGCAGATGCTTGTACAGGAGCTGAGGAACTTTACAATAAAACAAGTGATTATGTAAATATTCAAGATGAAAAAAAATTTTCATGGAATGTAGCCTTCAGCTGAAATGAAGAATGTGTTTATTATCTCTTTTGTTATCTTCCTGAGCTTATCCTAACGTCTCCTATTATGAAGGCTCACCTTCTAAAACACACAAAGCTTCCTTTCACTCAGTTTCAAAATATTTCTTAACAGTTCTTCTTTAAATAGTGTTAAAAAAAAAAACAAACTTTCCATTCTTATAGTAAATGCTGATGACCACAACATCTTTCTTAATCTTTTGAATAGGATTTTCTTCAAGTGGGCAGTTATTTTATAAAAATAATTTACAAAATATATCTCTGTTTTACTACAGTCTTTTTGTTTTGTTAATATTGTAGTTTTCCCTGATTTTTTTATTTTTAATTTTTTAATTATCAGGCTGAATTTTGCAATGGATACAAATATGAAAGGAATAGAGTCAGGCTTTAAGTCTTTGAATTCCAGTGAGATTTCCAAATCTCCTTAAACCTGAGTCTTCCATAAAATTTCTAAAAGGAAAAAATGATTTTATATTGTATAACTACAAGAATTAAGCTAAGGATTTCTGTCATTGGAAGTAATTCAGACTGTGGAGGCCAAAATGCGCAAGAAAAAAAAAGTCCTATTTTTTTTCCTAGCTGCAGACTATTCTGTATTAAACCACACGTGTGCTAGAAGTCTGGGAATATTTCTCCAAACATGGATAACCTTAGAGATAAGCCAGTACTATCTTAATGTACAAAACATTTTATTGTGATACAGTATGGGACATACAAAACTGTTCTCTGTCAGGTTATCTGTGTTGTGCAAAACCTTAAAGCTCTATCCTGCACTCAAACCCATAAAACCTAACCTGTAACAGAAACAGATGATGAACTGTGCCTTCTTTTCAGCACAGTACAAGTAGAGATGTATAACTATGGAGGCCACACATGCAGTTAGAGGTCAGATTTATTAAAGATTTATTCCCTCTGAGAATTCAGAGCTCCTATTTTTGCTAGTACCTCGGAGTTTGGAATTTTCCGTTTTTAAACTCCTTTTCAGTCTTAAAAAGTGTTGTGTACTGTGATAAACTGTTACCTATTCCAAGTTACTAAACAGGTATAATTGATAGTAAATCAGTAAATTGCTTATTTTCAATTTTCTTGCAGCAATAAGAACAAACTATCTAGTGTAAGGAGTCATATTCTGCTTTTCCTCAGGTACACAGGCTTTGCTGAGCATTTTTGACAGTACAACCGAATCATAGGTTAATTTAGACTGAAAGGGACCTTTGAGATGATCTGATCCAACCTTCTGGGTCAAGAGTGATCATACAGAACAGGTTGTCCAGGACCATGTCATTTGGATTTTGAACATCTCTGGAGGTGGAGACTCCACAGCCTCTAAGTAACCTGTTGCAGTGTTTGACCACCCCCATATCGAGAAGAGTTTTCTTGGGCTCAGCCATTTAGTCAATTTTCATCCACCTCACTCTTTGTATATCTAGTGCATATTTCACTAGCTTGTCTGGGACGACATTATGGGATACTGTGTCAAAGACTTCACTAAAGTCAAGGTAAACTATGTTTACTGCTCCTGCCTTATCCACCAAGCTAGTCACCTTACTGTAAAGACTATCAGCTTGGATAAGCGTGACTTCCCCTTGCGTACATTGCTGACTACTCCCAGTCAGCTTCTTGTCCTTTATGTGTTTGCAAATGCTTGCTATGAGGATTTTGTAGATCACTGTCTCAGGGAATGAGGAAGTTTGCCTAGCCTAGTTCCCCGCATCTTCTTTATTGCCATTTCTGAAAACAGAACGTATAGCTAGTCATCAAGGTCTGCTGTGAGTCGCACGTCTTTGAAAAGCAGTCAAGAGTGGCCTCATGACACCATCAACTATCTCCTTCAGCACATACAGGTGTAACCCATTAGACCCCATAGAGTTACATATGCCCAGCTTATTTAAGTGCTCCTTGATCAGGTCCTCCTCCACCAGTGTAAGTGTTCCTTGTTCTAGGTTTTCTCTCTGCTCTCAGTGGCACGCTATCCTGAAGGACAGTTTCAGTGGTAAAGACAGAGGCAAAGAAATCACTGAGTGTCTTGCTCTTTTCTCTGTCCTTTCTCACCAGTTTCCCTACCCTCTTCACAAACAGGCCTTTGTTTTCATAACTGTGCTGCTGATGGATGTGCAGAATTCACTCTTGTTGCTCTTCACAGGCCTTGCTAATATCAACTCTATTTCAGCTCTCAGAAAGCTTTGGCTTTTTCACATGCTGTTTCCTCTTCGGATTCTTGAGGTTATTGCAGCCAAGGCTGCAATGTGACTTTTATGTTCTCCATCAGCTCTTCCTTCTTTGGAAGTACTGTGTCTAGGTGAGCATTTCTCTTTGTTGGCTCTAAAACTCTCAGGTTGCTTGAGCTCTAGCTGGACTTTCCTTCCAGCGGATAACAGAGAGATTCAATGTAGTCACTTAGAGCAAGTCTTACAATTCCTTGATGTGATTAGAACTATCTTTCAATTGGAATTTTGTCAACATTTTGATGTAACCACAGATAGAAGCTAACCTGAAAGAGATGTGCTGCTGAAATGTGCCTTGCTGTAAATGGTGGATGGCAATCCCTGTCTTTCAAACCCCATCCAAAACTGTAGCTGATAGCAGTGCTGGAAGCTGCGCTGGGAGACAAAGGTAGATGGCTCTTGTGAGTGATAACAGAAGGTGTAGCAGTCGATGCTGACAAGCAGAAAACCTCCCATAAAGCAGCTAGTTACATGCTCTTTGACTTGTCATATTTCTTGGATAATAGACCTATGTTCTGTAGGTAAACAGAAAAAGGCAGAATGGAAACACAGACCGTGAATCAAATCACAAGTCAAGTCACGATGACTTAAAAATGGAAATTGCCTTCACAGTAGTGTTACATGAATACAAGAAGTATTTCATATTGAAGATCAAGCTTATACAGATGAATTTGCTTTTTTTTTTTTTCAATGTCATTGAGTGTAATGAAAATTCATTTAAGAACGTATTTTCATTTTCATAATATTTTCTCCTTGAAGAAAACAGCAGGGAGTAATATTGTTCTCATGTTTATATTTTGTCTCTGGCTGCTGTGTGTCCCTGGCATTTTCTTTTGTAACACGTACTTTCATGTGGTCTAGATCTAAGCCACCCAGACACAAGTTAAAAGCTATGCACTTCTACCACCAGTCCAGTTCCCCTTGGACTGACATTTTGACTGACAACTTGTTTGTCAGAATATGAACCCAAAACAGTAAGTCCGTCTTCCACGTGAACTTCCAGTACACACTGCTGAGCAAAATGGGCAGTCCTTTCTTTTTAAACCTTCTATTGTTAATTCCTCGTGGCTGAGACAGTCAGAAAGAAGCAGTGCAAGTCCTCTGAGCTGTAGACTCCAGCTGTTCATTCACCCAACCAGCCTGTGCTGGCTTTGGCAGATGGTTTCTTTTTTAGCATAACATCTTTAATGGCCTACTTCCCCTTGTTGGCCAGGGACAAGCAACAGCTGTAAAATCATCTAATGGTTCTTAAAGATACCTATTAAACCTTCCATCTGCATACCACATTCGAGCTGCACACATTGCCTTGTAGCTCACATGGTTATCATGAGAGACAGACAGCCACAAAGGATCCAGTTTATATTGCACGTATTTATGGACATAATTTGCTGTTCACAATCAGATTTTGAGCTGTCTTCCTACTTAAAAAATATTTGAAGTAATGCGGAAGCACAAAACTCTTTGCACTAACTTCTAGTTTTTTATGGTCTCCAAGGGGGAAAAAAAAATAAGAGCATAGAGAGGCTTTTAAAATCCCAGTGCAGTTTTTACCTCTGCCAAAACTATCAGAAATTACTAATAATTTGAGGACATAAGTACATAAATGCCAGATTTCAGAGATCCTTTGAAGACTCCTTGCCTTCTGGATGCTTGGAGTGCACAGAAGGCAGCACATGGTACAGGGCAATGGGCAGTCTATGAATCTGAGTCCATGCTTCTAGTGGGGGGAAAAATAAGGAAGGTCAAAATTAGAAAGGAGAATCACATTGCAGGGCCCAGAACAGCTTACGGTAATAATGCATTATAGTCAGGGCCAGCCAGTCCAGCTGTGCCTAAATGTGCCTGGAAGGAATGGTTACTCTAAGGCATTATCTTCCTGACTGAAAGAGTGAAGAAGAGCTGGAAGGCTGTGAAAGATTTCTTTGAGCTATGGGGTGGGAGGAGCTGTTTAGAAAATCCTTATACACTTAAGGTACCAGGTTAGTTCTTGATGATGGCATGCGCCTGTACACAGAGATGAAATAAAGGAAAGTGTTAGTTAAGCTGACATGGCTAACTGGCTGTCAGCAACATGAAGGGGATTGCTGGAAGGGGGGAGGGGGGATGTGCAGCTAATTAAGTAGGGAGCAAAAAACTAGACCCTCCAGCTTCAGTGGCAACTGAAATTGGTACTTGAATGTGGTATTTTTCTTTCCAAAAGACTCAAACCATTCCTTTAAAAAAGTATTATTGCAAGGAAAGGTATAACAAACTAGCCCGTTGCTGCTTTACTTCAGGAATTAAGTGTGACCCTGTCTTCCTGGCTCTTTTTTTCCTCCCTGAAATCAGTCAACTCAAATATTATTTTTCATAGTAAAATCCTCCTCTGTATTCAGCAGCTTTGCCTTTTGTGCTTCGTCTCCTGACTTTCTGTATTTTTTCATCTGAGTCCTCTTCCCTAGCTGTTTGACTGTTTGTCACAATGCTCTGGATAACTGGTTGTGATAACCTAAGTATAAGTGTGGTCGACAGAAAAGGTTTCAAAAAAAAAATAGTCTGTTTTCAGCTGATGCATCACCATGGAGTTATTTTACTGTATACTTTAGTCTTCTGTTTCAGAGTGAGTTGATTTTCTGACTTATTTTCAGTGCTTTCTTAATTGAGCAGTCTCATGTTACCTCATGATATGTAGAGGATTTTTCTGGTTTTGCAACTCAAGTTCCAATGGGACTGAAGAACGTTGCATACAAGGGATTTTCCCTATCTTTCTTCATTTTTATTTTTATTTTTTAATGAATCCTGATGGAAACAAAAAAGCCTTCTTGCTCATGATACAACTATGATGTTTGTGTACTAAAAGCCACTTTTGCAATGCTAAACTGCAAATGTTAAATGCATAAATTGTTGGCTAGAAAAGGAATTAAAGAGGAGGGGTAGGTGGTTGAAATCTTGCACTGTGGAACTTAGTACAGTCAGCAGTGAAGTTCTGTAGCCTTACATGTTGGGATGTGAATTCTTTAGTGTGCTCATAAGTGAGAGGCAAGAAGAGTGTGAGCAGTGAGGTGACAGAGAATGTTTGTTGATGATAGAAAGGTATTCAAGGTAGCAGAACAGGGGCTGACTTGGAAGAACTGCAGATCCCAGGGGTCAGTAACTGCAATAAAAAAGCAGATGTATGTTGGTGTAGGTGAAGTATGAAGTGATGCATTCAGGAAAAAAAGTCAAGTTTCTGCGTAAAGTGATTGTGTCCATCCAGTGAAGTGATTCTTACCATCTAGATTAAGAAAAGCAGTGCAGCATCAGCCAAACAAAATATGTATTTCTACTATTGTATAAGTAACTACATTTCATAGTTGTCTCTTCATCACAGATAGGTCGTTTTAGGAAATCTCAGAGATCAACAAGGATGAGGAAAGATATGGAAATACCTCTGATCTGGGAATAGAGGAGCTGGCTTAGGTGCATGTCCATATGACAGGAGCTTGTTGAGCAGAGGGGTGCAGTGCAGGCATGGAGAGCAGCAGCTGGCCACTACTCCCGTGTGGGAGTGGATATGTCTGACTTCTGAGTTTCAGGAAGACAGACATAGAGGTGGATGATGAGCTGAAAACCTCTGCTACCTTTAGCAGTGTAATAGATCTTTTAAGTTATTAACATAGTGGTACTTTAGGCACTGAGTACAACAGCTTTTTTGTTGTTGTCTTATCAGCATTGTTTGCACTACTATTAAAAATTTTTGATTTTCAAGGAAGTAGTAGGTAAGAACTTTGTTTATTTGTTGGGGTCAGGGTTGGTTGTTCAATTTCAGTGCTCGGACACATCCCAGGAGCCATGGGGAATTTTGGTCATAATCATTCTGGGTTTCTGGGCATACTAATTTTGTCATTGCTGGAGGAAGAGCTGTTCTCTGGTATTTTATGCAGTATCCCAAGGGAGCTCCAAAGAGTCATCGCAAAAGCTTTGTGCAGAAAGTTTTAACACAGAATAATCCTTCTGTTTCTTTCTGGGCTTGCGTTTTTGTAGGAAACTACAGTATTTTTCAAATACTGGGATGAAGCAACCTTATTTTTTTCTTCCTACTTCTGAGCAAGATGCATTTATTCACATGGATCACACACAAATCAGAAACCTTTTATTTCTAGTGGGCTGTAGAAGAAGTTAAATCTTGTGGTAATTTCAATATGCAGTACTGATTTCTATCTAACTGCAGGAGCTAGACAGATAAGGATCAATTCATGGTATCATTTGCAGTTTTGCTAATTATCACGTTCAAAGTATGCCAACTAGACCCAAAAGTGCTTGGGAGAATTAACTGTTGATTAGTTTTATTCTGTCCTTTGTCATACTGAGATGTTCACAGCTTTCTCATCACAGGATATCAGTTTTAGATAAATAAAAATGCTTAATGAAACTTGAGGTTTAAAATAATGCACAAGCTAACGAATGTCTAGCTACTGAAGAAATGTGTAAGGTATCAAAACTAAATCTCAACTGACAGACAATTTACAAAGTTCACTTTTACAGAAAACTGCAAGAGTGGGAGAAAGGCCAGACCTTAGAGATTGGCAGAACTCGGGAGAGCTTTGCAATCTGCCACCTGCAGGGAGAAATATTTTGGAGTTATTTCGATAGGACAATAAATGAAGTGAAGCAAAGGACAAAGAGCAAAAATGTGGGACATCACTGTGATTCCACAAAGTCCTACTTTCTGTGCTTAATATTAGGCTGAGCTTATATCCACCCTTCTTCAGATAGCATCATAAACCAAAGACATAAAATAGGCCATGGTAACCCTACGCAATCTTACCATCAACTGTCTTTGTGCTGTTATGCAGTTTTTATTTTACTAGTGCCCAGAGCTTTCTGACAACAGGAGTGTGATGCTTTATTGAAATCAGGTGCTCAAAGAACAGTTTAAGGAATTTACTTTTGGAGGTTGTATTATCTCCTCCTTTTCCTCAGATTATGGGTTTCTAAAATGATTGCAAATCAGAATGACAGAGATCACTCATCCCTGTCACACAAAGGACTGTCGGAAAATTAAAGAGAAACTTTTAATTGAGAGATCTCAGTTGTTACAGTTTAAATCTAACTGGAAACAATAATTAAAAGGTAAGCAGATGCAAGAAGTTGATTTATGTGCTAACCACTGAGGCTACATGTTTTGCACTTGGATTTCTTTCTTAAATACTTTTAGAGCTGCTGCATACTTGCCTTTTTGCACGAGAAAGTTCAACAGAGATACTACAGCTGCTTCTTATACTTAGTAGTCCATAGCAAAAACATCTGTGCTATAAACAGATTTTTTGAATTGGCAAGGTGCCACAAACATCTCAGATTCAGGGACTGATGCAGCTTTTATTCTAACACTAAATTTCCTGCTAGGAAGGAAGTGAAAGTGTGACAAAATATACCTGCTGCTTCATGATCTGTACACAGGGAGAGATTTCTCTTATTTACGTATAACACATTCTTCCTGTTGCATGGTTGTTAAGTGATAGCCTGGGGAGCAGTGGCAACAGTTTTTTTGGGACTTATTGTGACTTACACAGGGTCTCAAGGAGCAATACCTGAAACCATAGCAAAGTATTTTGTTTAGGTTGATCCATTGCAAATTTTAAATGAGTGGGAACCAGTGTCATGTAGGAGAACTCACAAATTAAAAGATACTTTTTGATTGAGCTTTCTGTCTTAGTAACAGAGAGGTTTTTAAACAAATCTGTGTAGTATTCTGTCTTAGTAACAGAGAGGTTTTTAAACAAATCTGTGTAGTATTCTTGATTCTGTCTTTAGCGTTTGTGTTTCAAGCTTCTCTCAGAATCAAGAAGACTCAAACTTGCAGTTAATTTTGGGAGACATATTCAAAGATTTAGTGTGTATGTACATATATAAAATCATCTGTACAGCAATTCTTGGACAGTTGTATGCATGGGTTCCAAGGAAATGTAGCTCAGTTTCCTGGAATAGAAATTTTGAATTTTTAACATCAATTAGTATGTATAATACATACATAAATATACATATTGCTTTTTCTTCTTTTTTCCCTGTATTAACTCATTTTTCACTAATACGAAATGCAGTGTTTCTGGAAATGAGTGGATTCCCAATTGTCCTGTAAGTAGAAAGTATGACGATGCAGCAATTAATGAGAGAATTTCAGTGTCCTAAATATTGATAAACACTACACCAAGGTATCATTCTGTTATGGCCAAATCAAGTCACCTCTTTCTTACATGCCAATTCTATTTTGTCTTGGTTTCTACACTCAGTGTAATGTTTTTTTGAACACAGTCTCCAATTATTTTTCTTCATTTTTCTTCAAATGTCATTGTATTTCCCAGCACAAACTCATGCTTAATCTGGATAGTGGACCAGAGACCTCTTCAGTAATTTTTCTTTAGAGTCAGATATTAAGCCTTAAATGCAATAGATGAACCCAATAGGTCTCAGGTCTCCCTACGGAACTTGTTGTCTAAATGTATTGTTGTATAGTAAGTATTCATAGAAATCTTCTGAATGTTCAGCAAGCTTGTGTGTACCTGCATATTAAGGCACTGTCCTTTAGATACGTAACGTATCACTAGATCTCATCATGTCCTTCCACCTCTCATGCAGAAGTCTCTTGCAGTGCACCAACTGAGCAAACTGTGCTAAGTCTTCTGCTAAGTGTTTTGTTCCAGTCTTGATTAGAAATTATGCAATCCAAGTTGAGCAAGTCAAGTATTTGGTCCTTGCCGACCATCGGTTTTATCCTGTTGCAGTTACTAGCAATGAACTCTTTGCTCTGGATCTATGGGTGTTCATGGACATTGTTTTTAACTGCTTCCATGGCCATGCGAAGATGGTGCTGCCCTGTGTTTATCTCTGAGACAGGGAAAAAAAAGAAGGCATAATTCCTCAAGACTGTGATCTCAAGGACTAATCAGTATCTGTCATGTGTAACAGGTATTCTCCAGTTGTAAAATACTCTTGTAACAAATTGCATCCTGGATCATCATCAAAGGATCAGTTGCTGGCATGTCCCACTCACCAACATGAAAATCTTCTGTTTTTTAAGGCACATTGAACTAGAAATCCTCACTGGGTTATGAGGAGACTTTAGGTGTCTGTTATGGATACTGCCTTCTGAAGTTGAGAAACCAGAAATACAAACACTGGTCTTGTGACTATGCAGGAGGAAAATAACAAATCTGTGTTCTTCATGATTTATTCATGCTTTTTCTTCTGTGGAAAAGCTGGCTTAAGCCTAGAACCTTCGGATACTCTTCAGATTGCGAAAATGAAACCATTTTGAAAGTCTGCTCCAGCTTGCCAGAGCCCTGACCTACTCTAATAGTTAAGTGCATGTCAGCAAAGTGAATCTGCAGTGGTTTGAAGCTCTCTGCCTAGTTCTTGATCATCCTTTTTTCAAAAATACACAGCAGACATAGAATAGAATAGAATAGAATAGAATAGAATAGAATAGAATAGAATAGAATAGAATAGAATAGAATAGAATAGAATAGAATAGAATAGAATAGAATCACAAGGTTGAAAATGACCTATAAGATCATCTAGTCCAACTGTCTTCACACTACCACTGCTACCACAAGCTACTAAACCATATCTCACAGCTCCTTGTCCAGACGCCTCTTGAACACTGCCAGGGATGGCGACTCCACCACCTCCCTTGGCAGGCCATTCCAGTTCCTGACCACTCTCTGAGAGAGAAAGTTCTTCCTTAAGTCTAACCTAAACCTCTTCTGGTACAACTTGCAGACATTCCTCTAAGTGCTAGTGTCTCTTCATCAGCATCGTCAGGTGCAGATGATCTTCATCTTGCTCAGTTCACTGGTACTCAGATCCTGAAAACACAGGCTCAAAGCCTGTAAACTCTACAGAGGTTGCAGAGAGAACCTGCAACACTGCCTACTGCTTGAAGATATTTTAGGATAATTGCTGAGCCAACACCATACTTTCTTATATGCTTTCTTTAAAGACAGAAAATTTTAGGCGTCCAGATACATAAGACTGCCAGCACTTGTCAGAATTTACACACAAGTTTTATCAATTCAAAATCGTGGTCTGCTTTCCAACTGTGTTAGTTGCAGCAGGACCATATAAATCTCCATAATCCTAACAGGTGATTGATGTTAAACACCTCATGAACAGTGGCAGAGATCATGTAAACTTAATTAAACATGTAGATAAAAACATGTAGACATTAAGACGTGAAACATAAGGATGAATGAATGTTTAGTCCTAAGATGATTAATGTTAAACATACAGATAAATCAGTCTCTTAGCAATAAACTGAAAAATGTGTTGTGCTCTGCCACTGAACTGCAGCAATCACTCTTGCTAGTGTAAGTAGAATGCGGAGAATGGCTTGAGAGCAGCTCTTAGGAAAAGTGTTCAGTTGATGAAAGACTCAATATGAACCAGTAGTGTATGCATGCAGTCCAGAAGACCAACTATATCCTGAGTTGCATCAAGAGAAGAGTGACCAGCAGGTCCAGGGAGGTGATTCTGTCCCTCTGCTCTGCTCTCATGAGGCCTCATCTGGAGTACTGTGTCCAGTTCTGGAGCCTCAGCACAAGAAGGACATGGAGCTGTTGGAGTGAGTCCAGGGAAGGGCCACGAAGATGATCAGAGGGTTGAAGCACCTCCTTTATGAGGACAAGCTGAGAGAGCTGGGGCTCCAGAGGGAGAAGAGGAAACTCCAGGGGGACCTTACAGGGGCCTTCCAGTACCTGCAAGAAAGCTGGGGAGGGACTTTTTTATAAGTGCAAGTAGTGACAGGTTGAGAGGAAATGGCTTTAAACTGGAAGAAGGTCGATTTAGACTGGATATAAAGGAGAAATTCTTTATTGTGAGGGAGGTGAGACACCGGAACAGGTTGCCCAGAGAGGCTGTGGATGCCCCCTCCCTGGTAGCACTCAAAGCCAGACTGGATGGGGCTCTGAGCAACCTGGTCTAAGAGGGAGGTGTCCCTGCCTATAGCAAGGGGTTGGAACTAAGTGATCTTAAAGGTTCTTTCCAACCCAAACCATTCTATGATAAGTCTTAGTGTAGGTTTCTAAAATTATGCTAGAAAGAACAAAAAACCCTATAAGTACTGTTTTCAGTTAAATTGTCCCTGCTTAATAAAAGCACTGCAGGGATCTGAAGAGCTTTACAGTTTTAGGTGTGAGATGAAAGGAAAGGCAAAAGTGTGAGTAGTATCTATTGTGTGTCTGGGAAGTGGAATGGAGATAAATACTGTTTGCGCATACACAAGAAAGAATTTTATTAATTTGTATGGAAAGCAAATACTTAATTATACCTTCTGGTTTTAGTTTTGCTCTTTTTCAAGATTGTCAGATATGAAAATAAAGATCTACTGACTGTTTTCTTTTACATGGTATAAATAGCTTCAAGGAAAAGAAATGAAGGAAAAACAATATTTGCTTCATTTTTCATTCAGTTCTGTGATACTCAGTCGGCATTAAATGGAAGAGCAGAAAATATTTATTGGCAGTTTACAAGACCCCAGGAAGAGTTCATGCGGCTGAAACTGTTCCAGCGTAGAAGTACTCTTTCCATAATAAATAAAATTTCTATTGATGATTCCTGTTCTGATATTGCCCATAACTGAGTCTGAGGTGTTTCTGCTAGAGGTTGAATTCAAGGCTTTCAAAAATCTCTGTTATTCCAAGAAGCGTTGAGTAACAACTCGATGAAGGAGGATGAGTGAGGGAAAGAAGGGGAGTGCATTAACCTTGTGAAAAGTCTTTTAAAGAGGAATTTTTACTCTGGTAAATTAAGAGTGCTTCCCTTTCACAGTTGAATTTGGTAATACAGCAAATGGACGTACTTTTGGCCAGGTGTGTTTTAAAATATTCCTTTTATTTGTTATGTTAGAAGAGCTCTTGTCCGGCAGAGCATTTGATTTTAATGGATATATTTTCATTAAAAACTTTGACTACTGCATTCATTTTGCAAAAATATTTTGTTAAGCTCAAGTCAATGCAACTTTTGAAATGGGTGTTGTAACTATCCTTTGCTTGAGGCGTTACAATAATATTATGCTGCTTAGCTTTGTTATGCTTTATAAGAAGAAGGATTCTCCGCTGACTTTCCAGATCCATTTTCAGGGTCAAGAGTGGTAAATCTCTTGATTTCCAGGTACCAGATGCACCCTTAGGCATTTGAAGAGAGAGCTCTTAACTATTTACAACTATTGGAAGAGTCCATTTACATCATTTGGGGTTCTTTGTATGGGCAATTGTAGGTTTTGAGTATCTTGTAAATCCAAGAGTCATTTGCTTGTGCTTTAGGAGTAAAGTTTTATCAGAACATATGCAATCAAAATACTCAAATTCACCCTTGTGCCCCTGACTGAGCGGGGAAAGGGATCAGTGGCAGCTGGGACAAAGTTCCTTGAACTGCAGCTGCGGATTTCTGAAGAGCAGCTGTGGCTTAGCACCCCAATATTTAAGAAAGCTTCAGTGTGCTGGGAGGGAGTAGACTCCTTTTTTTTTCACACTGATGGATCCATTCAAGTTTACAACTCCTTTAACAGCTGTAAAGCACCTGTTGTGTTATCCCCAGATTCAGTGATATAAAGGCACGATTTAATTGAAAGCAACTCTGGAAGTCCTGAATGACTCTTGCTTATCAGCGTCCATATTTCTCTCCCAGATGTCAGGCTTGGCTGGAGGCAGCACTACTGCAAGGCAAGGTTAACTCCAGCAGTTCAGGGTCCTGGGCTCTATTCCTGCTTTCACCTGGGCTTCTGGAACAGAACTCTGACTTCGTGAAGCTTTCATTGCATGCTCCTGGTTACTTGTCTTTCCCCGTCTCATGGGAGAGCTGCATTTTTCTGGAGGGGAAAAATAACTTATCTAAAACTTCTAAATCTTTCCAAACAGCTGTCTGTATACACTAAAGATACCGTTGTGTGCGTAATGGATTCCTAAGTCAGTGCACATGTCAGAGGGTCAGAACATGGCATGTACTGGGAGAGCTGTTAGTACTGAGTGTTTCTCTTAGTGGCCCCCTAAAAGGGATTGAGCACAGCAGCTATCTGGAGAACAAACATTACTTTAGTGATATAAACTATGCCAACCTTTCAGGTCTTTGAATTTCTTGTTAATGTTGTACTGGGGGTTTTGTTTTTCAATTAAGGCCAGAACATAACACGTCCTTGAGACAGGGGGCTGTTCTGTCTGGTTCTCGATGTAGCTCCCAAGACCAGGCTGCTTACTTCTAATAATGTTTCATGTTGCTGCTTGTTGCTGCAGCAGTGAGCCTAACAGGGGCCCTTAGAACAGCATGTTTTTTCCAGTGTTCTTATAAAATAAATGGGGGAGGAGGATGTTTACTTGCTGAAAATTGCAGAAGTAAATAATGAAAATAAAAACCATAGTGGCAGTGCTGTACTCAACATAGGATGCTGAGTCATTACCCAGAAATTGTCAGGCCACAGTAAGTGCTCAAGAGACGAAGCTGTTTGCAAGTGTGTGCCAGCTGAGGAGGCAGGGTTTTCCCTTGTGCCTTAGTCAGACTCTTGTGTTAGTACATTCTTCTTTCTTGCGTTGACTCAGCAGATTATCAAACTCTGTTCCCACCCTAAGCTGTCACCTGTTACAATGCCAAGTGAGTCTACATTTTCTGCATTTTCTACCCCAGAAGTGGCTGCCTATTGCTAACTTGTAACATTGCACTGCTGAGGCTGAGAGTGCTATTTACTATTCAAATAGATTTCCAATTGATGAGTTACAGAGTCACATAAGCATGACTGCTACTTTTGCAGCCTCTCTTTCCTTATGGTGTTGTAGACCTAGAGATCTATCCTAATGGGTTTATTGCCAAGACTGGCCTTGCTTGGTACAGGCAGCAGAAGGACATTCTGCTCTCCAGTGCTACAGTTTTCTGCTCCTCTGCTGCAGCAGAATTAAAAGTATAAAGTGGCAGGTCAGGTTCAGAAGAGGTCAGGTTATTGGCAGGAACAAACCACTATCGATTTGCAAGGGACCTGGCTTATGCAGCCCAAGGATTCAGGTCCTTCTGTCCTCTGATTTGAGGGATAATCAATTCAGGTGTCCTCCACCTGTTCAAGTGTTGTATACCTACATGTTTGCATGTTTCTAAGAAGTGTCTTCTCATGAAGTTATTAGTAAATGGCAGAATTTAGTGTCTTCATCCATTTGTTCTTGTACAGCAGCAGAGAGTGCTGTAGGATGTTCAAGTACTGTAACCCATCAAACCCATCAAGATCTTTGCTGTTTTCCCCTCGAACATAAGTGCCTTTCGTTAGTGGCAGTACCACTTAAAAAATAAATGACACTACTTAATCTTTAGTATTCCCTTTGTTCTATTTTCTCTCATGTGAGAGCAGAAAGAGGTGCAGGATCAGGAGGATGTAGGTGCATGGTAGTCTAGTTTATCACTGACTTTTTGCAGTTGTCAGCTTATTTTGGTGAGGAACAAAGTTCTGCAAAACCAACATTGTTTTCATTGGCACTTGAGGCAGACGTTTCCTTGAGTAATATGCTGAGCTTGGATCAGGATAGGTGTTTTGCAGTGAAGTTTCCAGCAATTGCTGAGGGTGTCTTTCACAAATTTTTGTACTGGGGACAGGAAGAGGAGAACATTTAGGGAACAAGAAGAGAAGAATTTGGTTCAGATGCCTTCTACAGGTCATTAGTTTTTAAGAACACTGCTTTCTCATTCATAAAACTGAAAAAAATCTTACTTTTCCAGGTTGGCATATTTTTAAGCAGTGTTTGCAGTAATATATTATCAGTCTTTTTGGCAGTGAAGAAGAGTCTTCTTTTCCCATATGTATTTTTAAAAAAGAATGACACGTGACTGTGGCCTGTTAGAAGATTTTGAAATGTGCAGTGCTATTTCTGTGCACAATTGCCAGAGGGATTACTGTCTTTCCTTGAGTAAAGCAAGTCTTCAAACCACACAAATACAGAAGGTCCAAAGTACACCTGCATCTGATATCGTAGAAGATGTAGCTGGGTTTTGAACCAGCAGACCATTGACTTGCTGGTGGTCACTGCACAAGTGTTTTTAGCGGATAGCAGTAATAATACTGCTTTTGTAGAGTGAGTGTCATAGGAGGTGGGCCTCAACATTGCCTGCTGTTACTGTGTTTGTGAAATACTCAAAGAAATAAGATCATAGGTTAGCAGCATCAGTACCATGTTCAGTGTCAATTTGGTGGTAAGGAATTGGATCTAGAAGTGCAGTCAGGTACAGGAGCAAATCAGCTGGTAGCAAATTAAGAAAGATAGCTTATGGAATAAACTCACTGGAGAGCTGTGAAAATAAGACTTATTGTAAAATAAGAGGAAAGTCTCACAGATTTCCAGTGGAAAATAAAGTGTTAAAACTAAATAAAGTGTTAAAACTTGTTAAACACATTGAGTGAATTGAGTTATGGATATTTTACAGAGTCTTAGGTGTAGCCTTTTCTAGCAAGTAAAAAGAATTGTAGAATCATTGAAGGATTTAGGTTAGAAAGATCTGTAAGATCATCAAGCCCAACCATCCACCTGACACTACAGGGTCACTGATAAATCATGTCCATATAAACCAAATCCACTTGTCTGTTGAGTGCCTGCAGAGATGGGGACTCCACCACTTTCGTGGGCCTGACCACTGACTCATTCTCAGTGCAACATCCTTTCAGGTGGTTGTAGAAGATGAAGAGGTTTCCCTTAGCCTCTTTTTCTCCAAACCGACTAACCCCGGTTCCCTCAGTTGCCCCTCATAACTCTTGTTTTCTAGTCCCTTCATCAGCTTCTTTGCTTGTCACTGAATGTGTTCCACCAACTCAAATCTTTCTTACAGTGACGGTCCCAGAACTGAACACAGTATTAGAGTTGTGGTCTCACCAAGTCTGAGAACATAGTGATCATCACCTCCCTAGTCCTGCTGGGCACATTACATCTGTTGCAGGCCAGGATGCAATAGATCTTCTTGGCTTTCTGGGTATACTGGCTCAGGTTACTCCAGCTGTTGATTAACACCCTCAGATTCTTTTCTGCCATGCAGCTTTCCAATTGCTCTTTCACAGACCTGTGCTGCTGCATGGGATTGTTTTGACTGAGGTGTAGAAGCTGGCACGTAGCACTGTTGGATGAAGCAGAAAAGTATAGGACAGGGAGGCAGGTATAAGCAAGGAGGAGGTGGTGGCTGGCCACTGCTGTTCTGGTGCTTGATAGTGCTGCTGTGCTGCAGGAGAAGGCTGTCATTAGCAGTATTTGGTGCTGTCTATGCTATACTCATTCTCCTACTGAATTGTTTCTCAGTTGCATGTACGGCCCTGAAGTAAAGGAGCTTGCATAGTATGACTGGGATGTTTGAGAGCATTTGTGTATGTGACACTTAACTAGGGCATATCAGGACCCGTGGGGTTTGGAACTCCAGGGTAACCAAGGGAATCCTTCCATTACATTCTTCCCAGCAGCACTGAGTCCCAACCTGCAGGCAGGTTTTGCACCAAGAAATACTTTTTTTTCAGCAAGTAGCAGCTAGCTCAAAAAATCCACTGGCATCTTTGTATTTCTTTGTGTTTTATTGATATAGATTAGTAATCTAACTTGGTGGTTTTACATTCTGTATCTTTACAGTATCACCTTGCAGATAATGAGACTGTCAACTTTATTGAAATTTTTTTTTTGCTGCAGAAGAAATCCAAAGTTTAAATAAATACTTGGGCATTTTTTCCCTGCTTCAGATTTCCAGGAAAGGAATTATTAAACTTGGACTGCATGTTAAAAAGAGCCTGAAGGGGGAAGGCTTGAGTAAAGCACTGTTGACTCTTCAGCAAGTCAAGCATCTAAATCTAAGCTAGTCATTTCCCAGGGGTCACTGTTAACGATTGCATTCTGTGCTTGATTTATTTCTAACGGTAACAGTTGCAGTGGGAAGAAGACATTAGGCCAAATTCTGACCTCAGAGTATAAATCTAAAACCAGTTCACTCTGATTTTTCAAATTTTGATGACATTACTTTAAATTCATTCTGTAACTGTGTTTGGAATCTCTTCTTGAATTAGATTTTTTTTTTTTTTTTTTTTTTTTTTTTTGAGACTGCATTTCTGCCATCCTTCTTGTTCCATTTCTGAATATGAAGAGCAGCAGATCTATGGTAGCAGCTGTGTCTCACCGTTCATTTAATAGCCCAAGTAAGTGAGATAGGTAGAGGTTTGCAAAGCTGAGAAAGTGCTGCAGTGACAAATGGTACGTGGCAAGTTTATATGCCCCAGGCTGTTCTGCTTTGGTTATTTCTGTGTCTTGTTTGCATGTCACATTGAGTGTCTACACACCTATAAGGCTATCAGGTGGAAGCTCTCACCTGTAGCAGAAACTATGCTACCCCCTTTACTCCTGCTGCTTGTGACTGTTCAGTGGGAAAATGAGCTGCAAAGAAGTAAAGGATTTGTCCACCTTTGCCAGCTAGATGTATGAGGATTGTTTTAGTTAATACAAAAATATTTCTTCATTACAGTAATGTTCTTCATTAACAATTGTTTTTCAGCCCATGGAAGATGAAACTAATTATTCTCTATTTTGGGGCATGCCTGTTCATGACCAGAAAGTACAGTGCCCTCAAGCTTGTGAGAATGTTAATTTAATTTCTCCATCTCCTTTCTGCAAATAATGAATGCTTTTTCTTGTTGAAACCATGAGCCAGGTTCCAAGGGCTGTGGGACTGGTTAGTGATGAGGGTTTTTTTTGTTTGTTTTTTGGTTTTTTTAAAGAAGCAATAACTACAGTTATATAGTTCAAATCAGGAAAAAAAACATGAAGGATAAATGAAAAATCAAGACAATGCAACAAAGCCAAATAGCAAGTAGAGTTACGAGGATGGCACTGAAGTCATTGTGCTAGAGTGCAGTCATAGAAGTAGGTGAATCCTTTAGGTGTTTGTGACAGCTCCATGACACATGGTGCTATGCAAGGTGAGCTTTTAATGACTGGGTTTTTTGAAGGCATTATTGATGTTACACTGTGGTTGCCTGGTAGTCTACTTGCAAATGTTCCTCATACTGCTGCTTTCAAGTCTCTGAGTATAGTAGTTTAACTTCCAGGATATTTTGGAATGGTTGTTCTTGTTTGTCATGAGCTTTTCTATTAAACAGCAGAAGGGTGGTATACGTGGCTGAGGAAGGTGAGAACAAAGGAATTTGTCCTTCAGTTTCTCTTCATTTTTAAATTTAACTTTGTGAAAATGTTAAACTGTTGAATAAGATGAGCAGAAGACGGTCGATCGCATCTAGAACAAACTCTGCCTATTACGGTAAGTGAAACAGCTACCTCAGGATGCAAAGCCACTGATGTTATTGAGGTTGTATGCAGTGCAGTGAAAATCACAGTTCTGAATATTCCACCACCAACTGTTTCTCTGTTAAACTAGTGAGGGAACAAGGACCATACATATTAGTCTCGACCTATTAAAATGATTAAGTATTCGGCTACCTATGCTGCTACAGTAAGCTAAATCTGACCTTACTAAGAATTGCAGCTACTTCTGTCAAACCAGCTTGATGCATTACATTCACAAAAACAAGCTGAATAATATCCCACTACTTTACTCCAAAGTCACTGTTTTGGCAGGATGACAACATGCTGTTGTGACAACTCTACCTTCTCTATTCACAGGTGTTCCCTTTCCAAAGAACTTCCTTCAGATCTGCAAGAAGATACTTTGCCGGCTTTTTCGGGTATTTGTTCACGTCTACATTCATCATTTTGACCGTATCATCCTCATTGGGGCTGAGGCCCACGTCAATACCTGCTACAAGCATTTTTATTACTTTGTGACAGAGCTCAACCTGATAGACCGCAAAGAACTAGAGCCTTTGGTAAGTGTGAGGTCTAGGAGAAAGCTCGAGGAAATATTCCATCACCTTCACTGAGCCTTTTCCACACTTGCTGCAGTGGATTTTCCCTATGGTTGAACAAAGGCAATTTAAAGCAAAGAACTTGACTGCAGCATTTGTGAGATGCAGAGTAGTCAAAGGGTAAAAATACAGTGTCTTTTGTATGAAAGAATACAAGCTGGGAAATGCTTTCATTTTAAAGTAGAAGTTCAATTTTCTTTTCCTCCTTCTTGTACTATATATTTTATATATAATTTTATGCTGTCTTTTTTTCACTAGTTGGTAACAGCATGATACTTGTAGCATCCAGTTGCATGCATGTGAAGAGAACAGTGGTGTATATAGAGGTGAAATGGGATTTTTTAGGAATTTTTTAAGTAGGTGTTTTTGAAAATATTGAGCGTGTTAGGTCTGGATCTAAGTGAGACAAATGAGGTGAGACTGAGACTCACAATTAACAGCGTAACAAAACCAGACATTTCCTTTTGACTGAAGGAAGATCATATGAAACTTATTGTTTTCAAAAGTAAGGCTTCAGAAATGGAAACCCTTCTGCTGTTGTCTGCAAATGCAAGTGAAATAGAAGTGTAGGCAAATAAGAAAGACAATTCAAAAGGTTTCCTCACTGTGCGCCAATTTTTAAAGGGTCTGGGGCAACATTTCTGTGTTGGCCAGAATTCAGAAAGTACTGTGTTGTACAGATTATTCAGAATGGCTGGGATATTTTTTTCCTCAGAGGCACAAGAGCAGCAGAGATTGGCCGACACTTCAGATGCACCACAGTCCAATGTGTTCCACTGAAAGCAGTGCTTCCTAGGAATACTGTGGACCACATCCACAGACTTTTAGTTGTTCCTCACAAAGACGGATTGCACAGATATGTACAGCATAGCTGGTATTAAATATTTCTGGAAGTGGTGGTTCTCTGGGAGCTGAAGCTATTGCAGAGTGGTATATGTATGTGCTTATAATAACTGAAGCAGAGCCAGTGAATAAAGATAAAGAGGATGGTCTTGTTTGCAGTAGTTCACAAGTCCCACTGAAAGATGCTGTATATGGCACATTTAAGTAACCTGTAATGTTTCTGTCATTCCTTTGTGGATGGAGAACTTAATACACCATCTAAATATCTGGTAAAGGTAAGTAGGTGCCCTGTAAAAGAGAACTTTGGCAGATCAGGGATTCTGGGTATGTTGTAGCTGTTGATCTCTGTAACTGTGTTACAAACAAGATGAGGTGACATATCTTAGGGGTAGGAAGAGAGGAGACAGTTAGTCAGCTACAAGATCCTTGCCTGCTTTGGGATAAAGGAGCACAAAAAATAATTTGATGCCACAAAAAGAAATTAGCAAAATTCCTGTGCTAAGCAGACAGATGAAGGCCTGAGGCCAGGGTGGTTCAGGAGGTGGCCCAAGTCTAGCAGGAGAGCAGGCTAGGAATGTGCTGCATTGGTGTATGCTTTCCTCTTGCATTCCAGCATTTGCTCCCCTCACAAAATTACTCTTAGTTTCAGCACAGGATGCTTTGAACTTTGTTGAGCTGCAGGAGCTTCCAGAAAACTGTTCTACCTGCATGAAAGGCACAGTATCAGCAAGATGACAGAACCCCACTTGCTTCTTACATCTCCCTGTCCTCAGCTTGGGAGTAACTAGAAATGAAGAAAAAAATATATCTGCATTTTTGTCTTCAGCTGGGGAGAGAGAAGGGGAGGAACTGCCAAACAAAAGCAGACATTACAAATAATTTTATTGCGATAGCTGAGGACAACCTGTGCCCTGCCAAGTTCACCATGGCAGGAAATGAGCCCACATTATCTCCCTTAATTAGAAAATGGGCCAAGAGCTGATTAAATAAACAGACTGCCACATGCTTTACTAAACAGGAAAGCAACTGATTTATCACCACATCTTCAAAAAGGGAGAATAACTAGGGAAGTAAGCAGTAGATAAATAGTAATATTAGCCTGCTGGCAGGACTTTTACCCTTAGTTTAAAATAGATTTTATCAGCATTTGTAAGCTGATGTAACAGTTATGAATCAAATGAGGCAAATGAGTCAAATAGGGTTCCTCCCTCCCATTCATAACTTTTGTTAACACAGAATCTATAGATAAAAGAGTTGCTTATCTTCTTCCCATCTTCAAGGCTGTGTTAATTTGACAGACCCCTGAGTCTCTCATGGAAACAGTCTTTTTGTGTGGAAAAAAAAAAAAAAAGGAAGCTGGCATGCTTACTGATCCTGCAGGTGGTCCTGAAGGAAATGAGGCATGGCCAATTGGCTAATTTGTGAGAAAACAGCAAGTCTGAGAACACACCTGCCCTTTCCCACAGTTCACGGGCAGAAGAGGCAGCATGCATCATAAGACCCTAGTGGCATGTTTCTGCAGGAGTTTATCAGAAACTAAATTAAGGTTTGAGTTTAATGTGTAGCATCTGTTTTGTACTTGCTTCCTGAGTGACTGATTTTATTCTCCAGTGGTACAGTTCACCTTATTTTACTTCTGAGCGTTTTTCAAGCAGTCTAGTTGTGTGATGCCTATTACTTCCATTCCATCTTCAACCTGTGTAGATTACTGCTGTTAGAGGATACTTAAAACAATCTAAACTTGCTTTTTAGTGAGGCTTTTAATGCAGCTGTAGAAGCGTACCAGCTTACTGTTCAAATGGCAGTTCAACCATGTCAAATAACGTTCTTGTTTTTTTGCTCATGTCTTGAGCAAAATAGTCTTGATTTGGGGAATTTTGCTTCATTTATTATCAATTAACAGAAACTTTTGGTTATTAATGAGATAATGAGAAGTAAAAGGCCAAAATAATAATAATAATAAAACACTCAGGAGAGAAATGCTTTCAAATTGAGTAAAAAGCTTTTTATCCTCTTTTCAGAGGCTCAGCTTATCATGCTTGTGCTACATGTTACGTTCAACCTTGGCCTGTCCCTTTGGCGAGGCCAGGGTTTATGCAGGAAGCTAGGGTTGTGATGCTTTATTTCTGCTGGTTGCTGCTTGTTTTCCACTACACCAGCGAGTGTTATCCAAGGGACACAGTTGCTCAGGTTGTCCCTACTCCAACATGGTTTGCCCATAGCCCCTTTGGAGGTGTGCCTTTGAAAGCAGCTGTGACTTGCAAGGGGCTGTGCATGGCTTCCCACAACACAGGTCATCCCAGTCACCCCCCACTACCAATACCCTGCTGGTTAGAAATGTGAGTTATCATATGCAACCTGTTAGCTGATGGTTTGCATTCTGTGGGTTTCTTGTGTATCAGCAGATTAACTGATAACTCTCTTAGTGAGTTTTCCCATTGAATATGATATTGTAAGCCTCAATTCACTGATGTTTGGGAAGTGTTCTGATACTACCAAGTAAGATAAAAGTAGAGCTTAGTCCTAGTTCATCTCCTTCATTTCAGTATCAAACTGGATCCTTGATACTGGCATGTGCAAAACAGCTGAAGGAAGACAAGCCTCCTGTATTCTTGAACTTGATGTTCATTGATGTGGCTTGTTGTATTATGAATTGCACTTAATGTTCAAGCACTGCACCTTTACATTTCACCACTCTGCAGGATTAATGCAAAGCTGGCATTCTGTTAGTCTAAGCTGTAACCTGCAGATGCAGACTGTTGTTCCTCTAATCTCACAGAATACATTGAACACCTTCAGAACTGCTTCATCTCTGCTAAAATGTTCTCAGTATATTTTGAGAACATAGTCCATACCCCTTGTGAAAGATGTAGCTGTTTGTAGTAAAGATAAGATTAGAGTTTGTTTTTCTGAGATAGGTCATATCAGCTTGCTTATTTTTAAGGACTACAAGTTCCTGCATACAAGGCAATATAATCCCTTCCAAGTATTTTCTGATTTCTTTAGCTCAGCACAGTATAAATCATCATAAATCCAATTTTCCCATAAAACAGGTGAGCACTTTCTCTGATATGCATCACTTTCCATTTCTCTCATCTCAGAAAAAAGACACTACCTAACAGGAATAGAGTGCTGCTGCAGATAGAGCAGCCTGATCATAAAGCAGTTTATCTTTTGAACATATCTGCTAGCTGTGTCTCAGCATCACAGAATGGCGCGGTTGGAAGGAACCTCAAGGATCATGAATCTGCAAACCTCCTGCCATCAGGTCAGTTCCCTTTGCTCTGCTGTTTTGAAGCAGCTGGATTTCTCTCTCTGTTCCTGAGAACAGGGTGTCTTTTCAGGAGCCAAGTTTGACCTGGTGATTACAGGGCCTCTTTGCTGCTCTGCTGAGATTTAGCTGGAGCAGGCACTGATCATGGCATGAAACCTGAGAATCAGTGCAGCTACAGCAATGCGTCATGTAGGAAAGGAGGGGGAAAAAACGAGCTTCTGAAAAATGATAAAATTAGTGTCAAGCAGATGTTATGCCACAGTGTTTTTTGTTTGTTTGTTTGTTTTTTAAATTATGATTAGAACTTGCATTCTAATAAAAAACCTAAGTGGCAAAAATATGTACACTTGTCTCTCCTCTGCTGCATAGTTGCAGAGCTGTAGGTTGGTCAGGAGTTTATATCCTATCAAATGACAGTGGGAAGTGATTGGTTATGGGCACCCTGACAAATATGAAGGAAGGGTTCGTGTGGTTTGAGTAAACTTGCTTCTCTCATAGTTACTGTGAATTATCAAATGCATCTGTTGGCCTCATAGATAGAGATACCAGTATATGTCCTTTTTGTACATTTTCCTTTTTAACCAATGTAGTATCCTCTCACTAAGCAAAGAGTACCTTCTGCTCTCTCTCAGAAATATTCAGAAATATATTGCAAACTAGATAGATTTCAGCAGATGCCTACATGTCTTTGGAAACTATTGATTGCAGTGAAATTCCCCCTTTGAGTGCCAGGGTGAAAGACAGAAGAATTTGGCCATCTACTTCGCTTATTTCCTAAAGTTATTTTTTATAATTCCTGTCCCTTGAAAACTTTGATTTTTCTCTCAGAAGTTTTTTTTTTTTTGTAAACATTTTGTTTTGTGAGTACAGAAAGTATTAATTACTCTTGGACAGGAAAACAGAGAAGGGTGTTATTTAAACATGTTGTTACAATAATTCACAAAATACTGATTTCATTTTGATGCAGAGATAATCAACCATGGTGGCAAGTAGATAGTTTGAGTTTTGGAAGTGGTACAATCAGTGGAGCTGCATGCAAGTTGAGAAGCTGGTAGTTGCCTCTATGAGGATGGAGTTCATTTGTAGAACAACAAAGTTAATAAGGGCTTCTCTCCTTCATTATTCTCAGTGTAAAAGCTTCCATTGATCTCATGGCATGATTGGCTTCTGATAATATATTCATCTAGTATTAGGAGATGCTTAAAAGTAAGCATTTACATTTGTTTGTTTTATTTTTATAAAAAATTATCTTCAGAATGGAATTGCTAGTGTATGTCCAGTCTAGCAGGTAAAGAGATGAGTGTTTAATATATCACTGTAAGTACTAAATTGTGTTCTGGGATTGTTGTTTTTGTGGGCTTTTTTGTTGTTGTTGTTGTTTTGTTTTTTTGGGTTTTTTTGTTCATTTTTATTGTTTATTTTTTCCCTAGCAAGCTGTATTATATATTAATTGCAAGAACGAGTAATGGTCTGAGTGGCAATAAGATTTCAAAGTTAAAACACATTCAGGAAATTGCACAGTGAGGTTTATATAATGATCATAACTCTGCCTTCTGTGTTTTATGATTCAGAGCTGCATTGCTGCCCTGATTACACTGACATGAATGTGGGGTACTTTATTTTCAGTTAGTCTCTTCTTCCTTGTATCAGAGCCAGCCATTACATCATCTTCCTAAGACCCAGCTGAACACTGATTCAGCCAAAACCACTGGTTTTGCCTTGGCATTTTCTGGAGCAGTTGCACACAACCTAGTATCAGCACAAGGCACATGGTAGAAATGCTTGCAGCAGCAGTTTGTGCTTCTCCAGCCACCTGCTGAGGATATCACACAGGATGCAAGGTACCAGTCTGCATTTCCTGGTGGGTTTCTCCATGCACGTTGTTTCAGATGAAGTAATGAGGAGTACTCTGTGCAAGTGGTACTCAGATGAATGCTGAGAGTTTTTCTGTTATGCTTTTGCTTTGCCAGCTTTACAGCAAGGCTCAAGTATCACACCCCAGCTCTGCTGTTGCTGTGCACGAGGCCCATGTAGCTGCTGTTACATATCCAGTTTAGTACAAACAGTACATCTTTTCACAACATAATTGGAAGTTTTGCTGCCTCTTTGTTTATACCACAAAATGTTTATTCATTAGGCAGTTTATTGCCAGAAATGCCACAGACATTGCACAAATACTGTAAACATAGCCCATCTGGCATTAGCTCTATCCAGAGTGGAAAAAACAGCAATATCAGGCTTAACAAAACATAGCAAACTACTAGCATCTTGGTAAAAGTACTCTCAGATAAAAGATGGCTGAGTCAGACTTCTACTTCAGATAAATTTTTCAAGCATAAATTCTTAAACATCAATATTCCTTTCTTAATTCATTTGATTTTTTTTTTTTTTCAAATAATTGATTTTTCTCCATAACTAGTTTTTTATATTCATGGTGAAAATTGGAATTTGAACTTTTCCTGTTCATTTTTTCAATTTGTACATCAGTCTTTGTGAATGCAGTGATGGTAGCCATAAATCAATAGACTGTGAGATTAGCTATTTCAGACTCAGAAATATAAATGATCTATCTATCTGTCTGTCAGCAGAAGACAGTCTGAGCTTGAAAGCAGATAATTAATTTCATTAAAGTCACTGTGTTCTTGTTATAACTATCCCTTATAGCTACCCAATTCTATTTTTATATTGCTGCTCATTACTGCTGAAATACAGAACTTCAGTGCTGGAATGGGCTGCCCAGGCAGGTGGTGGAGGCACTGTCTCTGGAGGTTTTCAAGAAAAGTTTAGATGGGACATAGTTTAGTGGGGAAATATTCATGGTAGGTGGATGGTTGGACTGGATGGTCTTGGAGGTCTTTTCCAGCCTTGGTGATTCCTGTTTTACAGCACTTAGAAGAGCAAGATAACAATAATATTAGCACATTGTTTGAAAGGTATTTTTGATTTTTCATCCTTCCAGACTCTCTGGTGTGTTCTGTATATACAGATGGTGTAAGCTTTAGACAGGGAACACATAAGGTTTAATCTTGTTCAGTCATAGGTGCTGCTCCAGAAGGATAGCTGTTCATTCTCTAATTAATCTATCATTAACAGATTCTGACTCTAAAATCTATCAGTGACACTTCTGTGTATGAAAACCACTGTAGAAAAATGCATTTAATAGTAGTGTGTGATTTAGAGCAAATGCCCAGTATGCATGGGTATAGGTGCATGGGAGGTAGACTGACTTACTGCTTGTCTGGGTATTATCCAAAAATCAATGCTAGCTAAGCATCAGTTTTAAAGTCGGCATTAGTTTGTCTTTTTTTTCTCCCTCCAATTATTTGCTTAATTAAGAGTCCCCACTCAGGCCAGTTTTGTCACTGTTGTTAACTAGCCACTGGTATTTCTTTCCTTAAAAAATAAAATAAAGAAATCAGGCATTCCTTGCTGCCAATCCAGTTTTTCATAGAATTATAGAATCATAAAATGGCCTAGGTTGAAAAGGACCACAATGGTCACCTAGTTTCAACCCCCCTGCTATGTGCAAGGTCACCAGTCGCTAGACCAGGCTGCCCAGAGCCACACCCAGCCTAGATTTTTGTCACCTAAAATATATGGTGATAATATGCAGAAGAATTTCTTTTTTTTCCCTCTACAATGAGAACTTGAGGACATAATATTGCTGAAGAATAGAATTCTTAACTTCGATGCTCTAAAAAAGCTGTGTCATAAGATGCAAATACAGTGCCAGAGTTTTTGAGTGGATTGTTTCTGGCCTCTGCTTTTTTTAAGTCTATTTTTATCACATCAGCTGCTTTGATTGCACTGAGTCCAAATGTACAATGCCAAAACAGGGAGGCTGAAGGACTTTACAGCTGACAATCTTCTGTGTGCCACTGATTTGCCAGAGGTTTGGGGGTGGTTCTCTTTGGTGCTTTGGGTTAACTGTTGTACCATTCTGTACTTTAATGCAATTTTCTCTTTTATGAGTGCATATATGTTTCATTTGCTTGGTGAGTAACACCACATAAATCCTGTTTTAAAGTTTAGCTAGTAAATATAAATCATAGCCTGGTGAATAAAAAGAGCTTCTCCGAATTAATCCACATTTCATGGTTTGTAATAAATAACAACACATTTGTACTTCAAAGATATGATTAGTACCAGATTGAAAGAGCTATGGTTAACAGTGCAGAATAGAGTAAGAAGAGGAAACTTTGAAGGAGATTAGACCTCCAAATGTGTTCAGTTCTGCAAAACATTAGAAGATAAAATAACTACAAATAGCCCTTTGACCATTTTGCAGTTTTTTCAGGTCACATTATAAGGAACTGCTACAACATTTCAGTAGTAGAAAAGGAATGACAATCAAGAAATCTTTTTCATTATTATTAATTAATTAATGCTTCTGAAGAGCTAATGTGAATCTTGCATATTCAGTATATTATTTGTGCTTGTTCGGTAAGCATGGGGAATATCTGACTTTGCTACGTTAACAAAGATAAAAGAACAGGAAAATGCAATGGTGATTTTTCACCAAAACTGTTAGAAGAATGATTGGGAATTCTGTGTGCTTCCTGGGTTTTGGAAATACCTGTGTCCTGTATTAGCACCTCAGCTGTTGTACTGCTGCTGTTAGGGCCCTTCAACAAAATACCATCTTACCATGTTAGACATATTTTGTGCTTCTCTGCATAAAGTAAGTCAGCTGCCCTTGCTAGACTGATGCAAGGGGGTGGTCCACTGCTGGAATGATGTCAGTCTTCAGAAACAGAAGACTGCTTTATGAAGAAGCAAAGTTTAGTATTCCTTGAACTCAAATCAACTTGAAATTTTGGATGGGTATTCAAAATATGTCTATCATTTCTTTCTTTTCTCTAGCACTTGATGACATAATCCCATACTCTCACTTCCATAACATGGCAATTGTGAATACGTTAAGAAGAATAAGGTTCAGGAAAGCTTTTAGATCTAAGTAAAAATGTATATCTTCACAATTTGAACAGTACTTCTTAAGTGTTTCTTTCTGATAATACTTAGTTTTGGATTGGCCTTTTGTTATTCTTTTTAAACCCAAACCTACCAGAAAGCTAAGAAAAAGAATTTTTGAGAATTTTTTCTCAATTTCTCAGAAGAAATTTAGTGCCACACAAATTTGGTTTTTAAAAAAAAAAGAAAAAGAAAAGAAAAAAAAGAGAAAATATTGTGTCATTTGAAAAGATATGTCAGTGTACAAAATGACTTAATGTAAAACATTGTGTAAAACAGAATTATAGGTCATAATGATGAATTTACATGTTCTGAAAAAAAGAAAATTTGCAAAATTTTATACTAAAGATAGCATTAGTATTTGTTATTCGGTCTTCATGACCTCAGAGCCAAAAGCAACATGTTTAAAGTCCCAAGCGTCATCATAATTGGGACTTCTTCAAGCAGAAGTTCTGAAGCCTGAATACCTGGATGATCAATATGCCTATTTGCTATCAGTTGCCAGCCAAATCATTTTTTTCCTACTAGTATACAAAAATGGAGCAACTGAAAAACGTAGAGGAAATTAAAAAAAATAATAATATTGGAGAAAGCAGTTTGGAAATGAGGATACAAGACAAAGCTCTAACTGAAAATGCCAGAAAAAGAAGTTTTATAAATAACTTGTTACAAATATGGTTTCAGCATTCCTGTCCTGGTTAACTTACCATCTGAATATAGATTTCGTGGTGCAGCACTGGGTCTCAGACCACATGATCTTAGTTATTCCACAGCAAACAGCCTCTTGTGACCAGGATACTAAGAGCTTTGTCCACATGTTGCTTTATCTGTTGTTGAAGTCTTTGTGAAAATAAAAAACAGCCACAAGAGAAGTAGAAGTTGTAGACCTTTGTGCTTCAGAGAACAGCATGTAAATGCTCTCTTAGACCTTCTGCTTGCTTCTTCGCTTACTCTGTGGTTCTGATTTGAATGACTGAATGTCTGTGACTGAAGATGTCCTGTGGGCATACTGTAGATCCTCTCTCTTCATGTGCTGTTGGGAATCCCATGGATTTCCGTCCTCCTCATGGGAGCAGGTAGCAGAAAGCTCTCCCAGGGATGCTGGTGCTGCATGAGTGCCTTCATGTCCAATGGCATTGCACTGGTTAATTTTCAAGGTGTTTTTACTGTATAGCTGTTCATACTGTAACCCATGTGAATTCATCCATTTTCCCAACAGTTTTAGCCTCAGATGAACTGTGGGTCCCTCCTGCTTCCATTGAGTTCTGCTACTAGTGTAAGATGTTTACATCTTACGTCTTGGATACTGCTGTGACTCACTACACAAGTCTAGCAACACGTTATTCTTTAGTGGGGAACTCATTCTTCATGTTAGCATGTCCCTATATGTCGGTTTGTCCCATTAAAAAAAAGTTTCTTCAGCTACTCATTAACTCTATAAGATGTCAGAGGGATTTTTCCCATTCTTTTTCCAGTTTATTTGAAGGTGAACTGGAGAGCAGAGATGAAAGCACTTTGTTACAGATTTATGTGCGGAATGTATTTGTCCAGCATGTTAGTGTAGTAGTGAGAGGGGAGGACCAGGCATCTATCAGAGATGAAGATTGCCCTTTTAAGATTCTGTGCTGCTTCTTTCCTTTCTTCTGGGAAATCATGTTGAATCTTCCTGAATGTTGATTCTTCCTGAAAGCAGTTGAGGAAGGAATGTATCTTTCTATGAAATTGCATACGCTAAGGAAACAGATGGACTTGTGATACTTACAGGATGGCTTGTCAGGGCAAATGAGAGAGTACTTTAAGGACTTGACAGAGATTTCACTGAAAGTTACTTAAAAGTTATTTCTTAAATTCTCCTTAGCAACTGGTTTGTGGACATATTGGGCCAAAGTTTTATTTTCTTCTTTCTTTGAAAGCTGCACTCATGTCTGCCTTCATTTTTGGAGTTAATTGTGTGATCTAAAAATGGGAGAAGGTGCAGGCTGAATGCAGCAACACAGAATAATACTCTGGAGTTCTGAAGAAACTCTGCTGAATACTGGGTGTGGGTATTTCCTGAGGGCAGTGCTATGTGTGTTCAGTTCTGCAAAACGTTACAGGAGAAGATGCCTACAAAGAGCACACTCTTCTCCCTCACACTGTCACTGTGACAGAGGTTAGCTGGTTCATAATTGTAACAGCTACATAACGGTCTCCTTGAGAAACTATTTCCTGTTTATTTTCCTTCCCTTCCACAAAGCATGTACCAAATCACACTTTTAAGTATAGCGACTATTTTTTTTTTTTTTTTAGAAGAGCATTTCCAACTCCTTGCCTGAAATAAGTTAAAGTGTATATGCATGTGTGCAGAAATGCAGTGTGACTATGGTTCTACATTTCTGTGTCCTTCGTTTACCCATAACAGATTAGGTCAGTACAGAAGCCTTTAAGTTTCAAGGATGTTCTGACTTTACAAGTTGCCCAAACCAAGCCAAATCAAGCAAGTGTACGAACAGCAGCAGAGGGAAAACTGCAGAACCTTGTACTGCAATGCTGTCATGATGGGATGGGGGAAACAGGAGTTGGGGAAAAGATGGTGGATTTCAGGGACTACTGATCTCATTGTTCAACTAAGCAATGTTGCAGGAGCAAGGAGATGAGCAGGTGTGTGCAGAATTTGTGTTACACTAAGAGAAATTCTGTACTAATAGCAAAGTTTGGAATGGTGTTCTAAGTGCACGGTTAGTAATAATTAAACAATGAAACACCTGCAGCTACGGTTTATTGACAGTGAAATGACGTAGGCACTCATATAGCAAACTGTTTTAGAGCCCTCTAGTTTACAGATAATCCTACTCTTCCTTTGCCTGTGTCTCAGCTCCTTCCTCTGATGCTATTTTTTTTCCTAAAGTAGGAATTGAAATGTATTTTGAATGTTGAATGAGTCACTTTCAGTGTTTTATTATGCCGAGTTTACAAAGCTCCTGGTGCTGTCTGCCTTACAACCCTGATGCTTTTCTATAGATGTTGCTGCCCAGCTGCCAACATCCTCTCAGCAGCTCTGCAGGACAAAGTGGCTGTGCTTCACCTCACAGACCTGCATGGTTACTGCACGTGCAGTGCAGACATAGGATTACTGCTGCCTCAAGAAGCATTAGCACCTAATGAATCTTCAGATAAGGGAAATAAAGGAATTAGTCAAATCTGAGGATGAAAACGTATGCTTTGAAAAGAAGGACTGCTTCCCAAGCAAGTTTTCACCTTATCCTATGTGTGCTGGGTTATAGTTAAGTTCCACATTTGGTATTTGTTGCTTTGAATGAATACTCCTGGGCTGTTTTTGTTTGTTTGTTTTGTATTTTTAAAATAACATTTAACAGGAAATTAAATGGCAGGCAGAGTTTTCCATGAACATTTATCTTTGTCATCTGTAACAAATTTGAGGGAGAAGCAACTACCAGTTTGGATTATAAGCTGCTGTACCTGTTATGTTGTCTTCGTAGCAGTAGTAAATGACAGTATTCCGTTCAAGTAGATGCATGACAGCAAGTTAACAGATGATGTAAAATAGTCTGTAATCAACTAGAAATGAAAACGAAAACTGGAAAGGAAAAGAAATCCAACAATTCCACTTATTTGGTAACTACATGGTCTAGTTAGCCCAGAGTAATGTGGTCTTACAAGACTATCCAGATGGCTTTTACATGAGGTCGTGTTATGAATGACAACAAATTACTCAAGCAGTCTAGGGAGAGTTTCAGAAAATTCTGACAACTTTATGTACATAGATGTTCCAGAGGAAATACTATGCAGGTCAGGAGACATCGTGAGAGTGGAGCTGAAAGGACAAGCTGCATAGCCTTAGTGGCGCTTACATGCTTTAGCCCTTCAACCTTGAAGTCAAATCTGGGACTTCTTCTCTCATTCATACACCTTTTGGCAAAACTTATGAAATAGCAGGCTTTTGGATCTTAACATGCACCTGTCCCCACTCTGTTAAGAAGAGTTGCCCTCTTTCAGAGCAAATCACATTTTCACATCTGAATTCTGACAGAAAGTTGGGAAAGTGACAAAGTGACTGGCCATCTGATACTGTTTTTTACAGTTTATGTGGAGAAATATGAAGGATTTTTTAGAACAGAGTAGTCAGTTGCTGGATCAAATTGCCTTTAATTCAGGTCAAGTCAAATGAGATCCTGCAGTGGATCCCAACCCCCATTTCCAAATATGGTCTGAATGCTACAAGACCCCATCCTAGAATCAAATTCCACAGATCTGGTTGAGCCCTACAAAAATTTGCTTTTTGTGTCCATGTGTAGGCAGAAATAATTGGGTAAACATTATTTCCCTGTTTCCTGTCAGCTGCAAGTGCAGTGACAAGAGTTGGAATCCTGTTCCTTGCATTAAGTTAAAAGGCTTCCTGCCTCACACTACTTTGTTTTGTGTGGGATGCAGTACCTTTTACATGATATGGATAAGAAACTAGCAAAGTACTAAAGCTGTCAAAAGTGACAAAACACAGCATGCTAATTGCCAATTATCTTCACTGCCCTTGAAAGTGACAGAGAGGAGCAGAAACATGGTGGCATAGAAAGCTGTATAAATTGGCACAGATGCAGAAATGGTAATTGGGAAGAGGTGCGTGCAAATTTTTAAACAAATGTCCTTTGCATTTTAATTCCCCCTTCTTGTTTTACAGAAGGAGATGACAACCAGGTTGTGTCACTGAAGAGCCGCTCACTGAAGAAAACATGTCCAGTTTCATCCTTGCTGCAGAGTTCCAGAACATGGCAGCCCTTGCAGAATGCATTTGCTTTCAATCCAAGAAAGCAGAGAAGATGGGAACTGCAGTTACTTTCACAAAAGTTTTCCACTGCTGTCAGTGTTCCTAACCCAGAGTATGCTGCTAGGAACCTCATCCGACCAACGTGGGAAAGAAGAATTGAATTCATATTAATCCTAGCTTCTTCATTAGGGATAAGAACCTCTTAAGCCACAAGTAATAACTGACCGTGTTCCTGCTGCTAAAGCCCACTGAAATTCAGGTCCCTGGGCTGACCTCTAGATCCATTGTATTCAAATGAAACTATTACTAGCTACAATGTTGTTTTCTTTTTATTTTGTTCCTTAGTTTGTGCTTTGTTTCCTAAATGAAGTGGAATATCAAGTCAGTCTGGAGTTACAGAGAACTTACAGTCTCCTGAACATCTCCCATCCATGACCAGACCACTCAAGGCTTGGCTGCTGTTCCCAAATGCCAGAGAGCCTTGTGTTTCCAGAAACACAGCCCTGTCCTTTTGCTGGTCATAAAACTGTAGAATTGTTTGTGCTGGGAGGGACACTGGGAGGTCATGTAGTCCTACTTTCCTGCAATCAAAAGGAACATCTGCAAAGACATCAGGTTGCTTCAAGCCCAATCTAGCCCTGACCTTGCTGACCTGATCAACAGCTTGTGCTTCACTGCGATTCCTAATGGGGTGACAGAGGGTCAGCCTCTGATCTCAGCTACATGACCTCCAGACACAGCTCTGCAATGTTGATGTCCTGTCTTCAAATTCTTATTGTGGCTGACAGCAAATCTGCTCAGTGTTTCTACATTACATAAGAAAGCAACTATATTGTCAGCATTTCCTGAAAAGCTCTACAAAGTGCACCAATGCATCATGTAACTTGATGTCCTATGTTCCCCTTAGAGGAAGGACAGCGTTCATTCACCCAAATGTTTAATCTTTTCAGGGGAAAAGAAATTTAATTTTGGTAACTGGGAGAAAGATGAGTAAAGATGAATAGTGTAACAGTCAGGCCAAGGGGGACTGAGCAAAGGACTCTTTTGCATCTGAATTGTGCTAGCAGTGTGGCCTTATTTCTGCACTGGAGAATATTTCTCCTCAGTTCTCAGTCCAATTTAACACATTGGTGAACAGCCTGGAGGGATGTAAACATAGTAAATCCAATCTTCTGTGTCAATATACCCTGATGACAGGCTTTCTTTAAAAAAAAAAAAAAAAAAGCAAAAAGCAATACTTAGCAGATCGCAGGAGAGATTTAGCTGAATAAATGGGGATTGAATGGAACACACCTACATATTCTGTGCCTTCTGATGAATTTTGCACATTTTTGTTATTGTGAAAGATTACTCTTTTTAAGTACTGAACCCTATTGCTTCCCTGCAAACGAGTTAGGTATGTTTACCTCTTCTGAGACATTATCAGAAGGAAATCTCATGGAGTATCCAGTGATTGGAACATTAGAAAACAGAGGTGTAGCAATGATTAAGAATAACCACAATCCCTTTGTAGTTCATGTTGTCGTATATTCTGCCTTGCTCACTCGCTCGCTTGCTTAAAATTGAGCTTATAAATGTTAGTGATCCTGTTCTTGCTGGGAGAAATGGCTTTTGTCTGTGAACATTCAGCATAGCTAGGTGGAGATTTTTCTGCATCTTTAGAATGACACAAGGAGCATTATCCTTTGCTTTCAGGGAAGTAGGCTGAAGTGTCCTTCCTCTTTCAGTGGTCTTTTCAATTAGGTTTATTTTTTGTGGGTTGCACAACATAACACCTCTGGGGTGCTGGCACTCGGGCATGATATAAGTGTCTTGTGGAATTCATTGCCATAGCTACTGCTGAGCTTAGCTGCTTCATTTTAGATGTAATGATAAATGTTGTGTCCTTGGAAGAAGGCTACACGGATACGTGTGGAATTACAGCCTTGATTACATCTGAAAGGATTCCTTATATCTTTCTCCAAAGCCTGTCAGGTCATTGCCCTGTTGGAGCTGGAGCTGTAGTTGATACAGTTTACTTGAACTTCACTGTTGCCGGTTCCCATCTTCTCTTCCTATGGCTGGGCAATGCTGCAGTGCTGTGTATTAAAGATTAACATAAAGGTCAAAGTGCCATTGCAGAAATTGAAAAACAGTATTTTTGCATAAAGTAATCTATCCTTCAATTTGTTATGGTACTTACCATATGCTCTTTTTAGTCTAATTACTGTAGTGATGTCTGGAAATGCAGCAGAATTTGTTCCCATTTACTTTGAATTACTTTTGAATTACCTTATAAATGCATTAATCTCTGCATGTTTGCAAAAGTTCCTTGTTGGAGTGTGCTTACTTTTCTAAAACCATCTTTCAGTTTCCTTGACTCTTGTGTTTCCTTTTCTAGCACACATTACGAGGCAAAGGAGGGAAAATGCACTGTGGAACCCTAGAGGACCTGTGTTTGCCATGGCCAAAATCCTGAGGAGTCTAATTGGAAAAGGGATTTCAACCCAGGAGTTGAACCACCACATGATGCACTTGGTTTGGTGGTTTGCTCAGATGGGAAGAAGGTGGAGTTTTGCCCCAGCTTGTGTTTTCTCTGAGCACTGAGCTCTTTCTGTCTGCCCCACTGGTGTTGTGACAGGCACTGGCCCAAGTCCTGTGCGTAGGTAGTAGGGCAGAAGCCTTCTTGCACCCTCTTCACTATACATCTGTACCACACTAAGTGCAGTGTGATGCTTGGGCATCGCAAATCTGTTGAGCTGTGTTTGCTGTGGAAAAAAAACAAAAGCCAAATTGAAACTTGCTAGATGATGAAATAAACTTCCTCTAGATGGCAGGGTTGGTTCCTTGGCCAAGTCTTTCCCAAAAACTACTACTTTCACTGCAGAGGTATCCTCCCCTGGCCTTGCCATCCTGTGCCATGGGCCATTTCTCCATTTCCCATGCTTGGTATTTGATATCTTGTTATGAATAATGTCTGGAACATGGCATTGCTACATGAATGTGTCAGGTTACTCTTCCTCTGGAGGAGAGACGGGCAACAGCTCGTCTTGGATCCAGATCTGAGGGATTCCAGCTTTATCAGCATTCTGCTTGGGGCCACATCCAGATGACTCTTATTTTGGGTGTTGATCACAGGTCCTGATTAATGTGATTCCTCAGGATATGTCAAGGGAAATCTACTTTAAATGTGATGGTATGCAAAGGCATGCTTTTTACCTACTGAGAAAATATTTCTACTTGACTTTACCATCGATGTGTTTTCCTAATCATTCTCCAGTGTGTCTCCTACTAGCATTTCATGTTGTTCTGGAACTATGTTTTGTTTTGCTTTATTTTTTGCCTTTCAATGAAATCTTTTTTTTTTTTTTTTTTTTTCATACCTAGAAAAAATCCCATGAGTCTCGCAGATGTCTTAAGAGGTGTTGTTAGTACTGAGCTTCAAGGCAATCTAAGTGGGATCATTTCAGTTGATAGAGGCCACAGCCACCTTTACTTCAGGACTCCTGTGATACCAACATTGCCTTCAGTGATTAAAGACTTAATTGCTTTCATTGATTTGTCTCTGCCATAGGGAATTTTGTAATGAACTTCTGCTTTGTGTGAACGTAGGTTAGTGCTGGACTGTAGCAACAAATCTAATATGAAAAAGATCTTAACCTCCCTTACATTTAGTGAAGGATGAAGTTCCAAGGTCTAGAAAGGGAGGCTTTTCAGCAGCAGTGAAATTGATTATTTCCTTTTGGATCTGAGAGAAGGTGAAAACTTGAATTTTTCCTAGAATTTAAGCTCTAAGCAGCAAAACTCATTGCTGTACAATAGTCGTGGTTAATTCTGCTAACCAGTGCATTTGTTAAGATCAGGGCAGGAGGACAGGAGAAAAAGAATGTAACTCAGACCTATTTACACTTAATGAAGACACAGAGAAACCTAAGGGGTAAACACCATCGCAGTAATCATGCACGTTCCTAGGACTGTGTGGAGAGGACATGGAGAGAATGGTGCCCTTGATGGCTTGTAAGCAAGTATCTGGACCATGATTAGTGATACCTCTCAGGTCTTCATTGTTCTTATTAATTAGGATTCCAGGTTGTTTCCAGCCAAAGGCAGCCACCTCTCCACCAGAGAAATATAGATCATAGAATCACAGAATGGCTTGGGTTGAAAGGGACCTCAAGGATCATGAATCTCCAACCACCCTGCCACAGGCAGGGACACCAACCTCCCCATTTAATACTAGACCAGGCTGCCCAATCTGGCCTTGAACACCTCTAGGGATGGGACATCCACAACCTCTCTAGGCAGCCTAAACACTTTATCAAGAACTTCCCCCTGACCTCCTAAGATTAATCTTAGTCTTCCCTCCCTCAGCTTAAAATCATTTCCCCTTGTCCTGTCACTATCTACCCTTGTAAAGTTGACTCCCCTCCTGTTTGTAGGCTCCCTTTAGGTACTGAAAGGCTGCAATGAAGTCACTCTGCAGCCTTCTTTTCCCCAGGCTGAACAAGCCCAGCTCCCTCAGCCTGTCTTTGCAGGGGAAGTGCTCCCAGCCCTCTGATCATCTTTGTGGCCCTCTTCTGGACCCTCTCCAACATCTGTCTTTCTTGTACTGGGGGCTCCAGACCTGGACACAGTACTCCAGATGAGGCCTCACAAGAGCAGGGTAGAAGGGGACAATCATCTCCCTGTCCCTGCTGGCAACTCCTCTGCTGTTGGAGCCCAGGATACCATTTGCTTTCCGAGTTGCAAGGGCACACTGCTGGCTCATGTTACATTTTTCATCCATCAGGACCCCCAGGTCCTTCTCTGCAGGGCTGCTCTCAAAAATTGCTCCTTCCAGTCTGTCCAAATGCCTGGGATTCCTCTGGCACCAGTGCAAAACCTTGTACTTTGCTCTGTTGAACTTCATTTGATTCACCCAGGCCCACCTTTTGAGTCTGGAGATCTAGCTCCAAGGTTTATAGTTGTTTTCTTTTGAAAATACAGAACAAGGTCTTTAGCACCTTTAGACTTAGATCGAATAAATTACATGTCCTGGAGCTATCCTGCAAGAGACTATGCCTTTCTTTTGCTTTTGCCTTTCCTACACACTTTTTTCTTTTCAGGTACCTGCTGGCACTTCAAAGCAGGATGCACTATATATAAAATAAGAATATACTTGCTGTTATATAACATGTTTAAATTGTTTGAGGAAGGGGATAACACTACGGGATCAAATATAGACAAGTTGTCAGTGATTAGACTTCACATATATTGAAAGATTTTGAAGGCATTTTAATAATTATACTAAGAGTTCTAAGGGCAAAGCAAGCCAAATGAGTTGTAAGAACCTGGTAGTGAAACACATTTAGATCCAAAATGATCAAAAACACTTTTTGATGTATTTTATACTAATGAGAGAAGCACTGGTTTTCAGGATTTAATCAAGTAAGTTGGAGCTCTTAGAAGTAGTTGTTTCTTTTCTGTTTTAATAAGTTTTCCATCCTGTTATAAAGATAGATATAGTATAGCAAAGAGATACTACAATATTCTTCCAGGAGAAAAAAGAAAGAATTGCTTTTTTTGAATTTGTCACATGTGTATGTGTGAATGCACACAGGTATGTTTCAGTGGGTGTGCAGATGTGCATTCCCGGTTTGTAAATAAGTACAGATACATGTCCTGAGCTTTCCCACTCAATATGTATTTTTCTTTTGCTATTTTAAGGGGATATTTCTAACAAACAAGTGCTTGATTCCTTTTCCTCCTACATGAATCAGTGTTGTTTGATTTCTTTTTTAATGATGTCAGATGTGTCTTAGACTCTTTTTGTTCTGTTTGTTATTAAATGAGTTGCAACTGTGTGGGAAGAGAGACCAACACTAACTGTTGTAGTCATTAAAAGAACCAGATTATTTTTCACATCAGTCCTAAGTAGATGAAGCTGTAAAATCCAAATATCATGAATAAATGAAATGTAATCTTGAGGAGTATTGTGAAGTTGTTTGGAATCTAACTCTTTGGAGAGGAAAATGCAGATGGTATTTGTACTGCAGGATGAAATTTCCTGGTAGGCTCATAGAAGTTAGAGACAGTTAAGATCAGTCGCAACTGATGATCCAGCTTCCACACAGTCCTCTGGCACTGGGATGCCACCAAGGGAAATGGAGCAGATATTTGCTGGCCATGCAAATGGCCCTCCTGTTGCTCTGCTGGCCTGCTGTCCTCGCCCACCATTCTTCAGGATCAGGTAGCTGTGGGGCTGCATCATGCTCTGCCGTTGGTTCCTGATGGGATACCCCAGGTCAAGAGGGATGGGTGTCACCAAGCCAGCTGAAGGCAGAATTTCATCTCCTGACAGCAGAACTAAGGAGCCTTTGTTGGGTTTTGTATGTCATGGAAAGAAGTGAAGGCCCAAGACAAAAACAGAAATTATCTGCTGCACATGGACTTAGCTGGGAGTCAGGAGACCTGTGACACTGTAAGCAGATGGGGAAAGTTGGACGTGAGTCAGTCACAGAGCTGAAAGGGAGCAAGCAGAAGGAAAGGAGGTTAACCATAGCTATGGGATAGGTTGGGATGACACGCAGGAGAAGATCTGCTGCTGGACTCTGTGTGTCTCTGATGGAGCTGAAGGCTAACATGTTAACTGATGGAGAGAATGGAAAACAGCTGCTAAAAGGAGCTGAGAAGTTCAGCAGAGCTGAATGTGGTGAGAATACCAGGATGGTACTCAGGGTAGTGTGTGAATATTTTAACATGGGACAGGTCTGCTGCCATTAGAGTTGCCCATAACATGCTGGATGAAGAGGCATCCTCGTAAGATCAACAGGGAGAGGTGTAGAATCCTGCCAATGGAGAGGGACAACCTAAGGGCATGCTGGGGGCACCTGGCTGTAAAGGAGCCTGGCAAAAAGTGACCCGGGGTCACCTGGTGGTCACCAAGATGGCCGTGACCCATCAGCCCTCCCTAGTGGCAGAGACCAGGGCTGCATCAGGGCTGCATTAGCAGGAGTGTTGTCAGCAAGTTCAACCTGGAGAGGCTGATGGGGCATCCACAGGTATAAATACCAGGTGTGAGGAGTGGAGAACACAGAGCCAGACCTTTCTCAGTGGCATCTAGAGGAACCAGCAGTTTCTAGCAGAAGCACTGGACCCAAAGTGAAGTACAGGAAATTCAAACATAAGGAAAACTTTTGTTAGTGCTGTAGAACACTGGTGCAGGTTTCCCAGAGAGGCTGTAGAGTCTCCATCCCCAAAGATAACAAAAACTCTACTGGGTACAGCCTCAGCAATGTGATCAGTGGCCCTGCTGTGGGTGTGGGCTGGACTGGTGGCCTCCAGCTGCAGTGGTGTGCTGGTCACAGCATGACACCATCAGAATCTGCTCTGCTGCTGCCATTTTGACTGTCCAGGCAAGAGGAGACATTCAGTATCAGGGAAGGAGCTGCTTCTCCGCTGCATGCAGCTCCCTGGGTCATGGAAGCCACCTCCTAGGCCAGCTGAGGGATCCAGGGGAGATGTCACAGCCAGCCTGCACTCCCTGTAGCACTGGAAGCACTGTCAGCTGCATCATTTACATCACATATGCAATGTGTGGCACTCCCTGCTGCTGCGCAGCAGGGGGCAAAGCAGAATTCATCCTCCCTGTTTTTCACATTGCTCTTCATGGTCCTCAGAGCAGAAATGATGCAAACTCAGCAGGCAGTGCTTCAAAAAACAGAGAACTCTGCCTGATTAACAAAGTAGTTCTGACATACAGCAGGTGGACCTCATGATTCAAGCGCTTGGATTGTGTTTAATATATCACAGCAGTTAGAAGCAATTCAAGTAAGTTGCTGGTAATCCAATCACACACTTGGTGCACATGTACCATTAGTAGCAGAGTGAAAATCACACGTTACTCACATCCTTAAAAGCCATACACCATGTAGCTATTGGCCATTCAGCAATAAAGATGACACAAGGAGTGGTGGTAGAAGAAGGAGATGGCATCTCAGTATACAGGGAGTAAACGAGGCCCCTCTCCTGCTATTGTATGGTATCACCAACAGGACTTGGGCCATCGAGTCCTCCTGGAGCAACAGGAAATCCTGCCTGGCCAGTCAGCTCTGCGAACCAGGACACTTCTGTGTTTAGTTCAGCTTTGAGCACCTGACACATTAATTTCTGCTATAAAATGGGCAACTTCCATCAGCTGGTAGTGGCAGGAGCTGCCCGCTGAGAGGTGCTGCTCCTCCAGTGTGAGAGCGGAGCAAAGTGTGAACACAGCGACCTCCACTGAACTTGGTGCACCTCACAGTGTGGTGGCAGCCTCTGGCTCAGTAGTGCTACCATTTAGACAATGCATAGGACTAAGTGTTTTCTGCCTTTCCTAATGGAAACAAGAATAAGTTCTGCACCCCTGTGTAAGAGCTACTGAGTTAAGCTCCAGAATTAAGTCACCTGTTCTCCCCTTTGCCATCACACTGGACCCAAAGTGGGGCCCCCAGCACAAGAAAGATGCAGAGCTCTTGGAGCCGGTCCAGAGGAGGACCATTAAGATGTTCAGAGGGCTGGAGCACCTCTCCTGTGAGGAAAGGTTGAGGGAACTGAGCTTGTTTAGCCTGCAGAAGAGAAGGCTCCGGGGAGACCTTGCTGTGGCCTTCCTGTACTTGAGGGGAGCATATAAACAGGAGAGAGAAAGAAAGGGTGGATCATGATAGGACAAGGGAGAATGGTTTTAAACTGAGACAGGGGAGGCTGAGGTTAGATATTAGGAGGAAGTTTTTCACACAGAGGGTGGTGACACACTGGAACAGGTTGCCCAAGGAGGTTGTGGATGCCCCATCTCTGCAGGCATTCAAGGCCAGGCTGGATGTGGCTCTGGGCAGCCTGGTCTGGTGGTTGGCGACCCTGCACATAGCAGGGGGGTTGAAACTAGATGATCATTGTGGTTCTTTTCAACCCAGGCTATTCTATGATTCTGTGATTCAGTGATCATCATAATCATGTTAATACTGTATGTAATTAATCTGCCTGCTTGCTTAATTTTTTAGGTAGCTATGGCATGATCAAGCACAAGGAGAAAAATAGCATGCATTTGTAGACAAACTCTTCAGAAAAATAAAAAAGGGAAGAAACAACAAAATACTATGTATTTAATGCACTACATTTATCTTTCTTAAACAGTGTGGTATGACAGTGAATTTCTAAGCTGATGCATGTAGCCTTGAAGTAGAGCTGGTGTTCTTAGTGAGCAGGTTTCAGTGACAGGCCACCCTTCAATACAGGTTCCTGTGCTAGGTTATGCTAGGTATGGTTGTGAATTCCCCTGTGCACAGCTGGTGTGGTAGCAGTCCCTGTGACCTGCAGGCAGTACAGAAAACTGGTCAATAAGCCAGGTGAATATGGTAAGGCAGCCCCTGAAATGATGGAGCAGCTGGGAGGGAAGGTCAACCCTTTACAGAGGCTGGCAGAACTCCCACAGATTCCTTGGAGAAGTTAGTGTATCTCAAAGTACGTGTAAGGGAATTCTACATTTATTTCAACAGAAAAACTGAGTGTAGTGTGTTGCAAAACCAAGGGGAGCTGAGCCTAGCTGGGGTATGGATTTTTGGCTAAAAGTGCCTGGGTGAGTCGTAGAGAAGGTGGAGAATGGGTGTATCTTCCCCTGGATTGTTTGTTTGTTTGTTTGTTTGTTTTTTTACCCCCTCAATCTCCTAAAAGTAACCAAAAGCTCATGAGAACTGGCAGTACTGTAAGTTGTCATAAAGCTTCTGTCTCAGGGCCATGAGGCAAGAAGTGAGCACAGGGGTACTCCATGGTGCCTTGTGAAAGCAGGGGGCCTGGCTGCCAGAGCAGGGATGGAGGCCATGTCCCTCTTCTCAGTAAGTGCATGCAACACTGAAGAGCATAAAATCTCAAGTTTGCTCTCAAATACGAATACTGATCATGTGTTTTCTAACTGCTTTCCCATGAGCTAATAAGCTGATTTTTATGGTGTGGCTAGCAAGGCATGGGAGCAGCAGTACTTGTACCTGGATTTGTAGATTGAAATTTAACCCTTGATACAGATCTTGGCTGAATGATGGTATGCCACTAGCATTTATGTACCACCTTCAGAGAAGGCTCTTTCTTGCTCAAAAGGAACGAGAGGGGTACAGAGCAAGCAACCAGCACGGCCAGCAAGTGAAAGGGAAAGCTTTTTGTTGAAGCTAGTGAAAGAACAAAGGTGAAAAGTGAAATGCAGTATAACTGTTTGCAGACTGTAACTAAAAACTGAATTCTCTGATTGATGTTCAAAATGAAGTAGAACTAATAGTTATCTGAGCAGAATTATTTTTCACAGGTTATTATGAAATTTCTCACGGTACTTTCTATTTCTTGAACCTTCCCGGCTACTGGTTTTGGGGAAGATCAAGTGAGGACAGCATTTGGCCTGGGAATGCTCTTCATGGGTGGGGAGAAACTACCAGTTCCACTGAACACTTGTTTGGGCCTCTTCTGCAGAAGTTGAGAAGTGTAAAAAATTGCAGAGCTGGTCCTAAATAGAACATGCTTTTATGTCTAAGGAGCAGTACATTTTCAAAGGCCATGACATAAATTTAACAGGCTTTCTCTCATTAACTTCAATCGTGTAGCAATGCTTATCCATTAAAACAACAGGCCATATAATTATTTCATGAAAAATGAAAATGGAGTAGAATCTGTGATCTATGGCATAGTGACAATGAGGCTGTTGTAAGCCAATTGCAGGACAGCTAAGAACAAATGCTCTGAAATAAAACCTGTTAATGCAGTCATACATGTCTCTATTATTTTCTGTAAGGAAGCAAAATGCATCCGCCTGGCTTTAATTTCAGTATTCTGTTGTTAATGCTAGAAGATAGCTTAGCATGTCAGCTTTGAAAATAATGGTGGACACCCCTAGTTAAAGGGCAATATGAATCTTTTCTGCAACTGCAAGCAGAGACCTGCATAGTGCATCTGCCAGAACTTACTGCAAGGAAATGGAAGGTACCCGAAATCCACTGTGTGCAGCTGCCACTTACTGGCTGTATTGGCCATGCGTGCACATAGGTGAAAGTGCTTGCACAAATGCTGTACCACACATTTTCAGTAGACGACATGCTCCAGGTCTCCTCAGTGGTGTCACACGGGACAGCATGTCTGAGGCAGGCTAGGCACCAGCAGTCTCTCTGCAGTCTCTCACCAACATCTTCCAAAGCGTTGGTATATACTTATATGGGTCTCCTCCTTGTTGCCCCTCCCAGCTGTTCTCTTTATGATCTCTTTCAGTGAAAAGCCTTCAAGCGATCAAGATTTAAAAACTGGCAGCTATTACACTTTGAAAAGAGTGCCCCCAAGAAGGGTGACCGTGTTTAAGATTCATTTCACTCAGCCACGAATGGCCGAAGCTGGAGGCTGGGACTCCGTGTGCCACACCAGGAACACCCCTGTATTCCTCCATCAGCTTTGTAATTCGTGCTTATATGAGTAGTGAGGGTCAGCTGTACGCCATGTGAATGTTGGCTAAATAAACCAACTATGAAATTCTCTTTTCCTGGCACGCTGTTGTTTTAAGACTCGGTTTTGTTTTTGTTTTCTCTTCACGTTTTTGTTTTGCAACACTTTCCGTGCTCTTTATTACTTACAACACCGAGTGACTTTTCCTTCTGCAGTCAGCAGAGGGAGATACGTCCCTTAAAACCACAACAAAATAGGTTGGCGCTTTTGCGCGGAATCGTGCTCAGTCCTTGCAAATTCACAGGGCCCTGAGCAGCTCAGTCTGTAGTAATGTCTTCATCAGGTGCCATCTTTACACCCATGTAATTGTGGGGTTTCCCCACCCAGCAGTGCAGATCTCACCTGATGATGTCACAGTGTGGGGGGTGACAAAGGGAGCAGCTGAGGCCCCCTGGAGAAGCAGCTCTGTGTCTGCTATGTGGCTCACGCTGCTCTTCTTGGTACTCTCTCTCCCTTTTTATGGTACGTACCAATCAAAACCTGTTTCTGGTAAAAGTAATTAGAGAGATTATGTTCAGCTAGGTACAAAGAAAGGCAAAAGGCTTTCTCTGACTGTTAAATGCAGTTTTTTTCGGAGAGCTTAGTAAGGCCATTCCCTTCCACTGCTGTTTTGCAGACTTGCTCCACAGCTTGACTTGTTCTGCCAGTGTGCAAGTACAGGAGTGCATAGAGCTCCTCCAGCACCTCCAGCAACCACACAGTGCCACAATGGCCGAGCATACACTCCTGAAAACAGACAGCTTCTCAGTGTCAGCGCAGCTTCTCAGCATGCAGCTGTTGGAAGCAAGCTGTACTTCTAAAACGGGGATCTTATTAAATAACAAGTAACAGCATTTAGGGAAAGTTAACTATATTGCTTTATAATTTATCCCACTAGTTTTAGTCGCCTGTTGCAGCAACATGTTTTGTAGCCTGTCAAACCATCAGCAAAAACAGGTTTAAAAATATCCAACATTTGATGAAGTGATTGTTTCATTTTCTGCACAGCAGTGTTTCCTGAAGATTGATGGGAGCATGGTAGGGAAAATTAATAATGATGCTGGTAAAAGAGAAATGATAGAAACCAATAAAATGAAGTTAAGTATGGCTGTACTGCCACCTTAGGATCAAGAGTTCAAAATTTAGAGGTGGAAAGCATTAGATGTGGCCTTCAGAACACTCATCTCAATCGCATTTTAGGCAGAATACCAGAATCCAGTATTGAAAAAGAGAATTGGAAGGTACCAACCTTCACAGGGGCTGTTTTTGTTTTGTTTTTCTCTAAAAATGGCAGCATTTGATGAACCTCAAATCAACTAGAGCACAATTGGGTAGCTTGAAAACCATCTTTTTCGCTTGGGTTTGAGAATTTTTGTGCTCTTCAGAAAACGCCAGACTTATAGAGCCAGAATAAGAGTCTAACTTGGTATGCACTCGTTTGGGAGTTTCTGCAATGACACTTGTGTTCCACCTAGATCATGAGCAGGATCTGTCAAGGAGGACTTTGCAGAGTTTGCAGGACCACTGTAAGTAGAAGTATCTAAAGTCGCATAAAGTAGTCATAAAGTCCACAAGAAAGAGACTGGCTGGGCAAAATTATCAGACAGCTTGTGCCAAGAAGTCCAAACAACTAAACAAAATTACAGAATGGGAGGTGAGAGAATGAATAGCCTGCCTGCCTCTTACCTTTCAAGAAAATAAATGCATCGGTATTATTTGACTTGCAGTGATAGATCAGTCCTTACAGGGCTCTGCTTCTTTTCTCCAGGTTTCAATAATCTTCCTATTGATGACCTTTGTGATCATTCACAAAGTTTACAGTCAGTGGTTAAAGAGAGCCCACTTCTGAATTAACTGTAGAAAAAGAAATAAGACCACCGTACTGCCAACACACAGTATAGTGCATAGATCAGCATGGCCATTCCAGTGCTGGCCAAATCGTGCCTTTGAGGCACTTCTGTTAGACATTAACAACTGAGGATGAGAAAAGTGGACTCTAATAGCAATGCATTTTTCTGCTGGTTTAGCAGCTGTAGATAGGAAGTAACATATTCATCATCATTCTCAGTCAGGAAGCAAAACAGTTGGTCTCAGGTGAAAACTGCTGTACCACTCAGCACACCACAGGCAAATTATACACTGCTTTCCACAAACAGCCATGAAAAATCAGACACAAAACTGGAAAACACTCCTGCAAAAGCAGCTCTGCTTTAAAATCTGTGTGTAGAGACAGGGATTTTTGTAAGCAGTTTGAGCAGTTTGTTTCTATTCCTATGAGATTTTTCCTGCTTAACTGCAGCTTCTTTATTATTACTGCTTGTAGCAAATTTCCTCTCCACTGAAGGAGATGAAGAGGAGATTTCTGAGGAAGCAAAGAGACTAGGTAACAACTAATCGGCATTTTCTTTGGGGTTATGGTATCTCTTGTGCATTTAGCACTAGTATATTTAGTGTGCTTCTACCATGACACTAAACAAATATTTTCTGATCTGATTATGACTGAGCTCAAGATCAGATATTCTTCTGTTGTTTGTAAATTCCTTATATAGCTATTTTAAACGTTCAGTTTTTTAATCACTGCAGAACTGCAAAACTTAAGCGAATAAAATATTTTTTCCTTATCCTAAAGGAAGCCATCTTACCACTTTTCTAACTAGGTCTTCTAGAGAAATATCTGATTTCTAATTTTCTGTCTTTTAGACTTCTGACCCTCATGAGGTAGTTTTTGTAGGCATGCTTCCTCTGCTTCCTTTTCTACTCAAATGTTGAACTTTCTGATTATTCCTGAGACAGAGCAGTTGGCTGCTGTTTTTCCTTTCCAGAATCCAGATTTGGACCCCAGTATCATAACACAGCCCTACAGAACTACAGTGGGGAACAGCCTTTGAATGGTATGGTAAAGAACTCAGCAAAGGATTAAATAAGACTTTAATTTATCAAACAAAGTATTGTAAGAAATATGTCAATTCTAAATTTGATGAGTAATAATGAAATCAATAAGAAACTTTAATTCAAGAGTCTTTGTCGTACTCTCATCCTACAATCACAGAACAGGAAAAACATGAGGCAGACCTTGTGTTTGAGGTACACACATATTAGCAGGTAGAAACATCAGAGCCAATAGATGATGAAACTTAATCCATATTGACAAACTATAGAAAACACAATGCTAGTAAGTACTGAGTGTGAAGAAATGCTTGTATCCACGAAAAGTGCCTCAGATTGTGTACCTTTCATTTTCCTGCCTACCTCCAAGCATATTTTACTACTACTTTTCAACTGAGGCAATATGGTCAACATATTCACAAATGCATGGATAAGTTTCTACTGGCCTGAATGGGAGACATGTGCTTGTGATCTAAGGTACAATTTGGCTTCTGAGGTTCTGTGTTCTTTCCCCATACTGGTTCATTCAGACAGCAGTTTATGCTTACTCTATGTCTGGAAAAATAAATTAGCTTATTTCTATTTCTGATTAATTGAGAAAAATGTAGTAATCTCATTTCATTTTCTAACAAGGGGCTAATAAGCAAAATTTTTTGTATGAAACAAACTTAATGAAAGAGATTATCCTAGGAGTAGTGTCTGTGTGTTCTAAATTCCTATATAGAATCATAAAAGCTAGGATAAAAGGTTATTGCTTAAATGTAAGGTTTTTCATAGAATCATATATAATCCTGTGAAGGCTGTCTAGTCCAGCTCCTCTGCAATGAACAGGGACACCACAGCTCGATCAGGTTGCCCAGGGCCTGATGCAGCCTGGCCTTGAAAGTCTCCAGGGACGAGGCATCAACCACATCACTGACCAATCTGTTCCTTTTCCATGTAATACTGAACTATCACTGTATCTTAAGCATTTCAGAACCAATAGCCAAATTTTTGAATGCTTATGAGCACGTCTCATACACAGAATTCATAGGTTCTATGATTCTATGTCTCTTAAAGAGACGGAAGAGCAGAAACCTGGATTAGTAAAGATAAATCTATGACTTTTTTACAACCTTTTTTTTTTTTTTAACTGTGAGTGAGTCACCATTTAAAAACTCTGCAGTGCTCATAGCAGAAGATCTGGATCTGATTGGTGCTGCTTATTAGGGAAGTCAGCTTATTAGCTGCAATCAGGGAAGTTAATAAGATCTAGAAGAAATGGATTGGGCTGTATATCTGTGTAAACTATAACAAACTGGAACATCTACGTAATCTGTAAAAATCTTAAAAAATACACACTTACGAAGTCAGTGAGGGCTCTGAGTTTCTCTGGTTTCCACAGGCAAGAACAGTAAAAAGTTGAAATTATCTGTAATTTTTATAAGCAGACACACACATATTATTTTAAATCCTCATAGAATATTTCACTGCTTTTAAGTGACTCACAATAAATCTCACTTTTTTCTGTTGAAACAAGTGAACTAGCGGTGGAAAATAAATTGTTCTTTTTATTGTGTCACAGACACTTTTTCTGACTGGACAGGAGCGCACAATTTCCCAATTTCAGTGGCAACAGACACTATTCAGGTCATGTCTCTCTCCACAAAATGCCAACCAGTGATGTAGCAGCCTTGTTGGATTTTGCACACAGTGAGGCAAGAATATGCAGAATCAATAACCCAAAGATGACCTCATCTCCAAGTGTATGAAAAAATGAATTGTAATGAAGCTCAAAATACTGACATCTCTTTAGCCCATGGAGCTGCTCAGCTTCTATCAGAATTACCACCTGTGTGTAGAAAGACTGGAAAAGATATAATTTCGGCTGAGTTATTTACAATTAAATGAGTTTGTGTTTTTGCAGAATGATTCATTATACTAGAAAGCGTTCATTTTTTATTTGCAGGCTGTATAGGTATAATATCTTTGCCCAACACATTAGCTGTTTGAATACTGATGGTGTGATGTGCTTTACTGTTGTAGTGTCTGACAACGCTGATTTGATTCAAGGAAACACAGCTGAAGAAACCAGTAAAGAAGATTTAAAAGAGACTGCAATTCTTGCTGTGTCATCTATAGCTCTTGCCATCTACCTAATATTTCTGGTTTGTTTTTGTGTGGCTTTTAGAAAATGCAGAATGCAAAAAGGGTAAGTTTTCCAGTCATGAGCTGTGTCCATGCTGTTTTGATCCCTTTACTGCACCTCTGAGCTCTCTGCAAGCTGGAGGCAGACATGATAGTAGGTCTCAGGCTGTGTAATATCCTATTAGTTACTATGTTGTATATTTTTTGAAAGATGCTCTCACTGACACCCTTAACCCCCAGTAAATGAGAGGGCTGTAGGTTTTTGGATAATGAAGTAAGGTTCTACTCTAAATGTGGATTTAAAAAACTATGTTAGAACATGGTAAGCACTAAGGCTGCATGTGCAAATGGAAAGAAAATGCAGAAATTATAACAAAATATAAATTATATTACTTCCAAGAACCTGTGCACAAACTGTGGTAAGATGAGATTCTCCTCTTTGTCAGGTGAAATCTTGAAAAAAATAAAATTCAGTAAAGCTAAAATTCAGTCATTTATTATCCATATATATGTCTTTGTGGTATCTGTTAAGTTTCCATTGAATCCCTGTAGTCAGAATCATAGGATCACAGAATCATAGAATGGCCTGGGTTGAAAAGGACCACAATGATCATCTAGTTTCAACCCCCTGCTATGTGCAGGGTCGCCCACACCAGACCAGGCAGCCCAGAGCCACATCCAGCCTGGCCTTGAATGCCTCCAGGGATGGGGCATCCACAACCTCCTTGGGCAAGAATAACATAATTATTTTTGTTCTGTGGCTCAGGAATACCTGTCATACCTTTGGACGCTCATCTGAACAGCAGAGATCGGCAGAGGGTGGGATGAATATGGACAGCTCACACAA